>NC_041407.2:325000-650000 GCF_900747795.2 Erpetoichthys calabaricus | reverse complement strand
TGCAGTATTATTTGAAAACGAACAGCGTCAGGTTGAATGTGAAGTTATACTGGCGCTGTTTGAGTCAGATCAGAAGCTGAACAAGCTGAAAAAGCTCCTGTTCTGACTCTAAGTAAAAATGCATGAAATAATCAACAGAAATAACTGCGATTGACATTTTAAAGTTAACGATTTACAGTGCATACCAATTTATAAAGTCAATGTCCGTTTGAGGAAAAAAAAAGACTTTCTTCAAAGCTGGGAATCGAACTCACGTCTCTGTGGCACAGTAAGGCAGTGGTGCTCCAAGTCAGCAAACCGTCCTTATAACTTATGTTTTCAAGATCCATAACACACAGACAGACAGAGCACTGCGTAATACAGAGACAGACAGGCAGAGATATACAAACAAACAGGGAAGGCACATGTACTGAAAGAAATAAAAAATCAACATGCGCGTTGTTTCTGCAGCACTGAATGAGCTCACCCGCTCTAACGTCACCCCTCCATGATCTGGCTCTCTAAGTAACAGCAAGTACAGACACAAATCAAGTGTAATCAAGAGTCCCGGTTCGATCCTCACTCACTCCTATATTTGCCGTTTTCAGTAGTAAGCTGCTCTTTTTGTTAATATTATACAGTACACACATGCACTTGGTTTGCGTCTGTACTTGTGCTGTTACTTAGAGAGTCAGATCGTGGAGGGGTGATGTTAGAGCGGGTGAGCTTATTCAGTGCTGCAGGAACAACGCACATGTTGATTTTTTTTTTCTTTCAGTACATGTGCCTTCCCTGTTTGTTTGTATATCTCTGCCTGTCTGTCTCTGTATTACGCAGTGCTCTGTCTGTCTGTGTGTTATGGATCTTGAAAAAAAATAAGTTATAAGGACAGTTGTTCACGTTAATTGCAGTCTCAATTGTTAAAAAAATATTTTAAAAGGAGCATCCCACATGAAAATATAATGATCTCATTAACTGACAGTGCATACCAATTTACAAATTTTATGTCCGTTTGAGGTTAAAAACAAAAAAAAGAAGTAACACTTTATCCCCAGCGGGGAATTGAACTCATGTTTGTGAGGCAGAGAAAAGCTACTCGGTGTGAGAGACAAATCTTAGCGCACTACGCCACGGAAACTGTTATATGGTGTGTGAAGCTTTTGTGGAAGTGTTAATTTGATCTTAGGAACTCGGGCTTTACACATTCTATAGTTTATGCCTACATTTTGTAACATTTATTACTAAAATATGAAAAAGTTTCTGTTTTAGCAATGTGTTTACACAGATTACTGTAGAAACGGAACACGCATGACATGCATGTATTCCAAATAGCGATCTATTATTTCTATTCTAAAACTCCAGATCAGTCACTCCCAGATAATCAAACAAGGCATGAGCTGGGAACACTTAGTGAACGTTCTGCGACGGTGAGGGATGGAATAGCCGGCTGTTCGCTGCTCCTCTTAATCAGCACATTTAGAAGACAAAAGAGAGGTGAGAACGGTTTTAAGGAGTTTTTTCGTAGACTCTGGTAATTCTAGTGTTAACTAGAGGAGTAGTGCAACATGTTGTTTATAACAGCTAAAGACAGCACAATAGTACCTTAAACACTCCGCCAAGCATTAATGACCATTTTTCCTAAAGCAAAACGAAGACTTCCTGTGATGGTCATCATGTAGACCAATGTCACTTCAGAATATTGATGTTAAGATACAAGTGAAGCTCTTAGTTAAAACTTAAAAACATCACATGATCAGGCCGGACTTATTAATGGCCTCAGCCTTCTGTGTCTGCTTAACGTAATCCACTCATCCACAAAGTCTGACGCTCTTTGGATGCTCAAAAGCCTTTGACAGAGTCGGGCGGGAGTATCTACAATGCAGAAAGTCACGTTTGGCCCCGATACAGCACCAGTCCGCATTAGCAGCACAAGCTACAGACTCCTCTATCACCAACACTTTTGGCTTTGGTCATTGAGCCACTGGCTATTCATCTCTGGAGGAAACCAGCCGGACCGAGCTTGAGGGGATCTGCAGAGAAGAATGGCAGAAGATTCCCAAATACAGGTGTTGTTTCATGTCTTGGGGCTTTGGTGACCGTCAGATGTGGCGTTTGTCACGTCCAGTGTGGCAGCAGAAACACCTTTCACATCTCAGAGCAGAGTGTCAGGGTGACACCCTTTAGCTCAACTTGAAGCAGTCAGAGCAGACGTTAGCAAGGTAAGGTGGGGTACAGCGAGCGAAGTGGCGTCAGAGGTGCCATCTTGTTCTGCATCACAGATGACTCAGCGATGTCGACGTCACCATTAAACTCATCTTGCCAACTGCCGCCTTTTTACAGCCTTTTTGGATTGGAGGATTCCCCTGGCAGGCAGGAAGGGGGCAAATACTTTTTCACAGCACAGTTTGTTTGTCAGATGTAGTGATTCTGGTCACACTGCTTAAAAAAAGAAAAGAAAAGGAAAGGGAGAAGACTGGCACAAGTCTGCCCTGTGCCATAAGCAAAATGTGGAGAGTGCTTAAAATGAGCGATTTTGTTGAAGCTGCGGCGGAGATTATATTGTAATTTCCAGATGTATTAAATGTGCTGACATTCCGAGATTTTATGAGGATTTGTCACTAAATCCTTATAGTTTGTTGGCATTAAAAAGATTATTCTCTAAATTAAAAAGACAACCCACAATTTCAAATGTCAACAATTCAGGAATTCGCTTTTATCCTCCTTTCCCATTTTTTTGTATTACTTAAGCGCGCTGCTCCACATTAGCAGGATAATTAAACATTTTACACCAAAATGTAGGCGTGACTGGCTTTTTAGGAAGGAATTAGACGGCCTGGTGGCGCAGAGCCTCACAGATCCTGTATTTGAGCCTCGGGCCGTCCCACCTGCATCGAGGGCAGCTTGGTCACTGCACAGGCCACTCAGCAGATGCCGCTGTTGTGGTGAAGTCGCCTAATGATGGGACATCTTCTTCAACTGTTTGACTTGACTTCAACTTCCCATGAAGGGCTCCGTTATCTTCTCTGGGGGACTACAGTGCCAAGTAAAGACAAAATGCCAACTCCGCACAGATAACGACGAGATTTGAACGCAGGCCACCAGCACTAAGCACTGTGCCACCCTCTGATCTGCCGCCATTTCCAATCTGCTCCTTGTCTCCCTCTGGTGGCCAGGGGGTGTATTGTGTGCCATTAGGAGTACAGATCTGCTTTTTTGGTCCCCTCTGCTAGTCCTGGTGCTTTTCAAGTCATTGACCACAAATTTCCTTTGTCTGTTTTTGTCTTTTGTTTTTGATGGACGGACAGATAGACGGATGGATGGACGGACGGACGGATGGACAGACGGACATACAGACGGACAGACAGACAGACAGACGGACATACAGACGGACAGACAGACAGACAGACAAACAGACTGACGCTTGGCGGAGTGCTTAATGTACTATTGTGCTGTCTTTAGCTGTTATAAACAACATGTTGCACTACTCATCTAGTTAATCAACGTAGACCTCAACGTTAACATTTGCAGTGCACCACTTATCAAAATGAATTTTATAACGCATGTAGTAATTAAATTACTGCAAATGTTTATGAGGTGCCATCTGCTGGAATGATAAATGCCATGCATATGTCTCTGTTACGTGTCCTTTGGTGTGGGATTCGTAAAAGTGGTGTTAATGTTTGTGATGCGCAGACTGACAGAGGTATAGCCACCGGACGGACACAAAGAGAGACACACAGACGCTCATCCTCTCATTAAGGTGGATGTCAATAATAACAAATTGAAAATTCCCCTGGGTCACCATCTGGGCCCGATGTTTTCCCACTTTGGAGTGTGTCTGTGGTATCCAGGGTTTTTCATCGAGCTCTTCTGCACTCAGAATATTGAACAGAGGTGCTTGCGTTTAATCGAATGCTGGTGCCATGGAGGAGAAGGTGAGGACTTGTGGTCGTGTCCCAGACGTGTCTCTCGATGCTCCCCTCGGGTGTTTTTCCGGTTGCGCTGCACTTCCTGCCTGTGGAGTCTCTTCTCCATGTAAAGAAATCGTCAGGTTACACTCAGTCGGTTCTTGGAGAGGAGCTGCTCAGGTACGATGGTGACACTGGGTGGACGGCTCTTTTCAGGTCTCAGCTCTTCTGTTCTCGTTGTTGTTCTGGGGTGTTGAGTGTTGCTTGATGAGGGGGATTCACACATAACATTACATTAGAAAGAGAGCGTTAGTGTGCCATTCCTGGGTTTGAGAATGAGTGCCCCCTACTGCTGACCACCTCATCTCTGCCATCCCCGTGCACTCCAGTGAGTCCCGACAGGAGGCGCCCGATGCCCGCGTCTTCTGCTCTAATGTGATCCGTGTGCTGCAGCTTTACGTTTATTTGCTCCCTCGCATCTCACAGCCAGACAAGCCATTTGGAAATGAAGGACGTTATGTAAAAAACAAAAGGGATCTGAAATGCGGGCAGCAAATGAACTGAGCAGCGTGTTTAGCAAGGAGCTTCCCACGGCTCCCGCCTTTTTGTCTGTCGTGCGCCTCTCCCCGAATGAGCTCCATTATGCTCTGCATTAAAATAACGTCCCGCTAATAGTGCCGACTCTTGACATCGATTACAGAGACGGAGGAGCGCACAAAAGGCCTCTCCAGTAGGGCCGAGCGTCAATCACCATTTCCGAAACATCTCTGTTGACAGTAAGAATAAACAACAAACAACGCGTCCAACGGCGGACCGGCGCACGCCCGCGCGCGCACACTTCTCATCGACATTAGTGGGGAGGCTTCTCTCTACCTGCTGTTTGACGCAAGAGCTCCTCTGCAATGGCAGCTAATCCGCCGAGGTTTGTCTTCAATCCACCAGAAATGTAAAATGCATGAGGGCTGACAGCCGCGTGGTGCCGACGGATTTTAGAAAGGCAATCCGAATTAGCAGGAAATGCACACACGCGTCAAACAGAAGGGGCTCATGCGGGCGGACGGCGCGGGCTCTCTGCTGCCTGCCTTCGACATATGCTGCTTCTCTCCCTTTTACACGGAAACCTGCTCATGGATTTTTAATGACGTCTCACACACTCGCCGCGGATTCTGATTAACTCTGCAGGAGCAGGCGAGCTCATCTCAGTATCAGGGACAAGGACGTCAAGAAGAAGAGGGAGGAGGAAGAGGAGGCCAGGGGCCAGCATGGTGGTGGAGTGGCCACTCAGTGTGCCCCCTGGCTCCAGGTGGGCTTCGCTCCAACGAGTTCTCGATTTCCTCCCACACCCCAGTCACATGTGGCTTGGATGGGTGACATGTAACTTGATGTCACCAATAGGTGGTCGGTTTCGCCCTGAAACAGCATAACAGCCACAGACATCTGGGGTCTCGACGGGCACAGCAGCAAGGCCTGAATGAATGGTAATGCTCTGGAAAACCACAAAGAGAACTCAAACCCACAATGAAAGGGCACTGGGAGCGGCAGAAAGGCAGCAGGCCGTGACACTTGTAGCCCCCGCCTGCACAGAGATCATCAGCAGGGCTCTGGCCAGGCGAGCCCACCAGCATGACAGAGGACAAGCCCCAAAGTCAGTGCTGATGTCACTTCCTGCTCCGGCCCTCAAGCCCTGCCCCTTCTGCCCCATAGGCTGTCTAACCAGACGTCAGGGTTCACTGAGGAGCCTGCATCCAAAAAGAGGGGAGCCCACCATTGGGGGGACATTGGACTTTTGATTTTGTTGCATCAAATGGGGGCTCCTCCACTCCACACCATCCCCACTCTGCTCCTTCATGTCTTACACTCCAGGCATTATTGGAGGATTTGGCCAGCATGTCCCCTACTTGGTCATCCATCTTCCATCTTCATCACCCTCCAGGGTTTTGGTCTCAGCTCTGTCCACCGAGTCTTCGTCTGTTCTTCTGACCATTCTGATCTGACCTGTGCAATGGAGCCCCTAGTAAGAGACCACTAAGTAGATATGCTAGCTACCTGCTGCAGGTCGGACCCTCAAAACCTCCGTCCAGTCACCGATCAGGGCAGCAAGCAGGCCTGACAATGACACCGCTAGACGCTGCTGCTTGGAGATTGTGGGGTGGGCACCCCTTGACCCCCTACAATGGGTGGGCCTGTTTTTATGGGAGGTGACCAGAAGATGGCCAAACAGCAGAGCACAAGGAAATCAAGTGACTGAAGTGCCCTACAGACAGTGACAGACAAAGTCAAAGCCGGGCAAGTTCTGACTAAGCCTTTCAGACCAAAGTTGCGTGTGCCACCGCCTGCCACGCTGGCGCAGAAGAAGTGTAGCACAGTCACAACAGCAAGAGCCAACACGAAACGAGGCAAATGTGACAAAGTGACAAATGTCACCTCCGGGACCAAGCACTCTAGCAACAAGTCACCCCGTTATGGCAGCAGGTGGACAAAATGGTGTCAAAATAATAATAAAAAGGAAACGGGCAGCGCATTCTGAAGAACCTTCATTCAAAAAAAAGATCAAAGAAAAGAAACAAAACACCGAGCACCATCGCCATGGAAACGGTGTTGTAAATCCTGGGAATGTGTCACCGTGGAGCCTTACTTGGTTTTTATTCCTAGCTGACCACCGCGCCGTTTTGTCTGTCGGCACTTTCATGGGCGCCACCATCGAGATGAGCGATCCCACGATTGGACACCCACCTTGTGACATGACGTCGTGACACACGCTCGGCATTTAAGATGGCGTATTGTTATCGTATCCCCAGACTGGCATCCATCTCACTCAAAGCTTGTAATGTTGCTGAGCTCAAAGGATTTGAAAACGAAGAAGAAGAAAAAGAAGATGGCGGAAATTCTGAAAATCCCAAATTCGAATCTGCAATGCGAAGACGAGCCCTTTTGATTGGAGGTCCGTTCTTCAGGCGTGCACACTGTCAGCCAATCAAAGGGCTCGTCTTCGCATTGCCTCCCTTATTTGTTAACACGCTACGACAAGAGTCTAATTTCAAATTCAAGAAACCCTAAGAAAAGAACAACAGGAAAGTCAAGAATGACAAAACAAGCGAGGAACGAGTGAGTGAAGTACATCCATCCATCCATCCATTCATCCATCTTCCAACCCGCTGAATCCGAACACAGGGTCACGGGGGTCTGCTGGAGCCAATCCCAGCCAACACAGGGCACAAGGCAGGAACCAATCCCAGGTAGGGTGCCAACCCACCGCAGGAATGAAGTACAACGTCATCAAATCCCAGAAGAGCCCAAGCGAGTCTCATGGATGTTCTGTGACGTCCTCCATTCCTTGGGCTTTGTGGGTGGAGCCCCCTGGAGGCGGAGTCACGCTGATGTCATCACTGACCCCTCCCCTGGCTATTGTTCTGTGAACTCTTTCTTTGGACGTTTCTGCTTCTGTTTTGCTGTCGTTTCTGCGTTTAGGGTTAGGGATTGCGGGTTTGCCTTTGACTCGACTCCTTTGGCCCCCTTTTGCTCTTTTAAGTTTTCTGTTGTTACTGCTACTGGAGTATGAAATGTCCGCCCGTGGGATGGAGAAGCCCTGAATCCCCTGGAAGTGCTGAACACCAAAAAGGCCCGCCAGGAGCCAAGATGTGACAGCCTTCTTCATGATGGGGATTCACTACGATGCACAGATGGCAAAGGAGCACGCATGGCATGCTGGGATTTCTCACCAGGTTCAGCGCCATACTCATCCTCGGCACTTCTGACACTTTGTTTCGAGCACTAAATTCCAAACAGGTGTCTGCTGCTAAGATGGCACACAGTGGGGCCCTCCTTGAGAGACAGCTGCCCATACTGGCACTCACAGTGCAGCCTCACACATCAGTGAGGGCACACGGGACCACAGGGGGCAATCAGCCCAGTCGCTACAAGGGAGGGACACAGGCAGACAAGATGGGGCCTTCATTTCAGCAGTTTCTTTCGGGGTAGTTGACCCAGCAGGGCTGACCAAAAGAGGACCAACAGGAGGCTGGCAGAATTCTGCCAGGGTCTCTGCACTTTCTATCTATCTATCTATCTATCTATCTATCTATCTATCTATCTATCTATCTATCTATCTATCTATCTATCTATCTATCTATCTATCTATCTATCTATCTATCTATCTATCTATCTATCTATCTATCCTGCCAACTACGCTATCTATCTATCTATCTATCTATCTATCTATCTATCTATCTATCTATCTATCTATCTATCTATCTATCTATCTATCCTGCCAACTACGCTATCTATCTATCTATCTATCTATCTATCTATCTATCTTTCTATCTATCTATCTATCTATCTATCTATCTATCTATCTATCTATCTATCTCTCTATCCTGCCAACTACGCTATCTATGCAGGGGCAGTGTGATCCCCCTGTACACTGGATGGTATGGCTCTCCTTTGGACACCTGCATGGCTACATGGGCATCCCTTGTGGGGTCCTTAGGGGCCTCTCGGGTGCTGTTGGGAGGAGAATGCCCTGTCAGATGGAGGTCCCACCTAACCCAGAAGCACTTCCTCACTGCAGTGCTGACACCAGAAGTACACCCAGAGTGTCCAGAGTGTAGAAGGACCCCCCCCCCAAGCTCACCAGGGTGGGTTGGGGTCGGGAGAGTGCCTGGAGATTTGAACCCGGGACTGTCTTTGGTCTGGTTTTGTCTGGAGTTAGGGGCTCCGCTATGCCACCTACAGGCCACATTTTATTTACTGTACATATAAATATATTGTGAGAGTAGCAGACGTGGAGCCACCAAACACATTGGGTAGACCCCCGTGTAATGCAGGTCGAAGAAGGGAAAAAAGGGCCAAAGCAAACAACAGCACATGAGGGTCCTAAAACAGTGAAAATAAAGCGGTCCATCTCAGTGGCCTGGCATCAAGATACTGACCGCCGCCTCCTTCCGGTGCCCGGTGGTTAATACGCTGGTTCCCAGAAGGGGCGGGTCTTAAATTCAAGGAGCAGGAAGTGCCACCACTTGTCTTCTGGTCAACATTCCCGTGAAGTGCGGAAGGAAAGAGATGTTGGTTTAACAAGTGCGCCCCCTCTTGACCCAGCGGCATGGGGTCAAACGCTGTACTTAGTGAGCTCCTCGTGGACGGGGCACGTCGGCCTAATGCAGAACAAGCTCAGGCTCGTGACGGTGACGTCACTCATTCACCTCCCCTATGACTGGAGTATCCCCTTTGGTCATTTGGTAAATCCACTCGAGATGAGCGGCGCATCCCGTCAGATTACGCTGGGCTGGCAAGCAGGTGGGCTCAGCTGTCTTTTGTTCCCCCCACATTTTGTCTCAGTGATGCTCTGTTTTCACATTCGCTCACACTGTCACTCACTGCCTTCCATGAGACGTCTCATTAAAGCCGATCTCCTCAGCAGGTGTGCCCTCCACATTCTTTACGCTTTTCTGTTTCTAAACAGAGCAGACGGCAGGTGCCCGATTACTCACAGGCAGCACGGAAAAGACGAGCGAACAATCAGAGAGGCCGAGCCGTCAGTAACGGCCGCACTGCTCTCGCCTTCCATCTTGGCAGAGGGCTTAGTGACTCACACTGTCCCTTCGATGTCTTCTTATTTGGCGTGACTTGTCATTTCTTTTGATGTCCATGCGGCTGAGTCTTTGACCCCGTGTGCCCCTCCACTCTGAGCAGGCTGACCTGCCGAGGCAAGTGACACATAAAGACAGGAAATGAAATGGCGACAGGCAGCCCTTCATCGTGCAGTCAGTCTTCATTTCATATAGTGCCTTTCACGAAGAATATGTGAGTGCCAAAAAAAGTGAGGACAGGACAGCAAATCACCGCCCCGAGAAAAGGGGAGGCAGAGGGGGCAGGCAGTAAAGGAAGGGAGGAAGACCACTCATCAGTCAGGCACCCACTAGTGGCCGTAATTAGAGAGCAAAGACATTGTGGTCTGTCACGTGACTGTCTGTCTGTCTGTCTCTCTGTCTATTATGTGTTTACCTTGATATAGCGCCTTTCACTCCTATCTATCTATCTATCTATCTATCTATCTATCTATCTATCTATCTATCTATCTATCTATCTATCTATCTATCTATCTATCTATCTAATCCTGCCTACTATACCAAATTCTATCTATCTATCTATCTATCTATCTATCTATCTATCTATCTATCTATCTATCTATCTATCTATCTATCTATCTATCTATCATATAGTGCCTTTTCATCTGTCTGTCTGTCTGACCCCTTTACCCACTGTGGGGTCACACAGAACTACAGAAGCAATGGGCACAAGGCAGCAGTCCCACCTCAGTCTTAAGCCGCCTTCATGCCAGGGTGTTAACGTGATGGGCACTAACGCACACTTTTGCTGGCCAATCACAGTCTCTTGAGCACATTAATGACGCGGTGTTAGTGTCCGTTGATTGGATCGCTCGCTCAGACCACATTCGGCGGTGGTCCTAACTGGGCAGTTCCCGGGTTTAACACATTTTCTTCCAGCACACAGCAGCCCCGGTGGTCTGACGAGGAAGCCGTTTCTCCAAACTGCCCCTGACATTTGCCTTGCAGGTGATTTTGCAGTTTTTGACTAAGATGTGCTTTTGTGAGTATTTTATGTTCTTGGGATGGGAACTATGATGCCCACTAAGGGTTATTCCATAGTTGTAACCAGGCGTCCAGTGGCACCCTAAAGTTCCACAGCTCCTTCCATTGGCTCCACACAAGATCATGGCACTGCTCACCTGCACATTCACGCTGCCAGTTCCTCCTCGTGCCACTCACTTGGGGGCACCAGGTGTAACGCCGCCTGGTCTCCCAAATCCATAAGCCGATCTCCGGTGGCCACACACCCAGGCCGGTGGGTTTTAGCAGCTGTGGACACGTTTGCAACTATCCAGTCCTCAGGTGGCTCTCCCTTCTCCAGCGCCTTCTTTCCACTTTAATCTCGTCATTTTCTTTCGTTTTTATTCCACTCCTAGATATAGTAAACACCAAACTTCACATCATGCCATGTCACGCCCCCCCATTCTGACAGCCCCCCCTCCTGGCGTCAGCCTCTTGACTTCTTCCTAAAACGTCTTTTCCGTGTAACCCCCTAAGGTGCCCCTGAAGTGCCAGCCGTGTTTCTGAGACCCTCCAGTCCTCCACAAAGCCGAATTTGCATGTTTGGAATCAGGAGCTCTCGTGACTTTTCTGTTTCTTTCCGTGACGTTGGCACACGCGGTCTGCAGCACGGTGAGACTCGCCACCTTCTAAGCACTCCAGTTAATCCTTTTATTATTTTCAAACTGCCCACCTGCTCCTTAAGCTTCGGACCCCCATGCGTGACCCTGTTGCTTTTCAAATTGTTGTCTGCCGTCACCGAGCCATTAAAGGTTTGGGTATCAAAATCCAAAGGCGTTTTCACACTCCTTATTAAGGGCGGTACCAGGCTGGTACCTATTACTGGGCACATTGCAGGGCACCTCACAGATGAGTAGGAGAGAAGCCCACGCAGATGGAGGAGAGCTTGCTGTCCTCTAAGTACCATGACACTCCTGTTCCAAGATGTCCTTTCAGAGCAATGCCAAGTTCGCTGGGCACTGGCCTTTCTGTGCATGTGCCCGCTCTCCTCCTCCTCTGGTTCCAGCTGGGTGACTGCCCACTTGTGGAATGCTCTGGAGACCTCAGATGGACAGCTGACAGGAATGGAAGATGAACCCCTGAGCCCTTGGCTGACGGTGACGGTGGTCCCCTCGTTCTCCAGGCTCTGCACGTGGATCTCTATGGTCAGCTGACCTCTGACCCTGCATTTGAATCCCAGAAATGGATGCCAGGCCGAGTTAAACTGGCAGTCAGCTGCCTCGGCTCAGCGCTGGGCCTCAGAAGTGGATTCTTAGCTGAATTTCTCTTCCCTGACATTTCACTGAGCTCCAGAGACCGAGCCTTTTCTCTCCATGCCTGTTCAATTACGCTGTGCCCGTGTGCGATGGCAAAGGCAGATATGTGAGGAAGCCGAGCGCATGAAAGACGACTGCAGCGGATCAGCCATAGCAGAAGGAAGACCACAGTGCCCACCGGGGATAAGATCTCAAAGGGCGGCCCAGAGGAGCAGGCGACAAGTGCTCAGAAATGCCAGACCGGGCGAAGATGGCCTGGGAAGGCTGCTGTCACCTGGGGCAGGAAATGGCACACAGCCACTGTACCCTACTGTCACCCGCACTTTAGGACTTGACTTAGGAATCACAATCAGCTTCTGAGCCCTCAGTAATGCAAGAAATCGTTTCCTGTCCGGGGTCCGCAGAGCCTTTAGGGCGACACTGGGCAGAGGGCAGGAATCAACCCTGAATGGGCACTCACACAGACTCAGCCATGCCAGGCTGAAGAGACCCAAATCAAGCTAAGAACATGTAAATTGTAGGGGGGTGGGGGGTTCTCAGAGGTCTGGGATCTTAATAAATGAACCCTTTAGAACCCCCTGATAATAAAAATCATGTGGGGTCCGCAGACAATACATTTTAAAAGCGTGTAATAGACATTACATGAACCAGTGCCCATTACTGGGTAGGCAGTCAGGCAGGGTGGAGAGGAAGCCTGGGTGGGACTAGACGGCTGATTGGCAGGTGGCTGGGTAGGAGTAGGTGCTTGAGTGGCAAAATAGGGTGGGTGGGCTAGAAGGATGAATGGCAGCAGGACAAACTGAGAGACACCATGGTGGGCAGGGCTTGGTTCTTGAGTGGCAAGAGGATGGGCGGGGCTAGGTGTGTAATTGGCAACTGGATGGGCGGGGCTACAGACACCATAGTGGACAGGTGTAGGTACTTGAGTGGCAGCAGGATGGGTGTGGCTACAGATTGGGAGACGCCACAGTGGGTGGGGCTGAGTGGGGCTTCTAGTTTGAGTGGGTGGGATTAAACGGGTGACTGGTAGCAGCCTGGGCAGAGCTACATGTTAATATTTGGCTGAGCCCCATTGCTCCTAACGGCCTCTCAACTGGAGTTGCTTTTCACCTCTTTCTTGCTGTTTTAGTCTAAAACTGACGACCAGCGACATCGGGCATGGCTTCTAAGTGAAGGACCTGTGAAGCTGCCAACCTAACTCCCTCCATTCCATATCGCCAGCCACTTGTTGAAAAGGCTTTGAATGCATTCAAAAATTCAATGCACTTAAAGAACAGAAGCCCGTGAAGTAGCTGGTGCTGTCTGCTGATTTGCTTCCCAGAGTAACTGCGCTGTGCCCCTAATAGGTGACACGACACATCAAAGTGGCACCGCGGAGCTGCTGATGGATATCCATCAACACCTTCCTAAGAGGGGCTGGCGTCACAGGATAATGAATGGGGGTCTGTGTGCTGTCTCAGGGGGTCTGATTGGCAGCAGGCGGGTGGTGCTGCGCCCAGCACTCCTCTTCCATTTCGGAGCAAAGGGCTCTTGTGATGGGTTGTGTTATTCTTGGAGTGTTATGGCTGCAGATGATCCTTGTGGGGGTCTCCTCTTGGGCTGCATTTTCACTCCAGTGATTCTCATCGTCAGTCCAGAAATGACTCATTTTTTTTGATCACTGCCATGCAAACGTTTTAGCCACCATGTATTCCACACAATTTTTGTCCTAAATGTTCTTTTCTTTCTTGCAAAAGACATTCAGTTTCTCAAAGTCTTTTCCCTGATGGTCGGGTACCCTAGGGGCGGGGCTTCTGACATGTATAAGAGGGGCAATAAAGTGGGTTAGGGGTGGAGCATCACATAGAAATGGGTGGTGCCAGAGGTAAAGTGCAAGCAACATCAAGGGTTAGGGGTGGAGCATCAGATAGAAATGGGTGGAGCCAGAAATAAAGTGCAAGGTCATTTTGGGAGGGGGGGGGGGGGTTAGACGTGGAGTCTTGAATACAGATGGGTGGTGCCAGAGATAAAGTCCTGCCAATAAAGAGGGTTATAGACAGAGTGTCAGAAACAGAGGGGACGGGCAAAGAGTAGAATGCTGGGAAAAGACCGGGCTAAGGGTGGGGCCTCAGACACAGAAGGGTGGAGCCTGAGGTAAAGTGCAGGCAAGTGAAAGGGTTAGGGGTGGAGCATTAGATAGAAATGGGTGGTGCCAGAGGTAGAGTGCAAGCAACATCAAGGGTTAGGGGTGGAGCCTCTGACACAGATGGGTGGTGCCAGAGGTAAAATGAAGGCAAGAGGGTTAGGGGTGGAGCCTCTGACACAGATGGGTGGTGCCAGAGGTAAAGTGCAGGCAACATCAAGGGTTAGGGGTGGAGCATCAGATAGAAGTGGGTGGTGCCAGAGGTAGAGTGCAAGCAACATCAAGGGTTAGGGGTGGAGCCTCTGACACCGATGGGTGGTGCCAGAGGTAAAATGAAGGCAAGAGGGTTAGGGGTGGAGCCTCTGACACAGATGGGTGGTGCCAGAGGTAAAGTGCAGGCAACATCAAGGGTTAGGGGTGGAGCATCAGATAGAAGTGGGTGGTGCCAGAGGTAGAGTGCAAGCAACATCAAGGGTTAGGGGTGGAGCCTCTGACACCGATGGGTGGTGCCAGAGGTAAAATGAAGGCGAGAGGGTTAGGGGTGGAGCCTCTGACACAGATGGGTGGTGCCAGAGGTAAAGTGCAGGCAACATCAAGGGTTAGGGGTGGAGCATCAGATAGAAGTGGGTGGTGCCAGAGGTAGAGTGCAAGCAACATCAAGGGTTAGGGGTGGAGCATCAGATAGAAATGGGTGGTGCCAGAGGTAAAATGAAGGCGAGAGGGTTAGGGGTGGAGCCTCTGACACAGATGGGTGGTGCCAGAGGTAAAGTGCAGGCAACATCAAGAGTTAGGGGTGGAGCATCAGATAGAAATGGGTGGTGCCAGAGGTAAAGTGCAGGAAACAGAGTGGGTTAGGGGTGGAGCCGCTGACATAGATGGGTGGAGCCAGAGGTAAACTGAAGGCAAGAGAGAGGGTTAGGGGTGGAGTCTCTGACACAGATGGGTGGTGCCAGACCAAGCAGTAGACCAAAGATGTCAAACTCAAATCTTCCTTCTTTTCTTCCCACCAATTTCTTAATAAATCACCAGTTACTGCTGCTGATTTCATTTCTGCCTTAATTTTAATTGAGCAGCCTAATTATTTTTCCCTTAACTGGAAGCCAAACAATAATTAGATGCAGGGGCGGAGCCTCAGACACAGAAGGAAGAACTCCGAGGTGAAGTGCAGGCAGTAGAGGGGGCTGGGGGCGGAGCCATAGGCACATGTAGGCGGGACTGAGACTCTGCCAGAGAACGTCCCCCTCAAACTCGCTTTACGCAGTTCATGGCCATAGGGTGGCACAGCCTTTCTGGCAGCACTGGAATACTAAACCAGCATGGGGCGCCGGTGTGCCCATTCATTCACACACACACTCTCAGACTGAGAATAACCAACCCACTGGGCACACACACACACCCCCCACCCCCATCTGGGACAGCAGGAGAACAGCCCACAGGATGACCACGCAGGCCCATCTCGGGCAGCCATCTGTGTGTGTGGCCTTGCAGTTCAGGTGACAGGAGCCCAGTGCCAAGAGGAGGGTCACGTCTCTTATTATGAGAATGGAATTGGCAGCATAATTACTGGCATAATGGAACATATATATTTTTTTTCTCATTAAACTCCAGTTAATATGCAACTGAATTTATTATTAATAGCATTGCCAAATTATAACGTCTTCCAGTAGAGAGAATTCTTCATTTTCTAATTTTTGCTGCTTGAATAACTTACAGTCGTTTTTTTTTTCTTTCTTTGTAGATTTGTGTGCTCGCCGAGAAAAAACAGAAAAATGACAAATGTGGAGGCATTAGCATAGAACGGCAATGAGGCCCGCGGCAGTGAGATTACCTGCCGTCGCGTGCGCCGTTTCATTAATTACGGAGCTTTCCGGGGCCGTCGACGTTTCTCATCGCGCTAACGGCTGGCGAGCGCCCACTTCCAGACTCCCGGGCACGGCTGGGCAGCGTGAAGGGGGCAGGGTGGTCAGCGCAATTCAGGTCCGTCTGTTATTATAACTTGTCTGGGCTCGATCACCAAAAAGATCATAGCTCAGACTGGCACAGACTGGCACCCCGAGTAATACCAAGGAAAAGGTCACCCTGTGTGTGTTCATGCCGCGTCCCTAATCTTTAGCGCCCTTGGCTTTTCTCTTTGTCATTCATTTCATTTGTTTTTATTTTTGATTGTTGTTTTCCATGGGCACCGCCATTTTGGAACGCTTGGTCACCATGACGCCATGTGGTTGCTAGGTAGGTGGGGCACGTGTCATGTGACCTGTGACATCACCACCAGAGCCAGGTCTGAACTTCAAGCTGAGGCCTTTAACTTCAGTTCACGTCAGACTTGCTGTGCCAAGAGGACGTCGTCACGTGTCACCGTCTCTGGCACTTCTGTCACAAAGCTGGTAAAGGTCAGCCCTGCGTTACCGAATGTTAAATCTTTTAATTACGGTGGACTTTCACGTTGTTTCCTGGTGGGAGACGCTGTTTACGGTTGCTAGGCATCGTCATCAGAGGTCATCACCCGAGTGACGTCTGGGGGTCATGGGGTTTAAGGTCACCTCCTCGTCCGACGGATTTCCAAGTTTGTGTCTCATCGCGCTAATGGCTGGCGAGCGCCCACTTCCAGACTCCCGGGCACAGCTGGGCAGCGTGAGGGGGCGGGGGGGTCAACGCAATTCAGGTCCGTCTCAAGTTCGGCTTTGGTGTTTTGACCAGCCGGAGCACCTGATTGGCTGACCCTCCCGCCCCCTCAGTCTCTCTCTTTCCTGGTGGTCTTTTCTCTGATGGTCTGCCCTGTTTTCATCCTCGGTGGCCACAGCTGCTGTGCTTGATGACCCGCAGGGTGGGATGCCAGCCGAGCCGAGCCAAGCGTGTTTGTTTGTGAACACACAATGGTGCACATCACCCAGCAAGCACTGGGCAGAAACAAGAGCTGGAGGGGGCACCGCAGGGTGAACACACGGGCACATCGGGGGGGCTTTCTGGCACTGCCAGTCCATCTAACCTGCATGTGCTCGGGCTGTCGGAGAAAAACCTCGAGAACACGGGGAGGCCACGCAAACTCCACACCAGACATTTCTAGAGGGGTGCGTTTGCTTTTGGGTTTGGTGGTCCAAGCAGATCGACGTCCCCCATTGAAGCCGAGCCAGCTAGGGTCACATGTCACATGTGTGCACCACGAGAATGTCACCTGGGGGACAGATGCGGCTGATGACCTCTCTTCCTGTTCCAGCCCCCCAGTGGAGGAGGAGCCCCCCAAAGTCTGCCCCTGAAGCTCCGCCCCTTCGGATTAATCGAAGCAACACGACTGGGCCCGACGGCCCTCAGCGCCCACCCAGCCTCGATGGCCAATGGTCAGTCAAGCATGCCGTTCATTGCTTTGACCCTTCTAGCACCGCTGCTATTAGACGGGACCTCCCCGGAGACCCCAGCCCTTCGTCCTCGCACCGCTAAGGTGACAAAGAAACAGCGAAGGGCCCGGAATCTCATCAAGGATGTCACTGCAAAGCTGGCTGCCCAATTGTCTGCTAATGAAGGGATCCCTCCAGGGTGTGCACCTTGTGCCCCGTTGGCGTCTCGTCTCACGTGGTGCGTATCTCACCTGTAAAGGCACAAACAGATGGCAGTGCCATCGTGCTGGTCCAGTGCCTCTTCTTTTTCTTTTCCATGTGAACTTTCCTTTGCCTGCAGCTTTTACAAATTCCAGTGAAATCGGCGAGGTGTGCGGCTCGGAGCATCTCGTTACCGTTGCCCAGCCGTGGAGTTTTCGTGTTTTGCCGGAGCTCCTGTCAGTTTTCCTGCCAATTGCGCGCTAATTAAAATGCATTGTGATGTTAATGGCAGGTGCGCGCTACGCTTTACTTCCTCTGCTCTGCCCGCCTCTCCTTCTTAAAATAAAACAAATAAAGGAAACGAAACAAAAGAAAGCAAACCGGCAGAATGAGAAGAGACTCAAATTGGAGTAAACTCATCACTTTCCACTTCGGCGGCGCACTCGCTGTGCTTTGCACTCGGCCGCCATTCATCATTTATGACACTAATTTCAAATATTGGCTTTTAAAGAACAAAGCCAGCCAGGAGGATTACGCTTGGTGTGGACTTTCTTCTTCAAAGGCTTAAACAACCCTTTAATGTTTGATTGTCACAAAGTGTTCCTCCGTTAATGAATTCCAAAAGACTTCACTTCACAAAGGGACTGCGGGTGACGATTAGGACAGCGCCGGGCGACGCCCCTCCGCAGACCCCCAGGCTCCACTCCGCAGGCTTGGACATTTCAGTGTCGTTTCTGGTCCTCTCTTCTTCTTCTTCTTCATCTTCTTCTTCCTCTTCATTTTCTTTGTCTTATTCTTTGTCTTCTTTTTCTTCATCTTCATCTTCTTCTTCATCTTCTTACTCGTTTTCTTCATCTTCTTCATTTTTTTTCCTCTTCATCTTCTTCCTCTTCCTCTTCACTTTCTTTGTCTTATTCTTTGTCTTCTTTTTCTTCATCTTTGTCTTCACTTCATTTTCTTCTTCTTCATCTTCTTATTTGTTTTCTTCATCTTCTTTTTCTTTATCTTCATTTTCTTCATCATCTTCTTTTCTTCTTTATTTTCTTTATCTTCTTCTTCATCTTCATTTTCTTTCTCTTCATCTTTGTCTTCTTCTTCATTTTCTTCTTTTTCATCCTCGTATTCCTTTTCTTCATCTTTTTCTTCCTCTTCATCATCTTCTTCTTCTTCATCTTCCTCTTCCTCTTCACTTTCTTTGTCTTATTCTTTGTCTTCTTTTTCTTCATCTTTGTCTTTCTTCATTTTGTTCTTCTTCATCTTCTTATTTGTTTTCTTCATCTTCTTTTTCTTCATTATCTTCTTTTCTTCTTTATTTTCTTTATCTTCTTCTTCATATTCTTTCCCTTCATCTTCATCTTCTTCTTCGTTTTCTTCTTCTTCATCTTCTTATTTGTTTTCTTCATCTTCATCATCTTTTTCTTCATCTTCTTCTTCTTCATCTTCTTCTTCGTTTTCTTTGTCTTCTTCTTTGTCTTCTTCTTCATCTTCTTTGTCATCTTCTGTTACTTCTTCATTTTCTTTATCTTCTTTATTTTCTTTATCTTCTTCTTCATCTTCGTCTTCTTCTTCATTTTCTTTATCTTCTTCTTCATTTTCTTCTTCATCTTCTTCTTGTTTGGGGTACACTGTGCTAATCCCAGAGGGGAAGTTGTCTTTTCGCATGACCTTCCAATTAGTCTGGCGATGTCACCCCAGTGAGGTTTCAGACCTCAGCCCATGCTCTGTTCGTGTGTTCCCCCCAGCTGGTGGGACAGGCTGCCCACCTCCATGCCAAGTGTTGTTGAATGCCATTTGCTCTTATTATCTAGGCATTGTAATTTGTTCCTGAGCTCCTCGCTTGTGGTGGTCCATCTTGCCCCCCTTGTCCTGTCACACTTGTTCCCAAACAGCCTTTCGAATGTCACCATCTGTCAATTCAACAAGTGGCTGTCTTCTATTGGTGATCGTCTTGTACGAGTTAACGACATGCTGGGCCGGGGCTTTCACAGCCGCCCTCTCCCCTCTGGAGTCAGGATGCATCGCAGAGTCTGACGTGTTCTCTCTTGATTGAACTTATGGTGTCGATGTTATTGATTTGTTTCATTGTTTTTATGGGGTGTAATTTGGTTTATTGATTATTGATCTCCTGCTCAGGAGCGATGTCCATTTCGTGGCTCTTTCTTTGTAGTCAGTGTGCCGAGCCTGGGCCACCCCACCTGTCCAGACCCCCCCAGGCTCTTTTGATGACTTTGTCCGGACCCTCATTATTGTTAAGGGGTCCTTTTTCTTGCGTTGACATTGCTGATCATGTGGTTTCTTTACGTCTTTGCGCCATGTGCTTTGTGGGTGGTCCGCCCTCAGCCCTAGAATGGCTCAGGTAAAGCCCCCAGTCCCCTGGGGTTCATTGAAGTTGAGTTGAATTTGAACCCTGGTCTGATGTTTTTGTCTTCTAAGCTGATGTTGTTATTTTATTGTTCATGTGATAAAGGCGAGTCAGTCCTGTTTGAAGGCATCGCCATTGTTGTATTGGAACGCTTTGGCCAAGCTTGGTGTTGATGATCCCAGCTGGATTTCAAAGGAGAAGCCCCCTGTCAGACCCTGAGCACGTGACGGGCCAGTCAGTCATCCCGGGATGTTTAAAGTCTCGTCCCGTCAGCCGCTGGCTGTAACCAATCACGCTGAAGGCTTTCTGATTACGAGATGAAGTCCTTGTCATCTAATCGATGAGTCCTCTGTTTCACGTGTTACCACCTCTTGACGCTTCCTCCTGCCCGCATTTAGTGCCCCACAGCGTGCCAGGCGAGGACCTCCACTGGTGTATCTGAGCTGCAGGTCCCAGCGCTGGCCTGCCAAGTTCAGAAGGCACCTTAAGGTCCTCAAATGTGACCGGTGCCACCCAGGAGGCTTGGTGGGACAAAGCTGAATGAGCGATGAGTATAAAAGTCGTTTACAGAATCAACCGAAACAAAATGAAGAGCAACAAGGGAGTTGCCAAAAGTGGCGCCAGGGCCCACCCTAAAGACCCAATCGGAATACGCAAACGGAAACACACAAAGCAGTTCCGGTGCCAGCGGGTGACGTCCCGGTGACCCCACTGAGCGTAAGCACGTTTAAATTGACAGCAACGACAATAACCTCCAGTGCCAACGTAACGACAACAAAGAAATGCAAACACAGCACGGCCCTCGGTGCCACATTCAGACTGGCATTTCCTCTGCTCACCTGCTCAGGTGGCACCCTGTCTCTGCTGTGCTGGGCTGTTGTCAGTGGTGTGCCAGGGTCCTGGGGGGGGCTTCATGGTGTTGTCTTAAAGCTGGTGGTCTCTTCTGTCATATCTCGTTACTGAATGTCACCAGAGGGGGGCCTCCTTTTCTTTTCCCTGGTATGTTGCGTCTTTATCGAATGCCCAAACACCTGACAGGTAAAAGTGGCCCTCCACTTTGTCACCGACCTCGTGGCCTCACAGGCTGGCATTGGCCTTCAGACGCCTGAGTCCTGACTGCCGTTTGAAAGTAGAGGGACATTGGTGACAGGAAGGGTCCCGCTTTTGGTCGTCTCGTCGTCTGCCCGCTTTGTTCAAAGTGCAGTCACTTTCTCAGAAACTCTCTGATTAGTGCCACACGCCAGCCGCTCCATTGGCGCTCCGAGAATGAAATCCAGCGCCTCATTGATTCTTCCCATTCCACGACAACCGCTTATCTTAGGAAAACTCGGCAAGAAAATGAGCAATCCGCCATTGGAAGGGATTATGTCGGCGTGTAATGTGACAAATTAGTCAGCCGTAGCGTCATTTAAAGGCGAGCATTAGCCGGTCAAAGTGAAGGTGGCACCTCGCGCCGTCGCCACGTCCGCTATCTCTCATCAGGACAGCCGCCCGCATTCGGGGCTCAAAGCTTCTTAAGTTCTGCTTTTTGCAGTTGGCAGGCTAAGCCTCTGCATGGGCTGCGTTGGCGCTGGATTATGAAGGTTTATTACGCCGATGGCGCATCGGTCGGCTGATCCACGTTTGCACGTTTTCAGACGGTGGCCTGGCAAATAATAATGAGATGCGAGACCCCAGGACAGTGCAGGTGCTTTCTTCTGGGTTTCGGGGGGTCACCCTCTGTAGTCCCCAGGGCCGCAGACACAGGGAGGTGGCACGTGGTTCTGAGAGCCATCACCCCTCCTGGGCCCACCCAGGGTGTACAGTCACTCACGTGTGTGCATGGTGCTTGCCATCTTGTAATTCCACCCCGAGCCAAGGGCTGGCGCTGTCGGGTAAGGCATCTCCCCTTCCTTCCAGAAATCAGCAGCTCGCTGGCACGGGACGTCACTTGAACTCGTCTAATGGTGGACTGGCACCATCGGCACAGACGCACGTTGACTCGTGTTTGGAGTCTGCCGCAAGTCTCTACTTGTGTCCTTCATTTGCCCCCTTTAAAATGATCAGCAGGACCACCCTGCTGCCACGCAGGATTCAGAGACTGGAGGGGGACTTGAAGACAAGGACGTAGTGAGGGTCCCAACAATCAGTAACTGAAGCCCAGAACGACGGGACCAAACCAGAACCACAAGCACCTGAGACCACTTGAGAAAGGCTTGAAGGTCGGTGGGAGGCGGACCCCTGGGTGACCTCTCATCCTGTCGTCTTGTGATTGACAGGCCATGACCTTTAAGGACACACCCACTCGGGGACACTCCTAGCATACGACTCAAGTCACAAACCAATGGCTACCTGAGGGGATAAAAGCCCCCAACAGAAGCAAACGACATTCAGAGCAGGGGGTCCCAGCGAAAGGCATTAGCAGCTTAAAGTCTGCCAAGTGTTGACCCAAACGAGGTTTCCATGCTGCAAATCACTTGGGGGGCTCGGGTTAACCGCCTAAAGACCCTCGCTCTGTCTGCCATGTTGTTCTGCGTTCCTGTCACAATTGTGGGCCAGCAGATCCCAGACGGATGTTGTAAGTCCCTTTGGATAAACCCGGGGTCCGTCCCTGCCTTGTGCCGCCCCCCCCCGCACCACGGGCTCCCTCCACCCCGAATTCAGTGAAACAGCTTGGTGTCTGTCATATTTTAGAACGATGACATTACGGGATCACGCGCGTCCCGTCCAGTCCAGGAACGAGGGTTACAACAACAGCAACAGGGACGCAACAGCAGAACTCAAAATCAAAAAACCCAAACGCGTTCAACAGGCGGAGGGCGAAAACAGAAAACGCAAAGCAAACAAACACATTCAAAGTCGAAGCCCCCGGTGATATCCACAGTTGTCTTCAATCCCAAATCTCGGATGCTATGAGGACTTCTGGATGCAGTGGAGAGCACAACCAAATGGCCGCCCACCAAGGCCAGAACAATACACCAAAGAGTGGCACCTCGGTCTTCACAGAGTACCAGCAGAATAAAAGCCACACCCACCACTTGTAGCGGACTAGAGGACTGCAAATCCCAGCAGCCCCTGGGTGTTGCACTATTGGACGCAGCGGAGGCTTTTAATGGGAGAAGAGTCGCCACTCTTTGTCTGTGAGAGCCGTCGCCGCTTCACCCGCTGGCATTACACGTGGATGTCCTGGAGTGCCATCCTGTCTCGTGCCCGCCTGCTTCATCGGTGGGAGCGCTGCCACGCAACACTTCAGAGTCACCTCTGCACAGAGTTCATGGGACCTGCCATTCCGCAAGCTTCAGTTGCACCCGATGGTCTGTGGACGTCGCCGTGGTGTTTATCATAGGTGGGGGGGGGGGGCGGCGGCTGGGTGGTATCTGCCTCTTTGTTGTTTGTATTTCCTTTTCATTCTTAGAGTTAATTAGCTGATCTGCTGTGTGACTGTGTGAGAGTAGAGCGAGTCGGGCCGAAAACGACCCCAACGCACAGCGGCGGACCACTAGTCTCCTCTCCGCCTTGGTCTCTTGGACTGGCGCTGGGCCTCTGCTTTCTACGCGTTCTTCTATGGGGTCCCCGTCCTTATGACGGTGTGAATCTGATGGGCACCAGACCGCCACAGACACTGGACACAGCATGGGGCGTCAGCTCCAGCCTTGGCACCTCCAATTCGTGGAACTGCACGAGGCAGGTGGAAGTTGCTCACTACATGAAGACCAAAGCTGGCGTGTTGAATGCGTGCCCTCGTGGGGCATCTCGTGTTAAAAGGTCACGTATGACCGCCTTCTCGACGTGAATCTTTTCCCAGACCCTCGGAGGAGGCTCACTTGCCCCTTAATGGCGCTGCTCCTCTGGGAATTGCTGCTGTTTCCAGGCGGCCCGCTGCAAATACCAGTCGCGGGATTCTTCTCCTCCACGCCAACACCTCGCCAGTGAAAGTCACTCCTCCGCCGCTGGCATGGAAGCCGAATGCATCGCTTCACCTATAATTCCAACAGCTTTCTCTTTTTATTGCTTTCTTAGCTTAGGAAATGGTCATAATCAGAATCAGGGGCTAAATAAATAAAACATCAGGTATAAAAACGCGTGCCGTTGCATAAACATCTCGAGAAAACGAAAATAGCAGTGGCAAAGTCAATTTACATTGTGATTTAACGGCAAAAATGAAAAGAAACTGCCGCACCCCACATGGCACGCCTGCCACTTGTAGTTTCATTGGTCGGGGCAGCAGCACCAATGGGACATGCGACACGGTGACGTCATAGAGGGGCTGCACTGCTGGAAAGGCCAGCAGACTGGGGCCTAAAACCGGGAGACCCAGCGAGCCGAATGACTAAGGTCAAGAGCCAAGGTCAAAGGTCAGAGCAAGAGACCTTCTGGAAAACCAACAACCACCCTGAGAGACTTGCTTAAAATCCGAAATCTTGGGCACCATGACAGGGCGAACAGCCACATCACAAGGCCCAGTCTCGTGGGAACGCACAAAATGGTGCCATTGGAAACAAATAAGATAAAAGAAAGGAGAAAACAATAAGAAGACTTACAGAAGGACATGAAAATGGAAATAAACCCAACACCGAGAACTATGGCGGCCCTTTATGCCAAATAGATTCTTTGTTGTCATTTTTATTTATTTCACAATGCTGGAGAGAATGGTGAGTGTTGGTGTGTTGGTCATAAATCAGCGACCATAAATCAGAAGGATAGATAGATAGATAGATAGATAGATAGATAGATAGATAGATAGATAGATAGATAGATAGATAGATAGATAGATAGATAGATAGATAGATAGATAGATAGATTTTGGTATCAGATGGATCACCTTTGTGTGCCTCAATCTTTTATAGTGTCTTATATTTATTCATTTCACCATATGTGTCTATATCTATACTGTATTTATATTTATATATACGTAAACACAAAAATAATTTTTTTTCTTACTGAAAAATGATTAATGGACGAGTCCAGCAGTGTGATTATGCGAGTATGGACCCTTGAAGCCCCCCCACAACATCGGGTGTACGGCGACATTGCGACGGGTACAAGACAGCAATGGGAGTTGTGGCGCCACAGATAAGCAGCTTTCTCTTTCTTTCGTTCTTTCTTTGGTAAACTCCTGGTGAGAGTGAAGGCTTCAGCGACTTCTTTCAGTCACAAAAAATAAAATGAAAAAGGAAAAGAAAAAAAAACACAAGAAAGCAGCCAGATGGACGATAACTCGGGCCGGTCCTTCAGAGACAGCGTTCTGCCGGTAATGGGGGGCCGAGGAGAATCTGAAGCTTTAATAGCTTCCAGGCCGGCCGTGGCACAGTAAGAGTGAACTCAATAGATGCGATAAGCCCGCCGTCCTAATCTATTAGCAGATAATGGCGGCACTAAAATACCGAGCACAGATCCGAAGATCCAATCTGAGAAGACTTACCAGGCGGGCCGCAGTGCAATTGAATTAGCCCCCCATAGAGACGCCTCTCTCCTCCTGGTGAGATTAGCTGCATGCTGGCAAGATGGCACCGAGCTGGAAACACAGAACCAGGCCTTATGGTAGGAGGCTCCTAATGCTGGACCCCCCACTCGTGCCCTGAGCCCACCTATTGTCCTTCCCAGTAACCCACGGCAGATGATTAAGACGAGAGAAATATGGAGGGGCGGAGCTTGCAGCTTTTACTTCCGATATCCGTTAGGATCCTCAACACGTCCATACAGGCCAAGAGCAGACACGGGACACGACAAGGGTCTTCCAGTTCTTCAGGGGGACCTTTGATGCTTGCATGTCCTTCGTCAGAGGAGTCGGATTTCCTCCCAGACCTGATGCCAAGGCTCTCGCGACGCTCCCTGGCACTTTCTACCCCCTGGATCGCCCACGTAGCACTTTCATGCTTTAATCTTCTTCTGTCAGACGGGCACAGTGCCCCACAAGCCTTCATTAAGTAAATGTTCATCCAAAGTGACCAGTGGCATTGGGCATTGTGGGTTGGGGGGCACAGCCTCACCAAATAAGTCATGGACCTCCCTCAGTTGGTGAGCTTATGATTGGAATGTTCAGAACAAACCTCAGCTTCGTCTTCTTGAGTTGTTTTACTTTTTCAAATCTGTGACGCTGTCTTTGTGCCCAGTGCCAACAGACCGTGTCCAGCTCATGGTGCTCACTCCAGTGGCCCACAAGTGTCCTCACTTTCCATGTGGTCTTTATTTATTGAGTGGAATGGCAGAACAGGGCATAACTGTATTCAGGGTGGCCATCCCTGAGATGGGTGACAAACTGGGCATCAGCCAGAACCCCCCGCACTATCACATGCATACCTATATACATGTAGTTATATACAGACACAAAGGTGGGCTCCCGATCATCATAACTACAGTATGTGAGCCCCCACTAACAGTCCACAACACTCCACCCTTCTTGCCACCAGCTTTTGGAGTGTCACTGTGAGATTGGGTGCCCATTTGTGAGGTCGGGTGCAGATGCTGGACAAGAGGGTCTACTTCATCCCAAAGGTGTTCAGGAGGGCTGAGGTCTTCATGGACCTGGCTTTGTGTATGGGGGTCTTCCCCAAGCTGGAACCATGGGGCCTAACCAATACCTGCCATCTTCCCTTTTCCACCAGATTTCTGACTTCTCCAGGCCTCCCCAAGCCCAGATTGGTCCATCAGAGTTTGATTCATCACAGAAGCCCACTGCTCCAGAGTCCAATGGTGGGTACCTCATTTCACGCCCATTCCGGCCGGTGCTTGGCACTGCACATGGTGGTTTTAGGCTTGGCCATGGATGCCCCTTTCATGAAGCTCGAGGTGCACAGTTCTTGAGCTGATGTTCCTTCCAGAGGCCCTTTGGAACTCGGCTGTGAGTGATGCCAGCGAGGTGAGGCCATTGTGTTACACCCTGCAGCACTTGGTGACCCCACTCTGTGTGTCTACGTGGCTGAGTTGTGGCTGCTCCTCCATGCTGTCACTTCACAGTCGTGGCACCCACAGGTTGACCGGGCACGTCTAGCAGAGCACAAATTTCACACCCGGACTTGTGGCAGAGGTGGCATCCTGTGGCAGTGGCACATTTGAAGTCCCCAAGCTCTTCAGTACAGCCCAATGCTTGCTGATGGGCACTGCATGGCCTTGTCCTCATCACCGATGAACAGTGAAACACCTGCACTGCAGCGTCTGGAGGGTTGGCCACCTACGTTTGGTTTATTAACGGTAAACCTGAATTATCTGAAATCCTCCATGGATTGAGGGTCGGAGGTTTACGTGAAAGTGCATCAGCACAGAGGTCTGTAGAGCCCCCCTACTGACGTGCAGCAGACAGGGTCAGCACCCTCGATGACAATGGGGGCTCATTCAGTACGCCGCGCCCAGGCCCGCTCTCAATTTCATCTGTGATCGTGGCTCACCAGAGGGTGCCCACGCTGTCACAGGTGGCCCCGCAGGTCTTTGCCTTGCAGCCCGGTGGTCTCCCCTGTGATTTCCGCATTTAGGTGCCATGCTGGCCGCATGGTGATGGACTTGTGCAGCTCTCTACGCTCCCCCATCTCTAATGCCAACTTTGACAAATGGGCATTGATTGAAATTCTCTCCTCTCGAGGATGGCGTCCCTGCCTCCTGATTCCGTGTTTGTCGCTGTGGTGCAGTCAAAGTGGCTCTTCAGACGTTCCTGATTTGTTTCTAATTAATCGACGTGACTGCTTGCATTTCTGACATTGAATATCGGAGCACGTCGAGTTAAAGAACAAAGGAAATGTGGGAGCTGAGCAAAGGTCAGAAAGGCACACGCCATGCCAGGCCACCACAGTGTTGGCAAAGCCATCCGAAAATGAAAGGACAGAACAGGCAAACGAAACTCCAGGACCACTCTGAGCCAAAACAATTCAGAAAAGCCGGAGCCACCTCAGGACTGGCAGGTTAATGAAGGGGCGGGCACCAAGGGTGACACATGAAAAGACCGAGGGGCTTATGTGGACATGTCATGTGACATCACACCTTAGTGACATCATGGAGACCCAAATCTGAACGGGCAGAATGAGCTCATCACCATCATGCCATCTTAATGACAAAACCTCAAAATGTCAGACGCTCTGTGGTTTATTGGTACCCCTTGAGTGACCGCGTCGCCAGCTTTGGTTTGTCCCTTCCGGGATGGGTGGCCAGCGTGGGAATCAGCTGATGGACAGACAGATGGGTGGGTCGACATGGGTGGTCTTCTCCGCTTTTGGGCTCTAAACGGCTTTTCAGGGGAGGAGATCTGCTGATCAGAGGCCCACTTCGATCCAATCGTTACCCGTGGCTTTCCCTGAAATGAGACGCTGCCATCTTCGATTTGACTGAGCTGCCAACTTTCTCCCGGGGCGACTCACTAAGTGCTGCGCTTTCTCCCAGCTGACGTGCCGAGATACGTCAGTCACTTTCTTGAACCTTATGAGCCGTTGTGGCTGGAGGAGTCTTTCAAAGACAGACGCTCCGCATCGAGAAAGCGTCTGTCACCACGAGTTGTTTTAGGAGGGCTGAAGACATTGGTTTGACTCATCAGATGCCATCAGAGGTTGGCATCGGCGCACATCCTGACTCCTTTAACGGCTGCTTCTGCTCACTCGCCCCCTGCTGATTTTCAAGTAGCACCTCACCAATGCGGGGCAGCCCCTCACGCTGGTGTTTTGGGGGTCCGCTTCTAACGTCTGGTGATCTCAAACACAACTCATCTGAAGAAACATCCGGAATGTCTAGCCTGGCACAACGCAGCATCATGGCTGACATAAAGCAGGCGTGCCGGACAGATTGAATGTGGGGGCACCGACTCCGTGGTCCTCTGTGGCGCACGTAAAATCAAAACGAGAGACGCTCGCCCGCCTCTTAGGGCTTAAGGGAAGGCTTTCATGGTGACGGGTCCCATCCTAGAGTGACACCTCCTTCTAGTGGCCTCGGAACTTATAGGTGGGGGACCAGAAGGGGCGGAGTCAGTCAGCTCTGTGCAGGGAAGGGAAGAAGACTCGATTAGCGCCCGCGCCCCCTCTCATCTCGTGGTGGTATTACACACCTTGCATGACCCTCCGGCGGGCATGGCGTAACGGAGCTCTTCTGAATCTTTCATTTTGTGGACGTCACCTCCATGTTTATTAAGTATTACAGAATAACTGGCACCCGTCATCCAGGGCAGCCGTACCCGCTCTACTGTTGGTAGGCTGGCTGCCATCTCACCCCGTCTCATTCTTCACATTATGCTGCGATCCCCTTATTGCCTGATGACGTTTCCATGTACTTCATCAGAATGCTGAGGTCATCGGCTTTTATATCAGCCTCCCGGTGGATGTCACTTCATTACCACCACATACCCCTGAGGCCACTAAGCCCCTCCAGGTCGCTCAGTCACACTAGGAGATAACATTCCAGTGGCTACACCCACCTCGTTATTTAAAGCCACCCCGGACCGCGAGTGATCCTCCATTAAGCCGATGTAAGAAGAGGGACTGGGATCAGGAGACCCTCATCCAAGATGTCGTACTTGCAGTAGCAGCGCATCACGGGGTCTGATGTTGAAAGCCTTGGAGGGATCAAAGGGAATCGATTCAACGACTTGACCCCCAGCACTCAGCCGGACCACTCGACTCGACTGCAGCGGCCAGAGCTTCACCACTCCATTACTCATTGGAAGGAAATTTCACATTGACACTTAGCCTCCCATTTTAACAAGCGAGACCTCTAAACAGATTAGAGAGGGCCGCTTAGCGGAATGCAGAAGTGCAGAGGCGATCGATCCGGGGAGCCCCAGGGTGATTGGAGAAGACTCGGCTTCAACCCTCGTCTTTGTGTGCGGATTTGCTTTTTATGTGGAAAATCGCATTGTGAGGAGAAGAAAACACCAAAAATAAAAAATAAAATGAAAACAACAAAAGCAACACGTGTGATGAGGAAACTCGTCGGTCATTTTGGGAAAGCGATTTTTATTAGGCTGACAGCCCAATGAATTTAACACAAAGCATGTGAGGGCAGCGGGGAAAATGACACCGGGGCGGGGGAGACGAGACCACCGGGGAGAACACGGAATGGCGGCCGCCGACACTGATGGCTTCTTTATTTGCTCTTTATTCAATTTACGGGTAGGAAAGAAGAGATGAACGAGAGCAGAGAGGAGAAGAGAAAAGACCCGGGGGGCCTGAGGTGGGACCCTCATGTGCACACGCCACTGAAAAATGAGCTAAAAACGGGGGGCACGCTGCATGGGAGAGGATTTAGAAAAAGACCCCGGGGGATACGAGGGGACCTGTGAAAAAATAAAGACTCATCTGGGGGCGGCACATCAGACCCCAATCCCCCCAATCCCCCAAATCATTCCATCTGGAAAATTAGGAGGCTGACCATTGAGGCTGCAAGCCCTGTCTATTATATAGTGCCTTACACATCTATCTATCTATCTATCTATCTATCTATCTATCTATCTATCTATCTATCTATCTATATTATATAGTGCCTTTCATCTATCTATCTATCTATCTATCTATCTATTATATAGTGCCTTTCACTCCTATCTATCTATCTATCTATCTATCTATCTATCTATCTATCTATCTATCTAATCCTGCCTACTACACCAAATCTATCTCTCCATGTCTTATATAGCGCCCTTCACATCTACCCATCCCTTTGTGCCCTCCTGATTTGAGCGAGGCGAGCAGAGCCAGGGTGTTTGACATGAACTCCCACCAGAGCTCCCAGCACTGTTGATGGTCCCTATAATGGTGGGTATGTGCCCTCTGATTCTGGTGGTCCCTTTGATTTCTTTTCCCAGTCTGTACTGGAGACGTAGGCCCAGTATAACAGATTCTTGCACACACAGCATGTGTTGGTCTCGGCTGTCATCTGGGGGTTCGTCAGTGGGACTCATTACGGAGCTCAAGGTAATGTGTGCTTCTTGTGTGGCGCAGTGCCCTGGTGGCATTCCTGCACGTCGTTAAGAATACGAGACCCTTTTATAGAAAGTAAACCTTGTGTGAGAGATCCAGTAACAATGGAAACTCTGGACTGCCCAGCAATGAGTCGCCAAGCGGAGCTCTTAGTGTCTGCCGTCAGTTTAGATAAAGAGGGGCCGCGGCGTTTGATTTGGGCTATGAAATGTAATTACAGAGCGGATCTGAAACACACGACACTCCACGGCTCATCGGGAAGAAGACGTTACCAATGAAAAGCAGCACATCACACAAAATGGTCACATAAAATCATAAAAACAAAGTGCCGACAAATGGCACCACATCACTGAAAGAACGCGCCAGTAGTGCCAGTCATGCCAGCTGTTGTTGGCCGATCTGACTGAGCCTCGTTTCCTTTCATTCTTGCTGTGCGTCTTTGTTTTTGTAATCATCAGTGAAATAAAACACAAAAAAGACAAAAGACACTTGGGGTCTCACCTGGGAATTCCACTTTATTGGCAGCTGTTTCTTCTTGAAAGGAAAAGGCAGAGCCCTAAACCAACATCATCAATGCCCCCATCAAACTCTCTGGTGGTCCTCTGGCAGGTCGTGACGTCGAGTGGGGCTTCCTCTGTGAGATGTCGGCCCCTTAGCACGTGAAACGGGAACGAGAGCGATGGCTCTTTATCAACAAAAACAGTAACATCAGCCACTATAGCCATGAAAACGAGGTCCTCGGAGGGGCAGTGGTGCCCGTGCGGTCCTGGCGCAGTAGGTGAAGATGAGAGAAATCAAAAAGGACACTGGGACTGCAGTGCCAACTGTCAGGAGGGTGAAGCGAGACCGCCAGGGACAGGAGCCGGACCTTCAGAGGAAATGAAGACCTGACTGAGGGCTCAAAGTCCATCAGCGTTACAGATCCCGGCTCCTGCAGGCGGTGCTAAAAGTGTATATAGCGCCTTGAGAAAGTCTTCAGGTCCCTCACTTTCAATGCATTTTGTTTTGTTGCAGCCTTCTTTCTAACACTCAACACCCCAGAATGACAACACGAGTGCCGTTTTGCTGATTTATCCACGTTGATAAAAGAATCAATGTCTGTGTGTCTGCCTGTCATTCCAACAGGTGGCGCATCAGAAACATTCGCACACCCAATGGCACACAATGGTGCACTGCAGATGTTAGCAGTGAGGACTACGCTGGGGGGCACACTCAGATCTCTCACTGGCCCTTCCATCGTTTGTAGGCCACCCGTGGTCTGTCTAGAGAGGGTCCCACAGGTGAGTGCAGAGCCCAGAGATGGGTGAGGACCTGCGGAAGGCAAGACCCCCAAGAGCCCAGTGGTCTCCACAACTCTGAAATGGAGGACTCCTCCTAGAACTGTCCATTATGGGAGGAGAACCCTGGTGAGAGAGATGACCAAGAACCCAACGGTCATTCTGGGAGAAGCTTCCAGAAGGGCAGCCGTCACTGCGGCACTCCACTGATCAGGGCTTCGTGACAGACACCTGTCCTCAGTAAAGGGGCACCTAAAGGACCCCAACATCAGCACCATGTCGGGAGGACACCAAGTGCCTACAGCTCTCTGAGGCTGACAGGATGGAGATATTCTGGTCTGAAGACACCAATTAGCACTGTGCCCGAGGATACCTGTCACCTGCGCAGTGCCATTCTAGTGGTAAAGCATGATGGTGGTGGTGGCATCAGGGACTGGCAGAGTAGTCGGGGGAGCAAACTCTGGAGAAATCCTGAATGAAGAGCTCAGGGCGCTCAGACCTGGCAGAAGAGTCACAACATGGTAGTGGCTTGGGGACAACTCTGGGTCTGCCCTTAAGTGGCCCCCGTCTGCCCAGGTGCCAAGGGGTGAGCGAGGCGCGCCAGTGCAGGACCCTCCCAAACGTCCGTCGATCAAGCAGAAAACAAGCCACTGCTGGATGGAAGAGGCCAACAGAGAGACGTCAAAGCCCCCGTGTGAGCCCCCCTCCAGTTACTTTTTGGTATTCCAGACATACATGAGAAAAGAAGAGAAGCCAAGAAAGTGGCGGCGAATCCTCTGGGACTTCACAAGCCTTCTTTCTCTGAGCACACAGACTGTATGTGCCATCTTCATGCCAGTAAAGGGTGGTCTCACACCCCCAGGACCAGAGGTCTTCTAAAGTAACGGCCTCACTGTGGACCACTTTCATCTTGTAAGAGGCCAGACTAGGTGGGCTCTCGTCCACTCTGCTCTCCTGACTCCAGACTCACCTGGCCGGACCACCCGAGAGCTCTTTGAGCACACCAGGAGCGTAGCCTGGAAACACTCGGGCCTGCCTGGAGGTCCCACAGTGGGGCGGCCCACTCAAACTGTAATCCCTAGGAAGCCTCGTGGAGACCCCAATCCAGGGGAGCCAGAGGAAGGAATTGAATGTCCCACCCCTGTCCTTCCAAATATTCAGATTATACAATGAATGACCACATCATCCACGGTCCACCAAGGAGGCAGAGACGCCCAAAGTGAGGGTCTTTGTTAGGTCAGACAGGGCGGGATAAGCACAGGGAGCGGCCAAAGGTGCACAATGGGCAGAGCCCCTCACCTGCTCTCACCTCCGGCCTTTCCTGTCTGGCCACCCATCTGCACACTCAGGTGGAGTCCTGGGTCACTTGTGGCCAAGCCCTGGACTGGCCGCTGGGGTCAGGGACCACCTTCAGTTTGCTCAGGTGAGGACTCATTCACTCCGCGCAGGGCGCCATACAAAACTGCACTGAAGTGAGTTGAACTTGTTCTGGTGGCACCTCCAGCTCTCATGACCGGGAGGTGTTGGCACCTCTGGCATTTCCTACCAACAGAAATGTCTGCCCTCTGGTACCCTAGGCGGGCATGGTTTGCCTATTTCTAATTGTCTTTCTTTATTCTTAATTGACATTGTCACTCCACAGAAATTCATGGCATGTGTCCTGTCATCCAAAGAGATCGGGATAAAAAGAGAACTCAGTGACGCCACAGCAGGGGGCTCACAGCCGACCCTGCGTTTGATAGGCATGGGGGGGACACTCTAGCGGTGGCCCAACATAAACGAGATAAAATACAAAAGATTAACACATCAGTTTAAATGACATCAAGTGACAAAACCAAACGACTGAAGTAATCCCAACAGATAAGAATACAAAGGCTGAGAATGGACAGCACAGGCCACGAGGGGGCGCCATCTCGCCTTTGTGGGCTGCTCAGATTTCTCCAGGGTCCGTGCCAGTCCACTTCTCTAGCGATTCCTCCCCATACCTGCCCAGGTCAGTTTCCTGCTCTGTGCCCCCTGTGGTGGGGTTTGGATGAACTTTATGAGGTGATGTTCAAAAGGAAGTTTCTTTGGTATTCTGTGCCCACCAGGCCAGTGCCCAGACTCAGATGTGGATTCCCCTCCGTTGTCTCACTTGTGGGCCGTGGGGCGACTCGCTTCTCTCCCGTCTTGGAGGACGGCAGGCCGACGTTCACAAGCCAGTTGCAGGCAGACAGCCGAGAGAGCTTATGCTGCGCGTGTGTCGAATGTTAAAGTAAACCCACAGCCAGGTGTACCCGCCCCAAAGGCGAGACGACGACGTCACTGAAATCGATACCATGCTCACTTCTCCATCAGCGCCATCGTGTAAAGAGAATCGACGGCTTTGATGTGACAAATGAAGCCAACTACACATACGGAATGTGTAAAAGCACTTCCAAGACTGCCCACTGGAGGGGGACAGCACTGGGTCAAACCCCGGCTAGTAGTCAGAGTCTCGTTATCACAACTCAGCCCCGAAGAGCACGAAAGGCATACATGAGCTGCCACAAATTCAGGCTGTGGTGGGGTGGCTTCAGAGGAGGCCATCTTGGACGGCAGAGGGGGCTCCGACTACAGCCAGCTGCTTGCCCGCCAGTGAAGTTGCCCCCTGAAGTTGGGCTGCCAGGATCCTCCCTGTGTGTCTGTTGCCTGGCTGACCCCGATCTGAGCCCACAGGATGGCATCTGGGACTTCTGCAGGAGTTAACTGGTCCGGTCCACAGTCTGCGAGGACAATGATGGGACTCAGAAGTCCCGAAGCTGCCACCCTCACCAGCGGGTCATTCTGCCCTGTCCACTCGCAGGAGCGCGGCGGACGACAGTGGACTTTGCCTCGTGTTCGCAATCAGGCGCCGTCGAGAGCTCCTCCACTTAGGATTCTGTGCTGCTTGCCTTTCAGCGAAGAATGCAATTTATGCAACATTTTGTCTGTGCCTGGCATAATCCCTGACAGTTTACACTCACTCTGGCGTGTCAGGGAGGCCTTTCAGCGTCGGCTTTTAATTAGCTCGGCACCTTTCAAGGGGGTCTGATCGGCGGCTCAAGCTGATAAGCGGAGTGTCAAACGGGCGTCTCCGCTTGTAAATCCAGGCCTTCTGCCCTCCGTGTTTCACGTTCTCTGACTCGACAGATGAAATCGATTTTCCTTCCAAGGTTTGTCCGGGCTGGATATCCACGGGAGGGTCAGCAGTGAGCCCGAGTGACGCTGAAGGAGCGACAGGAACGAGGCGAGGCGGTGGGCCGAGACCCTCGGTGTCAGTCAACACAGCGCGAGTCTCGGGACTCCGAGGGCACACCAGCCCACCCTCGGAAGTAAGACAAAGTGGCAGGTCCAGTAAGGGGGTTTGGGTGGGCATCTTGTATGAGAGACGTCTGTAATTTCATGTCTTTCATATAGATGGGTGACATGTGTGACACACAAAGGAAGGAGAGGACCACCTGATGTCACCGAACACGCAGACGACGCGCTGCACAACCCGACAACGACTACAAATAAAGGCAAAGGGCGCCAAACACTAGCCTCAAAATGGCTGCCGTGTTGTGAGAGGAGCTCAGGCTGGGGAACGTGACGGTAACCCTGAGCCGAAGCCCACTGAAGACAGGACTCTCGACCAATGAACGAGAGGGGGAGGCGGGTCTTCAATTCAAAAGCACGATCTTGCATCAGTGGACTACATTTGAGCCCACAACACGTGCGTTTTGAGCCTTCGGATCATACGACTGGATGACTTGCCGTGTGGATTGGTAACTTGGGGCTTCTTCATGGATGTTTCTGAGAAGTCTGCTGGTGGGACCCATTGAGTCCCATTCTGTCAGAAACCCCTCAGTGGTCTCTGTTCTGCATGAAAACAGGTGTCAGACACGTGAGCATGGGAGGCAGCTAGAAGGACCAAAAGAAGGTCATTCCACACCAGGCCAGGGGGTGGCGGGCTGCAGTAACCCTTTCACTGCTATCCCTGCAGACCAGACACACGACATTCTGCCTGGGTCTGATGATGTCACTTCTGGTTCCGCCAACGACCATGTCACTTCCAGTTCTGGGCCCGATGATGTCACATCCGGTTCAGTCCCCGATTATGTCACTTCTGGTTCTGGACCCAATGATGTCACTTCTGACTCTGCCCCATTAAAGTCACTTCCAGTTCCGGGCCCAATGACGTCACATTCGGTTCAGTCCCCAAAGATGCCACTTCTGGTTCCGCCCCCTGATGATGTCACTTCCAGTTTCTGGGGGCCTGATGATGTCACTTCCATTTCTGTCCCTGTTGATGCCACTTCTGGTTCCGCCCCCCTGATGACATCACTTCCAGTTCCGGGCCCAATGACATCACATCCGGTTCAGTCCCCGTTGATGCCACTTCTGGTTCCGCCCCCTGATGACGTCACTTCCAGTTTCTGGGGGCCTGATGATGTCACTTCCATTTCTGTCCCCGTTGATGCCACTTCTGGTTCCGCCCCCTGATGACGTCACTTCCAGTTCCAGACTCGATGACGTCACTTCCATCGACCTGCCTTAAACGCCAGACCACCTCGTTTGGTTGTCAGTTTCGGTTTTCTACCCGGGGTACGTAACATAAAGCGCAGGGAGAAGACCTCCGTCACAAATGTCAGCAGGAGACGAGCGGAGAAAGAGCAGCTCAGTAAAGCGAGTGGCCTTGAAGGGCCGGCGGGTCGTCTCTCCATCTGACGTTTCTTGGGTGGGAGGCCAAGATGGCTGTCATCCCATCTCAGTGCCTCAGACTATGGAGTCGGGTCTGCGGCCGCTGGGCTCGGACATCCGAGGTGAAGGAAAATCCATTGAGATTTTGAACGGGCGGGCGCCGTGTCCTGAAGGGGGCGCCGTCCTGCCCGTCACACTCATTGGCATTCTCGGTGGCTCCACGTGTTTACTTGCTGATAGCGAGCGCCGCGTGTTGCATCTGACAGGCCGCGCGACGTGACTAATTAATTTTTATTCCTCTCTCTCGCTCATTTTCTGTTTTTTACAAAGAACGTCGAGGAGGTATAAAGAAGGCTGGCGCTTAATATGCAGGCCTAGCGCGAGTGCCGGCGTCATTAGACATTATTCCCTTTCTAAATGCCAAGATTAATACAAGGCATGTAGACCCTAAAGCTCACTTTGGATTTCGCTCTCATTTACATGCTGCAGTCCCGCGAGGCGAGGCCTAAACGGAAACACACAAAAACACGGATCGCGATTTCGGCTGCGATAATTGAGGCACTCCATTCAGCCACTTTTGATTGGATCCTTTTCAAAACTGTACAAACATATCTTCAGAGAAAGAGTTATCACTCCAGATAATTTCAAAGAAAAATCATTTAATCATTCTGATCAAGCTTGTTAACAGAACGGCCCCCGGGGAGAGGCGCCTGTCAGACAACAAGCGAGAGAGAGGCAGGCCCACGAAGGAAAAACAGAACGGAAATCTCATGAAGAGAACGCCAAGATGCCGAAAGACGAGAGCGGGAAGGGGAGAAGGGCGACAGGGGGACCCCTCGTGTCAGCCAAGCTTCTCTAGTGGGGCACCCTGACTTTTGTTGGCGCCACCATTTTGTGTGTTGTCGCATGGCGGAGGTTACTTTGCCAGTCACATGACCTAGAAGTGGGCTGTCACTGCCCATTTAAATCAGATGGCGGTGTGCCACCTCCGGTGTCCAAGCTTCAGGATATCATCTGGTTGCTCTTTCAAAACGGAGTTTGGATTTGTTCCTGTTTTGTCTAAAATGGAGTCTCAAGGCGGAACTCTGAGTAGGAAGCCTCACCCAGTCCAGCTCACCCCAAACTACAGCATTAGGCTTCTGGCTCAGGAGAGCTGGCGAAATGAAGCAAAAGCCCCGCCAGGAGGAGGATAACCATAAACCCCTGGCTTGTGCACAAAAGGGCAGGATTTCTTCAGTAAAACAAATGAAACCATAGCAACAGGAGTTGTCTTAAAAGGCAAACACGTCCACATTCACAAGAATCGAAATCCCTGAAACAAAAGAAAGGAAGCCGGCAGCACCAGAAGAATCCAAAGGAAAATAAGAAAACGCTAAGAAGCTCCATGACCTCCAGGTCTGAGCCTGCTCTGCTCTGCTGTGGCTTAAATAGCAAGGGGGCGGGCTCAAGAGTGGTGAGGTCAGGGTTGGCCCCGCCTCCTGAGGCTCCACCCACAACTGCAGAATGCTTAAAGAGGCAGCACATCATTACAGATATAATGGAGAATACGTCAAAATATGAAAAGGGATCATCTCGAATGGACAACAAAGCATGAACTGCCCATGAACACCGACTGACCGACTGACTGACTGACTGACTGACTGACTGACTGACCAACTGACCGACTGACTGACTGACTGACTGACTGACTGACTGACCAACTGACCGACTGACCAACTGACCAACTGACCGACTGACTGACTGATTACGCTTTCATTTTTGACGCCCTCAGATTTTTGTTTGCTGTCCACCTTCTCTCTTCGGCTCAAGTCAACGCCGTGCTCTTCTACGCTGAGATCCCTACTGACTATCAAAGGGAACGGTGAAGAAAAGAAAGATGAATATGAAGAGCAAAATAAGTGAAAGTGAATATGTGCACACAAGCGATTTCAAGTGAAGCCTCTCCTGTGTGACAATGACGATGATGATGATGACCCCCAAAACTGCTGGGTTATGACAGACATGTTTGGAGAGTTTTCAGCAAAGGAAGCTAGAAGGTTCAGGCGAGGCTGTGAATGCGGTGACATGTGACACGTGAACTCCACTGGACAATAAGGAGCCAATCACCCAAGAAGCCATCATAAGTGAACAAGCACAATATCTACACAAACGTGGCCCAAAGGGTGAGGGACCTCCAGAACGACCCACAAACCACAGAGGCCTCACCTCGGGCAGCCTGACCCCAAACTCAACATGCAGGCTTTGGAGTTCAAAGCTGTACTTTATATCTGAGGTGTCCTGGAGGGCTACAGCGGCTGCAGCGCGTTCTTCCTCAGTGACCAATCTCTGCTCCTCGACTTCATTTTAATCGTTTTCATTTTTTTTTTAAGGCTCGGTCCTCTGAGTTGGTTCTTTTTGCCTTGAATGGCAGCCAAATGAAGAAAATGTGTCTGGCGTGTGGTGGGTCCTCCTAATCAGGACCCTCTCTACTGCCATCATTTCTGCCGCTCGTATCCCCAGTCGAGTTCTTTCAGCTTTGGACCACAGGAGGAGGAAGGACGGAGGACGGACCGTAGACTGACAGATAAAGTGAGAGCTTTGCCATTTTGGCTCGGCTCCCTCATTGCAGCGCCCGCTGGGCTGTAGTTGGCGCTCAGGTCCACCTGAGATGCTCACACTGATTAGAAGTTCCCTCCTTCACTGCCCACCGACCAGAGAGCGTTTGTGCTTTGAGCTCCGACCTTTCATTTTCCTTTCTGCTCTCCCGGCTCGGCCCGCTCCTAATTTGCGATGTACCTGCCACGTTTGATCTTGGCGCGCTTTGTTCTCCTCCTTGGCTCTATTGCTGCTCTGCCTTGATCTGCCTTTCCTTTTGGAGTTTTAAGTTCCCGTTTGCCGGGCCCCTTTCTTCTCTGTCTTATTTGCTGAAGTCTCGCTCTTCCTTGTCTTCTATTTAACACAAAGGGTCTTTGAAACGTGTGCACAATGGCGCCGTTTGGTTTCGTCTTGGAGTCGCTGCTGCCAGGGGCCGCCTCTGGATGGACGCTAGAAGCGAGAGATGGGGCTGCAGCGAAGGAGCCCGTGGCACTGTGGCACTTTCAGTAGGTGCTCCTCCTCCATGGGCTGGTCTTCTAGATATGAATCGCCATGGTGACTGGCAGTGGGGTCTCCTCGTTCTCGTCTCCCGTGTGCCTGATGTGATTTCTTGCCGTTTTCCTTTCCTCGTAGTTTTGGTCTCCGTAAATGTAAGGTGGCGAAAGGTGGGATGGGGGAGGTGTTGCAGAAGACGGATGTTTTCCGGTGGACTCGCATGACTTCTCCGATGATCCGTAAAGCCTAATGTTTCATTTCTTGTTTTTCTCCCGAGATGTCGAACCTGAAGGTATTAGATGTGATCGACAAAATCAAAGGCGGCAGCAATGGAGGCGGGGGTCTCCCGGCGCTGGGCAAACGTGGCAGCGCATCTGATGATTTTTCGGAGAGCTTAGCCTTCGTTTCGGGCTGTACTCATCTCCTTTCCTTGCTTTGTGTTTTCATCTCCGCCATTCGCTCTGAGCCACTGGGTCACACGTAACGAGTTGCGGCCCCCTAACAATCCGTCTTCCTCGTTATTGATGAGCTTTGCAGTCGTTTAATTCTAATCAGCTCTGATGCTTTCCCAAGAACGAAGCCGAGCAGGAGTCTCCTCGGACGCCATGAATTCATCTCTCGCTTCGCCAACTTTGATCACCGCGTTTTTTTTTGTCCGCTGCCATGCTTGAAGATTTGACTTCAAACGGGAACACAGCCCGGCGATGTCGGTTTGTCAGGCGTACGCAGTTCGGCCGCGCTCTCCGCTGGTGGATCATCGATCCGCCTGGCTTTTCACTTTCAGTTGATCGGCCCGCCTTTCATCTCCGCTCGCGGTCCTGTGAACGGGATTAGTCCGAGGCACCGCTACACGTCTCCACACGGACGTCGCAGAAGGACCCCTGCCTCCCTGCGGTGCTGTAGCGAGCCCCTTTGATCTCAGCCTCGTCTCGTATCACCATTGCTTGGCATCCAGCAAGTGAGGGGCCGGGACGGAGGAGGAGCGTGGGGGTCTCAGGGAGAAGCGTCGTTGTCACCCCGTGAGAGGTGAAGAGGGGACGTAGAGCAGGCCACACGAGCACGCTGTGGGGGGCACAGGCGGCACAAGAGTAAAACCTCGGCTAGCAAATTGAACGAGACCACCGTGAAAGGGGCAACGGCGCAGGCGCAGGTTCGAGCAGCACTGCTGCCTAAAACCGGTTTGTGACCTCCAAGGGGGAGTCGTTAGAGCGGTGGGGGATATCGAGTGCAATCAGTGCTGTTGTAAGCGAAAGAAACTCTCGGCCCACCACACAGCTTGATTGACATCGTGGGTCCCGTACAACACAAATGATTCACGTATTAGTTAAAGTCATCCTCCATTATCCAACTCTAACTACTGGGTCACGGGGGTCTGCTGGAGCCAATCAGCCAACACGGGGCGCAAGGCAGGAAACAAACCGCGGGCAGGGCGCTAGTGTTAAAGTCATCAGCTTAAGTGAAATCAAAAGCTCTGTCTGTCTGTCTGCTAATCGTCACCAAGTCCTGCACGTGTGGATGAAAACATGGGGGCCGAAGCACAATTCACGAGACTGTGATGTCTTTTTGTTGTCATCGTCACTCGCCTCGAGCCAGGTCAGAATTCCAAAAGGCACTTTGCCCTCCCAAGTTTATTTGTATGCAGGCCATGCCAGGTACTTGGTGGGTATTCTTTATAAAGCAGCACACAGAATTTGTCACAAACATGTCAGGATGACTGGCGCTAATGGACGCCGATGAGTGGAGCCGTCCGTGTCCGTACTCCTCCATGCCCACTTGATCAGCCCCCCGGACCCTCTTTGTGGATTCACTATGGCCTGCAATGTTGGGGCCCATCCTGAGAAAAGGGGGAGGCATGCGGTGGCATTCAGATGACTCTCTCCGTTGGCATTGGGAGGCCCACAAGAACCGTTTGGCGTGGGACTCGCTAGGCCGGGTGGGCACGGACTTGCCTGAGCTTTAAGATGACGTGGTCAGTCTGTCCTTGGGCTACAAAGACGGATTGGCAGCTTAGCATCACTCGCTGCGGCATTTTGCTTTTTGTCACACGGTGGAGTTGGGACCTCAGAAGACTCGAGTTGGTTTGTGATCTCCACATGTTTGTGCTACCCAAGTGGGGGAGTAATCACGGATGCCCCCCTAAAGCAGGTGTCTGGCTGGCATTCCAGTTTCAAGTTCTGTAGAAGAAGACGAAACTGAAGAGCAAGAAAGGTGCGTCTAAAGGAGACTTGTGGACCACCAGGGGGCGTAGCAGCCAGCCGGATGCTGGGGTCTTTTCTCTTTTCTCCCCACTGTCCTCTGTTTGTCTCTTTCTCAGTCTGCTGCCTCCACTCCTCTCCCAGCAGCCTTTGCCTTCCTCCTTTTATAGGGCCCTGCAAATGTCCCGGTGCCCCCTAGTGGTGGCCATGGGCCCCCGCAGGCTCATAACCCTGCCAGGTGGGCTGCCCTCTGTCGCCATGTGCGAGGTTTGTCCGTTCGTTTACCTGCTCAGCTTCACGGGTTGCGGTTTCACGTAAATTCTTCCAATCACCAAACCCGTGAAGTGCTGCTGTGTCTGCTGTCTGGGGCGTCCGCCGCCATTTTGGATTGACCTCTTGATCCAGGCCAGTAGGAATTCTGTGTTCTCCGAGTTGATAATTCGAGACCCCACGGCTGAGTGGGTCCTGCACCCCGCATGCCACCCGCCATGCCAACAGGGCTGATTTGTCACCAGCTCGCCTTGATGCCATTCAACAGCTCCTTCGGGCCGCCTGCCCCATCTGCGTGTCTGCGTGGCGGAGGCGTCGTGTTCAGCGATTCGTCACAGCGACAGGCCGTTTCCATCAGCGCCTCGGCGGCATTAGGCTTCTTGATCCACAATTCTGATTTATTCAGCAATAAATTGCTTTATTTTTCCTAAACAGCTTTCTCAATGGCTTTACTTATCGGCGTATTGCATTTATTTACCAAAGAAGCTGAAGGTTCTATGAAGACCTGAGCTAATGAGAGCCGAGAGATTGCTGCCATCCCTCAAGTGAGCCATTACTGAAGAAGTTGTATTATTTATTTGTTATTCTCGCAAAGCACCAGCGACTCGTTCATTGTCCTGATTTACTGCAAACAGAGGGGAACTCGAGAGGCGGTCCGTCCACGGCAAGGAGAGACCCCCTGGCTGACACCGCGTCCCCAAGTGCCTCATGCTTCATAAACGTTCAGCTTCCTCCTCCTCGAGCGGTCATCACTGCCGGAGGGTCTGCACATTAACTCTGAACCCAACAGCACAGGAGCGTCACTCCGTCTTTCACCATGGGAACGAAAAAGCGAAAGAACCAAAATGTGAAAGAGAGATGAAGCAGGAGGACTAATGACAGTTGATTACGAATGTCACCAATTTCCTCGAGCGTCACTCATTCGCCTACTCAGCTGACGAGACCACCGACCCCACACGGTTCTCCGACCCACCTCAAGCCGTCTCAAGTCCACCTGGGCAGTCCGCCGTGCTGGAGGATCAGGGGCAACGGATAGTCCTCCACACTTCACCGTCCTTGACCCTGTGGCACTACAGGTGGTCCCGGATCCTGACAAATAAATACAGTTGGGTTACGGGAATCCGTGACCCAGGGTGCATTGCAAGGGGGGTCCACCTCGGCCTTCTTGCTTTGTCGCCTCATTCCTGCCCCACACAATTTGGGCCCACTGCATCCACTTTAATCCAGCCATTGGATTGGTCAAGACCCCTGGCATGAATGAATGAGTGGTCTTCAGTGTTGGTGGTGTCCTGGTGGTTTGCGTCACTTGCTTTGGGTGAAGCACGAGGTCACCGTGGGTTTGCCACCCGATCCACACACAGAGAACTCGCTTGAACATAAAGTGGGTGTGCACCGGACCCCCAATGTTAGGAGAAATGGAGGAGAGGGGAGCACACAACCTTACAAAGCCAAATTCCCACTGGGATGTCCTCTGAGAGTCAGCGAGCAGCACGTCACTCACAATCCGACTCCTCTGTCGATCCCTCGGCCCCGTTAGAGCTGGATGGGAGTGTCAAACCGGTGGGGGTCCGGATCGGATTTGTCTGTTTGTCTGCCCGTCTCAGCCTCCGCTCCACTTCTGACCGCCGACTCGTGAATGAACCCCGACTTCCGGACCACTTGCAGGAAGGTGACGGTGACGTCCTGGAGTGTGACAGCACAGCGTCTCCCCTCTTACAGCTACGTGTGTGCGCTCCGTGGATGGCAGTCGTGATTGTTGTTTTCAAGCCTTTGTGTCACTTCTGCTGCTTTCATTTGGAATTCTGTAATTGTGATTGGACTCTAAATGTTCAGCTTTTTCTTGTGGGTGGAGCCTCCCAGGAGGCGGAGCTGTGCTGACATCATTGCCCCTGAGGCCGCCCTCTGGCTATAAATTAGTGAGCTGAAGGCTCAGGAGCAGGAGGTCATTCGTTTACTGTGAGGATTTTCTGCATTTCTGATTATTCTGTTTATTGGACGTCATTTTGGGGACTCTGCTTGCTGAGGGTGGCCTTGGGTTGGCACAGTTCCACTGCCACTTTTCACTTATTGAGACTCTTTTTTGTAAATAAATTCTGGATGCCCTTTAAATTCGATCGGAGGGTTTACGGTCATCCCTCCTCTTTTGTTTCATTTTTGCTATCTTTCTGGTTGTTTTGCCAGCTCCCCGTTTTTGGGCCAACCCCAACTGAAGCCCACTTTCTGAGTTCAGCTGCTGGGCCACCCAGGTAGGTTTCTGGCTTATTTCTAATTGGTGTGCCGCTGTTAACAACGCCTTTCTCCTGCCCATTTTTGGGTGTGTGCGTCTGGCTGAGCAGATCCTGTAGGGATGAAGAGCAGCAGTCAGACACACGATGACAAAGGCCACCTGCTGCCACCTGGCCCGTCAAGGTGTTAAAGCTCTAGAAGGGGCCGAGGGTGTCCATGTAAGGCCCTGGAAGTGACACTCGAGCAGACTTCAAGTGACAGTTTAAAAGCGGGAGTCTGCTCAGCCCCTTGTGTCATGTCTGCCCCGTCAGCTCAGACAGTTTAAAGAGTAGCGTGGCACCCCTGGGCAGACAGACTGGCGCATCACTTTGGGGAGCTGACGGAGACTCAGCCTCGTGTGTGAAAGATTAGCACGGGTGGATCCCACCGCAGCATGAAAAGCGGGTGTCGTAAGTCGAATGTGGAAAGTTCAGCACCCCTATTGGAGGCGCACATATTGAAAAGCCACCAGAAACGAATAAAGGCAGCTAATCGTGACAAACAGCTCACCCGATGTCCTCGAGTTGTGGAAAAGACACAACGCAGAAAAAAAAAACTCCAGTCAGGTCCCCAGTCACTGCCAGTCTCAGCCCGAGGCAGCCGGACCCCCAACTACTAGCTGCAGGCTGCAGCCTCTACAGGCCCCTGAAATGGGCAGCTGGCTTTAAAAATTCAGAATTCCACAAACAAACAAACTGGAAACTCAAGAAAAGTCCCAGATGAAGAAATTTAGTGAAGGAGAACAGAAATAACAAAAGGAAACAGAAGACAAAGGGGACACGACGGAGACAGAAAGAGAGAAGAAAGAGCAAAGTGAAGGCCTCCACAAACTCAATGCTCCGCTGCTGAGACCCTCGTGATGTCACCCTAACCCTAACCCCATGGCTTCTCACTTCTGCTCATTCGTTTGTCCGTCACATGTGTGACCCTGCTGATGTTCGACTTGTCACTCTTTGTACTGCTGTGTTGTATGTCTGAGGTGGCCGTGACAGACGGGCCATCGAGCTCAGTGACGATGACTACTTCGGGTCAATTCAGGCCATTCTGTGAGACCCATTGCATGCCCAAGGGGGTCTCTCTTTGACTCAAGGCTGGGGGGCTAGGGGCCTGCTAAAGCCCCTGAGGCACTCCTTGTGCGATTTTGAGTAAATTGCTCGTCCAGTCACTAGAGGGGGTTTCCGGTCGTTCCACGTCCCACCCTGGGGTCTTTGTCTTCTGCTGTAGTGCGCATCCATCTATGAATTTGGCCTACGCTTAAGGAGACGTTTGTGTTCATAGAAACACGGCAGCTTCAGCGGTGAAGCCCAAGGGCCGCGCTTTACATAATCAATGCAGGCGATCGTTCTGACCGCGATGGAACTGCCAATGCGTCTGATGGGTTTGTTAGGCCGGTGATCACTCCGGGTAATGACTTCATCCATTCCGAGACTCAAACACGTTAGGACTTTGACAAATCGGGATGCCCACTGTGGAAGCGACACGCCGGGTCGATGTCAGAAGTCGATGGACTGCTGCCCGTCCCGCAAGGTTTATCTAGAAGTGGGACACCCCGCACCAAGGCGTCACCATGTCTGACGTCCCAAGTAAGCAGTCTGGAGGAAGCCACCGGCCAGATCAGCCACCAGCATGGCCATCGGTGCCAGAAAGACGGAAAGGGAGCAGAAGACGACTGAGAGAAATCCAACTGGGGGAACTTCAGGTTCAGGACTCTAGTCAGGTGAGGTGGGCTCAGCACAATGGCGGTCACCTCAGGACAGTGACAGTCACACAGTGAAGGAGATGACAACAAGATGACACAGCTACACTTACCATGTCGTATCGTATTAGAATCAAAGTCGAGGAAACGAGCAAAGACGTCAAAATGCACGCCGTGACATCATAAAGCAGGAGGCCGCCAAGAGTCTGTCTTCCCAACAAACAAAGACCATTCGTAAACATTCATTCGGGCTTCGGTGGGCCACGGGGGGCCGGTTGGCATTTTCAAATTCTTTCAGGACACCCCCTCCACCCCCCCACCAGCCAGTGCTTCTCTATCTCCTCCACTTGCTGAAGATCGGCAATGGCTGCCAGCCGCCTGCACTCCACTCCAGGACGTGGCTACGCAAAATGGCATCATTTAATTAGAAGATTGAATATTTATTTTAGACTGCCATGCAGGAAATGTCAACTCACTTTTATTCCTTACTCCTTCATCGCAAATGAATCCGAGACCTTCGGCCAGTGTTAATTGAAATTGATTTTTCAATTCAATTAAAGTTTGTGTATTAGAGGGGCCCGGCATGTGGAAGACGTCTCATCAAATGATGCGCTCCCGGGGGGCCGCGGCGGTAAATTTTATTAAAAGGCCCCCGACACCCACAGCCATGAATCACAATAAACAGGGAGTGCAGAAAAGGGGGCAATGGAGTCACAGCTCAGCAAAGAGCAATGGGGAGCCCCCACGACCGCCGGGGGGGGCTTAGCAGTGAAAGAAAGAAAGAAAGAAAGAAAGAAAGAAAGAAAGAAAGAAAGAAAGAAAGAAAGAAAGAAAGAATCTGATATAGTAGGCAGGATTAGAAAGAAAGAAAGAAAGAAAGAAAGAAAGAAAGAAAGAATCTGATATAGTAGGCAGGATTAGAAAGAAAGAAAGAAAGAAAGAAAGAAAGAAAGAAAGAAAGAAAGAAAGAAAGAAAGAAAGAAAGAAAGAAAGAAAGAAAGAAAGAAAGAAAGAAAGAAAGACTCTGATATAGTAGGCAGGATTAGAAAGAAAGAAAGAAAGAAAGAAAGAAAGAAAGAAAGAAAGAAAGAAAGAAAGAAAGAAAGAAAGAAAGAAAGAAAGAAAGAAAGAAAGAATCTGATATAGTAGGCAGGATTAGAAAGAAAGAAAGAAAGAAAGAAAGAAAGAAAGAGGTTCATAAAGTATGTAAAAAGAATGTAGTATGGAAATAATGGAAAGAGAAATAAATGAAAGGCACTATATAATAGATAGATAGATAGATAGATAGATAGATAGATAGATAGATAGATAGATAGATAGATAGATAGATAGATAGATAGATAGATATGTAAGGCGCTATATAACTGACGGAGATGCAGGCAGATGCTTCCCAATTTACACCCAGCGACGCTGAAGCTCATTTGAAAGTTTTACGTGAGAAGACCAAAGCCGTCCAGACTAAGCTCTGAGTGGTCGTCTGCACGTCGGCTGCTCACCCCGTTTTACAGATCGTTACCCTAAAAGTGAATTCTGCTGCCTGTGGCTCCGCGTATCCCGCTGCTGCACTTCTTTTCAAACAGTCCTGGCCCACAGTCTCTTCACTGAAGTCCATCGGAGTCAGGAGCTCCATTATGTTTGCTCTCCAGGTCAGCAGGTCTTCAGATGTTTCAGGCCTCAAGAGTTGAAGTACGGTGACGTTCTGATGCTGCAATGTTTAACGTCCAATAAAAGTTTTATTATCAGTCAAAAATCAAAATGAGATGAAAAGGGACAGCCAGGGCCTGAAAGGCAACGCTGAAACTGGCAGTGCAGAGATAAGTGACCAGAGGGACACTCGTCATTGGAGAAAAGCCCACCGCACTCGCTGCTGAATGTAGTAAGCGGCCATCCTCTGAAGGTTCACTTTTTTCATTTAGTCTCCTTCAGACGTCTAGCTAGTTTGTCATTTCCAAGAGAATTTCCATTTGTTCAGCTCTCCTTTCCCAGTTTTGGTGTCTCATCTTCACTTTAAATGCAGTTTATGAGTCGAGTTCAATCAACGTCGACCGAGACAAGGCTGTTCTGTGCAGCTAGCCTTCTAAATAGGAATGCTGGGAAAGCACTTTCTATTTTCAGCCCGTCTCGCATCTTCCATTGCACAAATGATCAACAAGTGACAAAGAAAATGTCGAGAAGATGCATTTGTCTACATTTGATTTATGATGCCATGAAAAGGCGATGAAAGCCCACAGCACGTCAGGAGTCATAGGCTCATCACATGTTGCAGACGACTAAAGAGCTCTGGTGCTGCTGGCTAGCAGAGCAAATGAAACAGAAAGGCTTGGAGAGATGGGTGAAAGGCGCTATATGAGGGATAGATAGATAGATAGATAGATAGATAGATAGATAGATAGATAGATAGATAGATAGATAGATAGATAGATAGATAGATAGATAGATAGATAGATAGATAGATAGATAGATAGATGAAAGGCACTATATAATAGATGGGGCCGACGTCTCAGGCTTCTCACTCCTGGAGTTCTTCTCTGCAGAGCCTCTTAAGCTTTGTCAGGTGGGATGGAGACCACCGACGGGCAGCTGTTGTCAGGTCTCTGCAGAGGTTCCGGACTGTGGGTGGGCCGCTCAAGGACATTCTCCGCCCCGTGTTGCCTTTGATTTGTGGTGCAGAGGTTTTCCTTAGGGGTCTCCCTGGGCTTTGCAGTGTTCAGCTCTCCCTCTGCCCTTTTCTAATCTCCCAGCCCCTGATGGGACCACCGCCGCTGGACAAGTATTGTGCAGGTGACCACTGGTTTCATCAGAGAATGTCCATCAGAGCTCAGGGGTCTTCTTTCTTCCAGATTGAGAGCTGAGGACTTTCATGGTTCTTTTCCTCGGAGAGGTCTCTCAGTCCTAAAGCCCAGAGCAGTGGACGGTGGTCTTTCTGGACGTTCCTCCTTTTCCCCCATCAGGTTGTTTGCCACTCAGCCAGAGTCGCCTCTCTTATCGCAGCATCTTCTGTGAATCTTCTTGCTTTTCAGAACTGTGGATCCCACTGTGCACCTGAGGACCCTCCAGATCCGCAGCCTTCTCCAGATCTTTGCCTTGGCACAATCCCGTCTCCGAGCTCTGCAGGCAGCTCCTTCCCCCTTGTGGCTTGGTCTCTGCTCACCTGTCGGACCCCCTCGGACAGGTGTGTGTCTTTTTCTAATTAGTGAAGTCACCAGAATTGTCCGAACATCTGCCCGGGGATGAGTGGAATGGGCTGCAGCCGAGGCTCACGTCAAGTGCCACAGTAAAGGGTCTCAGCATTTGTGTCAGTGGGAGAATTTGAAAAGTTCCCTCAAAGCTCCCCATGCTCACCTGATCCTTCTGCAGACCTCCTGGCCGTGTGTTGAGCTCTGGACATTTAGGCCAAGCTGTGGTGGGCCGCTGAGAGGGGGGGGGGCTGAAAGCAAGAAACGCGGGCACATCAGGGAGTGTGATGGGAGGGGTGAAGACCAGAAGGAGCTTCAGGTAAACCAGCAGCCACTGCAGTCAGGTGAGCTGTAAGTCAAGTCAAAGACGTGGATGACCAGCTCACCATTCACCCCTGGTGGGCTTACCTCGGAGTGACTGTGGCCATCCTGCCCTGTGCCCATTGGTGCCAGCTGACTGCCAGACCTGCCCAGGAATGTCACGTAGATGATCTGCCTGACAACCAAGGCCCATCTGCTCTGTTCACTCCAAAAACAAGCGCCCCCGCCCGCCTGCCCCCCCACACTCGTCCCCTCAGACCGGGCCTTCAGAATCAATTTTAATTATTTGAGATTCCAAATCAGAAGCGGGACCTCTGGCACTGAATTGGACTTACGGGACATGACAGCCTGGGGGAGTTCAACGTCTTGTCGACGGCGGGGATTTGGGCCTGTCACAGAGATGAAGGATCACCTCAACCGTGAAGAAGAAGATGAAGGAGGAGGAGGAGGAGGAACTGAAAGGAGACTGCAGCTCCAGAACTGAAGGGGACTCGGACAGCAAACCAAGTGGGGGGGGGGGTGTACGGGACCCCCTCTACCAAAGATCATGGGGGCCTACAGTCACGAGAACACGAAGCAGCCTGCCAGCTCTGACGTTTCAAACTTGGTGATCTTCTGATGTTTGAGCAGCCAGCCAGGGAATAAAATCAAACACAAAGGCCGAGGGGTGAAGTCGAGACACATGGGGGTCTTTCTCGGTTGTGACCACTGGGAGTTGTGTCAGAGCAGGACAAGAGCTGCAAGTGGCGGTTTACCAAAACTCAGAGCATCGAAATCGAGCGCACGTGTCCAGTGATCGCTGTCATCGATTAGCCCGTCTGTGTGACGTGAGGAGGGACCACCACCCTAGCAGCCCACCATCTGCCCATAGCCGCTGCTCAAAAATTCAAATCTCTGTCAACCCAAGACAGAAAATTTCAGACGCATCTGTCAACACAAGGATTGCAAATGAAGCTTCTGAAATATAAAAACACCCAAAGCTCGAAAAGTGTCCATACGTGCCATCACACACGTGTGCCAGGGGGGCAGCTAAGGGCCTGAGCGAGCGTAACCAGGGGGGTGGCATCCTGCGCTGACTCTTTCTCAGTTTCCTGCCAGTCCGATCACGGGACATTCCGCCTGGCCCTGATGATGTCACTTCCGGGTCCGGCCCCTTTTGATGACGTCACTTCCGGCCCCGAGTCTAGGGACAAAGACAGTTCTGGTCACTTCCTGCACTGGCCTTTAAAGCCACCATTTTCCCTGTTTTGGACGTGTGATTTTGCAGGCAGGTGGCTGCCCCAAACCTTTTTTGTGACAGTAGTGACAGCACGGGCAGGACAGAAGTTCTAACTCCAGTGGCGTAACTGGCAATTCCAAAGAGGTAGAGACGAGCGAAACGCTTCACGTGGAATTAAATTTGGTGTTGCAAAACCACAAAAGACATGCCAAGCAAAATGGTGCTGGTGAGCACTTCCAACAACGGCCACTAGAGGCCACCAAACCCTGGCCACAAGAAGGGCGAGAACAGAAAAAAGATGTCACAAAACCCTCATTTGAGGCGAAATGACGCCGTCAGACACACAAGGGGGGACGAGCAAACAAAGTCGCAACTCAGAAAACCCAAAGACGCGACCGATGGGGACAGAGAAGAAAGTCAAATAATCGGAGAAAGCAAAGTAAAGCTCCGGTGGGCTCAGCGACCCCCAGGCTGGCTTGAAATGACCCTCCAGGAGCTCTAGGTGACCCCCTGGATTTGTAGGCAGTGACAGGCAGGTGGCCCAAAACACGAGGAACACATAAGCAGACACAATCAAAGGTGAAGATTGAGGGGCACAATCCACAAAAGAAATGCCAACCTAATCGACAAGAATCAAAAAAGTGCAACGGCAGCAACGCGCGTGTGCCACTCGGCGGGTACGTCGAGTCTCGGAATGTCTGCATTCGTTAATTCCACACTGCTGCCATTTAGAATTTTAAATTAAAAAAAAAATCTTCATTTTCTGTCCCATGTAGGCATGTTCTCGTGCCAGCATTGTGTTTGTTCTGGTAAGAGGATGCCCACTTTGCCAACTCTGATGACAATCTTGGTGATTGAAATCCTAAAGGAGACTGAAAAGAAACTGAAAAAGATGGAAGGCGTGAGCCTCGTGTGTGTGTGTGTGTGTGTGTGTGTGTGTGTGTGCGTGTGTGTGTGTGTGTGTGTGCGTGGCAGCCAATCAAATGGACATGGCTGTTGCTAGGTAGCAAAGGGGGTGGGGCTTCTGTGGAGAAAAGCCGGCGATGAACCCAACAGAGCGTCTCAACTTCTCGTGAAAAACGTGCAGCGGGGCACCTCTGTGGTGCGTCAGACGTGGCGGCACTGGTTTTACTGGCCAGAGAATGCCAACCAGACCAACACTCCTTCTTTCCTCCCCCAGAATAACAGCCTCTGAAATCCCTATAAACGCTTTTGGTGAATTTTTATGGTTTGTGATTGTGAAATTGGCAGCCTGGTAAATTTTAGTGCCAATTTTACGAAACTGTGTGCCAATTGAAATTTCCTTCTTCTCATTCATCACTACAAAGAAGACGGACAGCTGAAGGAGACCCCCGTGTCCTCTCAACAGCCCACTTCAGCCTCTCCCTTGGTGAAAGGGTGAGTTTACATCAACTAGTGGCCAGCTGGCGTGGGTGACTTGGCATGGAGGTGGGATTTGATGTGAACCAACAACTGGCCTAGATGTCATATGCCAAAGGGCATGGACATGGTGACCTGAGGGAGTGACACAAGCTGTGGACTTGCTGCCTGCTGGACTGTCCACTCATTGGAGACGTTTCAATAATAATGGAGACCATCAAGAAGCGGTGAAGGCCAACATCTCTGCTGGCAGGTCCATCTTGGAGCTCTCAGATACGAATTAATATAAGTGCCATTGAATGTGTGGGCACCAGGGACTTGGGCACTTAGGCGAAAGGGGAGCAAAGCATATTGGGTAGGATTTGTGGGCGACACAGCCAGCCACATCCGACTTCCTGGAGTGTTGTACGCAAAGGGAATGCCAGGCAGGAACGGCCTTGAGAACATCAGCATGGCAGACAGAAGCACGAAGACGTACGTCAAGAGGGACCATCTGCCAGTTACTGGGTGGGCGAGGGAGAGCTGACCTGTCGGTGGGACGCAAGGAAAGACTTTTGACCTGGTTGGTCGGAAAAAAACAGGACCGTCCTCCAGGCAGCACCTCTGTGGTGGGACGAGGAGGACAAGGCCTGAGGAGCCATCTACTGTACTGTTACTGTATATGGAGGGCCAGGACTGAGAAGAGTGGACCCCCCGCTGGCAGGCCGAGGCCAAACGCCAACCTCGTGGAGTCACTCCCATATACTGCCAGCTGTAATGGAGCCCCTACTTCCATTGGAGGCCTGCGGCCTCGTCCTCTTGTCAGGTTAGGCCTGCCCGCCTGGTCTCATTCTCGGGGGCGTCAGCTGGCACGTATCCGGGGGACGAGCAGAGACTGCCTGCCCGGGTTTCCGTGGCGCGCGCACACAGAATAATTGAGTAAGAATCATAACGTTAACGTTATCAGCCCGACTTGTCACTTTAGCTGCCGATCCGATCCGCCGAGGCTAATAAGAAAAGTGCTTTGAGCGATGGCGCGCGCTTCAGCCCTTGACTGGCAATTCACACGAGCGCCGATAATAAACCATTTCTAATTCTCGAGCAACAGTCAGCAACTAATGTAGTAACGCGTTATCGGAGATGAAAAGACAGGCTGGTGACATCTTCAAACCGCGAGAGGCCAAACACAGCGACACCAATTGATGGCTGAACCCTTGGAACGGTGCCATTCAGAGCTGAGGGAAGGGGACGCTGCCCGCCACGCTTGTGTGAGCCTCTGCAGGGTGGCACCTCTACAGGGGCATAGCGGGGTTGGGAAGGGGGGCTTAGCGTCTTCGTATCCCCCTTGGAGCGCCACACACCAAAATGAAAGGATAACAAGATTCACCGTAGTGAACAGCTGTGCCCGCTGTGGAGTGGGCACAACAGCAGGACGAGGTGAGTGGAGGGGGCAGCAAAGGGACAGGGGGCTCAAAGTGATCTGTAAAATACAAATAAACCAGGGGTCTCCGTTCATCAACACTCCAAGACCCCCTCCAGAGTGAGCTGTGACACACGCCAGACCACCGAAAGAGGAGAAACGTGTCGGCCCTTTCGTCGATGACACGGGGGGCCGGCGAAACGCAGCAGTCGCGAACTTCACGCCGTTTGCTTTCTCAATGGGGACGGCACGGCTTTCTGTCGAGCGCGAGGCCGTAAAACCACCTCCGCAGCAAAAATGGAGCCCACCTACGGCGTCCATCTGTAACTGAAGACGACTTAGAAGGGGAAGACGCCACATGACAAAGCGATGGCTCGGGTTAATTAATCAAGACGTAAACACTTCAGCCTCCAATCTGCCCGCTGGCCGCGTCGGATATCAATTACGCCGGCGTGCGTTCGCATGGAGCTCATCTTCATTTTGTAATCTGATTAAAATGCCTCAACCCGCCTTGACTGATTCCTCCCATTTACTGTATTTATGGATTTTGGGATTCACTTGGGCACCCTGTTGGACAGCTGACTGGAGACGATGGCGCATTGCAGAAAACGCAAAGTGAGCGGCCAGCCTCGTGCCCACCACCGCCTTCTCGCTGAAGCCCACCCGCTGTCTTCGTTCTTGAACATCCCTCGATTGCCTCTGTGGCTTGTATGCCCTGTCCAAGGAGGTGCCCGTGCTTCACAATACCCGTTAAAAAAGAGACAAATTCAGCCAAACTCACCGCCGTTGACCTTTTCTGCCTTTCTTGGAGAGTTTTATGGATTCCTGTGTTTCTGGCACTAAGGTCTCGCTCTCTTGATTCCGCTAAGACTGTCTGTCTGTGACGCCATCGTGGACTCCTGTGGGCACCGCCCTGTGGCTCTCGCCCAGGGGATTACCCAGGATTCTGTGCACAGGCCTGTCCTCCTTATCTGAGTCTCCACGGGTTTACTTAAAAAGACGCTTCGGACGGCTGACTTGGGCCTTTGGTGCAATCGCTTCACAGATCCGTTTGTCTGTCTGTTTGTTTGTTTGTTTGTTTATCTGTCTGTTTATCTGTTGGTCTGTTTGTTTGTTTGTGTGTCTGTTTGTTTGTTTGTCTGTTTGTCTTTTTGTCTGATTGTTTGTTTGTTTGTTTGTTTGTGTGTCTGTTTATCTGTTGGTCTGTTTGTGTGTCTGTTTGTTTGTTTGTTTGTTTATCTGTCTGTCTGTTTGTTTGTTTGTTTGTCTGTTTGTCTGTTTGTCTGTTGGTCTGTTTGTTTGTTTGTTTGTGTGTCTGTTTGTTTGTTTGTTTGTTTGTTTGTGTGTCTGTTTATCTGTTGGTCTGTTTGTTTGTTTGTGTGTCTGTTTGTTTGTTTGTTTGTTTATCTGTCTGTCTGTTTGTTTGTTTGTTTGTCTGTTTGTCTTTTTGTCTGATTGTTTGTTTGTGTGTTTGTTTGTGTGTTTGTTTATCTGTTGATCTGTTTGTTTGTGTGTCTGTTCATCTGTTTGTTTGTTTGTTTGTCTGTTTGTCTTTTTGTCTGATTGTTTGTTTGTGTGTTTGTTTATCTGTTGATCTGTTTGTTTGTGTGTTTGTTCGTTTGTTTGTTTGTCTGATCATCTGTTTGTTTGTTTGTTTGTTTGTCTGATCATCTGTTTGTTTGTTTGTTTGTTTGTTCATCTGTTTGTTTGTACCCCTCGGGTCACATGTGGGTCTTTGTGCTCCCTGCCCCCCCGGACCCCTTTCATTGCACTCAGAACCCGGTGGTCCCTGAGTGCTGCTTTGAGCTGCAGGTGAGCCGCTGGTGGGGGTCTCCACCTCGTTCAAGGGCTCAGCAGACCCCACACAGGCTCTCTAGGGGGGTCTTTGGTGCGTTGTCTGCACGTTGGTGTTGGTTTGGTTTTTGATTTTTGGAGTTTTGAGCTCCACTTCCTGTTACTCCCCATTGTTAAGAAATCTCCCAAGTTTTGTGCAGACCCCCGACTCTCACTGCCAGGCTGCTCTGCTTGGGTCCCCATCAGTCGGCCCCACCTTCTTCTTCCTCCATTTCACCCCCGAAGATGAAGAGACCATTGGAACAAGTGAAGAAAAGTTGGGAATGACGAGCGGCTCCCTCTGCCTGAAGGAAACAACCACCGATATCCGAGTGCTGAGCCACCAGACCTCACGTCACCGCAGGTCCCTGAATACGACGTCACATGAGGACGTGAGCAGCGTCACTTACAGAGCAGCACACCTGGCAGGCTTTGTGTGGCTGGCGTGTGCTGCAGACGTGAGGTGACATCACTTCCGCCCTGTAACTGCCACTCTTGTACACCCGAGGTGACATGTGGCTCTGATGACCTGCCGCACTTGGCTGCTTCTCCTCATAGCTGACGCCAAGCCCCCTCACCGGCCTGAAGGCCCGCTAATAACTCCTGGTGTCCGCCTGCCGCCTCAGCGCTCCTCCCAGGGTCTCCGCGTCAGGCGCCATCGATCATCCTGTTTAAATGAGGCTCGGCGGGCTTCAGACCCCGGCAATGATGAAGAGGAGCAACCAGAGCGGAATCCCTAATAGAATTTCCACCTCGTTATCAATCATCCAGCTCTAAGCCCACCTAATCGACTTCTAGAGCTGGTAACAAGGCCAGAAGGACCCCCAGATGGGGTACCAGTCCGCCCAAGGGCGCAGTAACACTCGTTCAGTCATCGCGAGCACAACATTAGAGACGGACGGCCTGGGAAAGAAATGAAATGCCAGTCTGAGCTTCACCGGGAGGTGCCCGTCTGCCCAGTCTGTTCAGAATTTAGAAAACGCAACATCAGACACACGCAGAGACTGTGGCTGCCCTACTGTGTGTGTGTGTGTGTGTGTGTGTGTGTGACAAGTGTTCATAAGCCTAAGAGTGTCACCTGTGTGTGTGTGTGTGTGTCACGTGTGTGTGTGTGATCATGAGACTGCGCGCGCGCGCGTGCGAGTGAGTGCCCAAGCCCACGCATGTCTTGTGTGTGTGTGTGTGTGTCTCCGCTCGGCTCTTGAGCAGGTCCTCTGAGTGCAGATCACTGCTTTATCGATCCTTAGAATGACAAACACGAGGCTGGCAGGACGCATCGCCCCCATTTCACAGCACGCCAGCTAATTTGGGTTCTTGGACTACAGGGTGAGAAATGCTAAGCAGACACACACACACACACAGACACACACAAACACACACACACACGCACATTAACACACTCATGACACACACAGCTCCTTTTCTCTGAGGAGTGTGCCCACCTGCAGACCTGCCACAACATTCCGATGGACACCACGGGGGGTAGCATTTTCCAAAGCGGGTCCACCCGGGGTCCTGCCTGGCATACAATGACACATAACAAACACTGAGGTCCCTTTAAAGGGGCAAAGACCACACACTTGCTCAGTTTTGGGCACATTGCAGAAAGCCCCGAATGTCCCCAGGAGCAGCAGAGTAAGCCAATGGCATGACAGCGATGCCAGGCGCTCTGTATGAGTTAAGCCCCTCCACTGTGCCAAGGGTTGATGAGTCCCACAGCACACATGACAGTCGTGCAGACTGGTCCTTATGAGGACTTGGGTCCCAAAGCCATCAACAAGCACAAGGAGTGACCAAGCCATCTGGGCAGCGCCAGGCCAGACATGGAGCACGGGTGCCACTCCACCTGCCTTCGCTGGATCTCAAGACCCTCAGCCCCCACCAGTCAGCCGCAGTCTTTGTGTCTGGAGTGGCAGGCGTGGACTCCCAGGGGATGCAGAAGAGATGTCCACGCTGTTGTGTCCTCCATGTTGTCACTCACCATAAAGCCCACCGTGTTTGGCTCCTGATGACCGTCCCCTCAGTGTGACGCTGCAGCAGGCCTGCTCTCGAGTGTTCACTCACACCGAGGACAGCGGCCCCCTGCCAGGTTGATCGTCACACAGGCAGAGTGCACAGAAATTCAATTACTGCCATGTAGTTAATTCAGGACATGGCGGCGCCGATCAATAATTCCACTAAAACGTCTGTCCGTGGAGCTTCACTTTGGAGGTCTCCGCGCTGGCTTCTGACCCCACTCTGACACGTAAGGTCACCCCCACCTGACCTCCTGGGCCTCATTACGTGCTCCAGAGTCCCAGAGGGAGTCACATCGGCTAAGAGGCATTGCCCCCGGGTGACCCGCCTGTCAATATCATTCTCCGCAGTGAGCTGGTGGGCTTGCTGAGGTGTATAGGGGGCCGTCGAGATCGTGCTTATCCTACTACCACTCCTGGATGGAGACCCAAAATGACAGAAGGACAGGGGCGGAGCCCTGCTGGGGGCAGGTGACAGGATGGCAATCCACACAAAGCCCCCTGGGAATTACAGCGTGGCCAGGTGGCCCTGGTGGGGACCTCCACTTAAAGTTCTTTTTGTCGCCATCCTGACTGGCATCTCCGCTGCACAGGCCCAGTAAAGGAACGTCACTCTGGCTGGGACCCCAAAGTGATGCCACCATGAAGACAAACCTCGGCACAAACCTTCACAAACACCCAGACGCGCCCTCACAGCGGAGAACGAATGAAATGCCGGGCGTCCCGGGCCGTGTATCATGGAACAGAGCATGGCGCCCGCTCCTTCATTGAACTGCGGGTGCTTCGTGCCCGGCGTGCCCACCCTTCCTCACCGACGTGCTGAATGCCTGTCGAGTTTGTCTTTGGTGCCCTCCCACTTAGGACCTCCAAAGGGTGACAGAGCTGTGAGCGGACCGCCGCGCACTCATCAGCATTTCAGTCCTGTCGCTGCCCGCGAGTGCCGAGTGGATTTGGGAGGGCTCTCGATGGCGGGCTTAGGCCTGAATGTGAATGACGCCTTTGAGACCAACTGTCAGCACTGGATCTGCCGTCACTGCGCCGCTCCTCGACGCTTCAGCGGCCGTGAAAATCCTCAGCTGTAGGAAGCCAGCCAAGCGCAAGGCGGATTACCGAACGTGACGAGTGTCAGCTGCCCTGCGCTGGGGGACGGCAACAAGGGGCTGAAAATACCAGGAGGAACGTGGCGAGCGTATAGCGCCATGCGGGCAGCGCTGTGAGCGACCACAACAGTAGATCCTCCTCACCTCGGGCTTCGGTATTTGAAGGCATTGGCTCTAAAAACATTCAAGGCCAATTAGAAACGTCCGTTACGAGACCACCGGGGTCCGCTCCGCCGCCTCTGCTTACTTTTCTGTGTTTCAAAGTTGTGAGGGTCTTCGTGGGGCCAGCATGACGTCACTACCATGGGAACCCCCCCCTTATTTTGAGGTTGAGGAGGTGGTCCCGGCAGCGGGGGGCTGTTACAGGGTTTCACTGTGGGATTTCTGAAGCTCTTATTTGGTTTCAGTGACTAAGTTCTTCACTCTAAAGGCTCCTCATTCATTTGACGCCGGAGGTTTTCCGGTTTCCTCTCCCTTGAAGGGCACTTTTGTGTTTTCAGAAGACGCCTTCCCGGCCTCACGTCTTTTCGTATGGAGTGCAGTGAAACTCTGACTTGCTGATCGCCGCCTTCTCTGGCATCTTCAGCGTACCAGGCTAGAGTGCCCACCGGGAGGCAGCACCAGTCATTATGAAGCACCCTGGGCATGGAGCAGACGCCATGGATCTGCCCCCAGACCACAGCTTCTCTTTGTTTGACCCTCTTCCCGCTCCCGCCAGTATTCTTCAAGTCACAGACTTTGTCTTATGCACATCGTGCCTCTCCTTCTGCCAGCTCCCCCTGCCCTGCGCACACCCTGCCATGCTGTGTGGGTTGACCCACACCTGGCAGAGTTCATCAATCAATGCTGTCCCTGTGACGGACTGGCACCCCATTCACAAGCGACTCCTGCCTTGTGCCCACTGCCACTGGCACAGGCTTTGGCTCCACCACAAGCCTCAAGTGCCTTCGGCAGGCTTGGCAATGCCACTCTGCATTGCTGTAAGACTTTCCACACACAAGTCGCCCGTGGTGCCCGATGTCCCTAAGCTGTGAGTGAATACAGGGGGTCCTCCAAGACCCTCAACTGGATTCAGCAGACCTGGCTGGCTTTGACTGCTTTTCCAATCATGGATTACTGAGACTCTTAAATATCATCGGTGGTCTCACTGAGTTTGGGATGATCTGGGACAACCCCATCGTGAGGCTGAGGGACGGCCAGGGGCTGCGGTCCCCAGGACTGGCACTCAAATGCCAGCTGTTGGCAACATTTATCAAACAGTTTGATCAAATCCACTAAAGAGAGACAATGTGTTGTGCCAGCTATGAGGGGGGCGAGAAGAGCTGCCAATGCCATCTGTGCTTTGGTCCGCAGTCCTGAAGCCCACTGAGGTCACCTCCCTCTCTTCTGGGGACCTGCACCATATAAGGGGGCAGAGGGGACCGCCAGTGACGGAGCTCTGAGCTCATGCACGTCACCAAACGGCGGTGGCTCTTCTACCCCCTGAGTTTTGCTCCTGCTGTTTGTTTGCTTGGCCCCCTGCGTCTTCGGCTCGTCTCGCTGCTGGTTTGAGGTAGCAGAGGAGTGAAGAAGAAGAAGAAGAAGAAGGTCGCCATTACAACAAAGACCAATGAGTCGAGCGAGATCGTCCCTCCGTCACGCGCCTCATTTCTACTTACAGCCCGGCGTGTGTGCAGACGCGGCCCCCCGGGGGTCCCTCCTGCCTTTGCCCTGTCAGACGTTTACAAAGTGAAGGAGGCCCTAAGTGACGTGTGGCCTGCTGAACTTCCTTCCTCTTCCGTTTCTCCATTGCAATGCGCAGGTCTTCCCAGTCATTCCTAGAAGAGCTGAGACCAAATCAAAACTGGCACCCGTAATGAAGACCCCCACGTACAAAATAAACACAAGACATGAAAGGAGAGGCTTAAGGGGGCCGCGCTTGGGCTTCTCTGACGGCTCCGCCACACTCAGCCTTTTGATTTCCTGCCAAAGTCGGTCACTCGAATCAGAGACAGTGTGGGGGGCTCCTCAAGAACGAAACTGAAGTGCGAGACCCGATGAAGAGCCATCACAGCGACACGTGCGATAAATATCTTCAAAGTTCACATCAGAGACACGGCCTCCGAAATCAATGGCAGCGTCCCACAGAACGGAGGGCTGCGGCGTATCGATGGCCGCCAATGAGCGCTGGCCTCCTCACGCCTGACAATTTATAATACTTACCTCATCGATTTCTTTACAGCTCCTTTGGCGTGCCAGGCTACACAATCAGCTCACTTCTTCTACCTGATGGATATTAGGCGCTCTTTTCCGGTATTGATTGGGAATGCATTAAAAAATTTATCACATTGCACTGTGGAAAAATGAAACAAAGCGAAAGAAGGAGATGCAGGCGAGAGAACACAGAAAACGAGAAACGCGAATAAAAACCCGCAGCCCATAAGGCCACTGGAATATCTGGGACAAAACCAGTCAATGAAACGGAAAGAAGAAACAAAGACACCGAAGTCAAAGTAAAACAAAAGGCGGATATCGTAGGGCGACGTGACTGGCACAAAATGTACCTTCGAGACTTCCAACAGGGCAGGCGGGCAGCGGGCCCACCGAGCAGCGCTTTGGGGTCTGAGCTTTCATTGATGTTAGTTACACGCTGACAATAGAAACACAGAAGACAACATGCAGAAGAAAGGCACGATAGATAGATAGATAGATAGATAGATAGATAGATAGATAGATAGATAGATAGATAGATAGATAGATAGATAGATAGATAGATAGATAGATAGATAGATAGATAGATAGATAGATAGATAGATAGATAGATAGATAGATAGATAGATAGATAGCTAGATAGATAGCGTAGTAGGCAGGATTAGATAGATAGATAGATAGCGTAGTAGGCAGGATTAGATAGATATCATATAGCGCCTTTCAATCTCTCTCCCTCACCTCCAGTGGGTCCCAGCACTGTGGCTGCCAGCTGACCCTGATGTGTGTGTTGGCATGATGTGCCTCTGATCTCTCTTGATGCCAGTCTCTTTGCCCTTTTTTTTCTACCTCATTTCTTGATAAGTGTTTCATTCCAGCCGCTCACACTCACACACACACACACACACACACACATGCCGCTGTCACCGCTCCGCCGTTGTTGACTTTTTGATTTGCTCCTCGTTATTATCTGGCAGCTGGTTAAGAAGGGAAGAAGCAATTAAGGCCCCTGCATCGTCCCAACGAGGAGGAGGAGGAGGCGGCGAAGTCAAACGAGCGTTGAGCCTTAATGGCGACGACTGTTTCCAGATTATTAAAACACACACCATTAGTAATTTCCGAGATTGCGGACAGGGAGCTGCGCAAAGCCGCGTAATTAAAGGGCACACTGAAGTGTCCTCCGTTGCAAAGAAGGCTGGCAGACGAGGTCGGTGCCCGCTTTAAACGTATGAAAATAAAGTGACGTGCCTTCAGAGGAGGTAAACAGATTTTTCTTGCCAAAAAGCAGTCGAAGAGGAATTGCTGACTTGTGTAGGGCGGAAGTCTTATCAGTCTTCTTGAAGATTTATGGCTCTTGTTCATGAAATGTGATTACGCCGCCGTCCTCGCAGTTGTGTTTAATACGCCGCGTCCCCTGAAACTTGAAGAGCTCTCCACATCTCGCTGGGGGCTTTTCACGTCTGGTCGCCTCGCGCTGAGATTCCTCCCTGACAGCCTTTGGACTTTTTGAAAGAAGCAGAGGGCAGAACTCCCTGTGGGGTCCCGGGGTTGCCCGACAGCTGAAAGTGGCCCTGTGGAGCCCCCCAACTAACTGAGTAGACACACACCTCATTACACACTCATGTGAGGACCCCGCAATGCCAAGGCCACACTGGCAGCTTGTACTCTTCTCATGAGACGAGTGTGACAAAGACCGCCTTGGCCGCTCCCTCTGACTGTGGAGACCCCCAGCTCTTTGTTCAGTTAATGTACGGTATATAAGTGTGTGTGTGTGTGTGTGTGTTGGCAGGCTTGTCAGAGGTCCTCAGGACTGGAGGGGGTCCTGTTGCTAGCAGCATCGTCTCTTTTCTCATCCACAGCCCAGAGAAGACGCCCCCTGATGGTAACTGACTATAAAAGCTGACCACCCCTTCAAGATGGGGGGACACTGGGACCACTGCACCAGACGCCCTCTTCTGAGCAGCACTGCTCGATTTGGCGCCATCGCCTGCTTGTTTTCTCTCGGTGCCTAAGGCGTCATATTAAACCCGCCTGGCCTGTGTCATATTATCAAACACGCCAGCACATTACAGGTCACTCTGTCACACCGGGACAGGGAAGGATTTGAGTGTGACGCCACCTGGAACTTTTGTTCCCTCTGTTTCCGTTGACTGGAGGAAGACGAACCGGCGGATGACTTCTGAGGTCACTTCCTGGAATAAGGAAACTCCGCCCCTTCTGCCCACTGGCGGTTAAGGATCTCCCGTGTGCGGCGTTGTGCGATTCTGGACTTAGGTATTAAATGGGGGTCCCCGGTACCGCAGCCCCTATATAAAAATGTGGAGATGTTGACAGCAATGCCAGGCTTAAGCCAACGCCACAGGTGAAAGACCCCTGATGCTCCTTCAACCCGTTAATCGTGGGGTCTGCTCAGCTTGCGAAGGACGTGCCCCCCAAGTGGGCCTTTGCACTGAAACGTCCTGTCGTGCTGCGGTGGTGAGAGGGAGGTGCTGGCTAAAGAGACCCTGAGTGGCCTGAAGCTGTCACCACGACGGGCATCGCCAGCTTAGACGCTGCCCCCTTCTTATCGCCCTTTTTATTCCTTTTTGAATTGCTAGCCTGCCTTTTCAGACCCTTCGGCGTTTCTGTGCGTTTCGCCGGTGACATCAGAGCATCAGAGGTGACTGGAGGGGCGACACTGCGCCTCGTATAGCACTGACGGGCGGCCCCTCCGTCTCACCCCATATTTGGGGGCTTTGGACAAAATTCCTAAATATGAACCTTTCATTTTCTTGAGGATTGTTCCGTTTTCTTTTCTCAGACGTGGCAGCCTGGCTGGGGTTGCTGGTGGGGGTGGCCAAGCAGGTGCCAGCACTGCCATCCTGTGGCCCTGGACTTAGACTAACTGAATCGAGAGTCCTGCTGCGGTCCCACCGTCCGCCACCACCAGGTCTGCTCCTGATCTTTCTAACTGGGACCCCTTTGGGACCCCCGTGATGTCCTGCCGCCCACTCCACTTGCTCCTCCTCTGAATTACGCAGCAGAAGCTACTTTGGTGAATGCAGTCCAAGTGTTTTGCCTGTCTCTGTGTTTACACCGTGCCAGCCGTTTGTCTCCAGCTGATGCCAACGCCTCCGTTAACTCAGGTCCACCACCCACTTCAAGACTGGCGCCATCATTAACTCCGAAAGGTAGCCAGTAGCCACTTTCTGCTTCCCTTTTTTTGAACGCATCCCATGGATGGACCCCATGAAAAATCAATTTGCCATGAATAGTGCAACACGCGTGGCCTTCCCAGCCAGCAGAGCCGACGGCACACCTGCCCACAAATTCTCAAAACGTTCAGCGCCGTGGGCGGCAAGCCGAAAAAACCCAACAAAGGAGACGAAAGTTCAGAGCGCCGCTCCAAAGACATTTAAAGATAAGAGCATCAATATTTCAGCATGCCCTTCAAACGGCACGACAAGGACTGCAAACTTGAAATGCGGGCAGCCTGGCTCGTCCCGTTTGAATTATTATTAAAGCCGCCCCAGCAGTTGTGTGAAAATCACCAGGACCCATTTGACGGGCACATCGGAGGGAGGACCTGCAGGGGGCGCCACCCGTCAGGGCTCAACACCAAGGGCAGAGCACATCGAGCCCACCTTCTGCCAGTCCTGCTCTTCGGCCTGAAGCTCCACCAGAAATGCCAACACCAGGCACTACTGACATGACCGCCCTGAAGCCCACCAACGGTATCATCGACCATCGCCGCTTCTCACTTTTAGGTCACGTTCTACGTCACAGTACTGCCATTCCAGCCCACGGTGCCCAGAAAACTGAAAGGCACCAACACCCAGGTGGCCACATCAGACTTGGATGCTCAACAAAGTGATGGGACCCCAACCAGCTTACCACAGCACTGGTACTCTGTCATCAGCTGGGCCATCCAGGCATGGCAGCGAATGAAGCGAAGGGCCGCAGGTTCAAGTCTGGTAGACAACGAGTCACAACGAGCTCCTCCTCCTCCTCCTCTGAGCCCACCTCCGACCCTCTGCTGACTCCGCCCCTCTGCTCTCACGAGCAAAGACAGCATACTGGCACCACCACCACCAGCAGCAGCACCACCACTGGTTGGTCTTTGCCTGGCAGCACCACATGGGAATCCACTTTGAAGCCCCCCTCCCTCTCATGGCTTCTCCTGCATTTCTTTTAAGAGCTCACAAGTCAGTCAATCTGAGAGGGGCATCCACAGGTGCAGGAGAGCCCCCCATGCCAGCTGTCTCTGCCAGATAAGCTGTGCCACAGTGTGCCACCCTGAAAAGGGCAGTGGGCAGGGCAAGATATAGGCTGATAGATGTGAAAGGCACTATATGATAGATAGATAGATAGATAGATAGATAGATAGATAGATAGATAGATAGATAGATAGATAGATAGATAGATAGATAGATAGATAGATAGATAGATAGATAGCGTAGTTGGCAGGATTAGATAGATAGATAGATAGATAGATAGATAGATAGATAGATAGATAGATAGATAGATAGATAGATAGATAGATAGATAGATAGATAGATAGCGTAGTTGGCAGGATTAGATAGATAGATAGATAGATAGATAGATAGATAGATAGATAGATAGATAGATAGATAGATAGATAGATAGATAGATGTGAGCAGCACTATATAATTATAGATAGGTAGTGTGACAGCCCACGCCATGGCGCTGAAGGGCACGAGGGTCGCTGATTAGGTTTCACCATTGAGGGGCGCTCTCACCTTCGGTCTGCCACCAAGCTCCGCCCCTTTTGGGTCAATGACAGAGAAGCCCCAAGGCCACCGCATGCCGGTGTTCATTTGAGGAGCGCTCCTCGGTCCCTCGCCTTTTCTTTTTTTCCGCCCTAACTTTTTGCCCAGACCTTTGCAGGTTTCTCGTCTCGCCTTACTTGTCTGTCCATCTTCTCCTCGCTCACACTTTCTTTCATCTTCTTGCCCCCCAAGATGTTGGCCCCTTGCGGAGGTGCAGTGACAAGCAGGTGAGCCGTGTGTGTGATGGGGGGGTGACGGGCCTGTCCCGGGTAGCTGAAGCCACCTCTCCCTGGCGCGTGTCGTGCGCCCCAAAGAGCCGCCATCAAAGCCGACTTCAAAGTTGTGCGCTCACAGCTGGCCGTCGTCTCGCTGGGCGCCAAGCTTTGCCCGTTTTGCAGTTGATGAAAGCATTAAAACCAACAGACGCTTGGCTTGCAGTGACGTTCCAGCGAGCGCAGAGCGGTTCATGAAGCTCCCCAGTTACTCGCTGCTAAGTGACACGTCCGTGAAGAAGGACGAGAGAAGACGCGCGTTACGATGGAGTGGCTGGCGTGATGAGGGCGGTCCTGAGCTGAGGGTCCCGGCCTGAGCGTGTCCTCTAAATTAGCAGCAGGCCCCACCAGGCTGCTTTGTCCTGTCGTCTGACCTTTGACCTTAGCGGAGCTCTTTAGATTTTTGATGTTTGATTTGGGACTTCACCGCAGTGCCATTTTGATTTTTCAATTATTTCGTGGGCGCCGCCATTTTGTGTTCTTTTTTCATTTTGTGATCTCTTGGTGACAAGGGGTGCCATTTCACCCGCTTTCGGCAGGTCTGGGACTCCAACAGCAGGCTTGACCCCCAAACTGGGGTTCAGGTGGGCTGCAGGCCCTTCAAGGGAGAGGAAACTGTGAAACCTCTGGCTTGAAAAGACAAAGGCAACCAACGGTCGTTCATTGGCAGACACAAGAGAAGAGCAAGAAGGGGGAAGACGCTGAGAAATGTGCAACAAAAAAAACGATGCCACGCGCTGTCCTGCTGCTCGGTGTGCCCGTCGTTACCCTCTGATGTCGCGGTGGTGACCGCCTCACTGTGCCTTTGGGTTTGTCGCACTAGTTAATTTCTCGGTGTTTCTGAGGTCCTTGTCCCGACCTTTCACCTGCAGCTCTATGCCGCCGGGGGCTGCTGGGATATCGCTACCTCTTATTGGAATTTGCTAGAAGGTTTTTTTTTTAATGTGATTTTGTTTTTTCGGTTTAAAGTTGGGAGTTTTTTCAGGTGGCCCTGTTTTGTTTATCTGTGATTGTCACCATTTCAGAGTGGTGGCGTTCCCGTCGCTATGACGATGTGTCCCCTGAGCGAGTGTCATGGCGTGTGCTGATATTTGAGACAGCGGCAGATCGATTTAGTCCTTTGGTTTTCTCTGACTCGCAATTTTCTTCGGCCTCATGCCAACACTAAGAAGACATTTGTGCGGCGCCCTTTCATCTTCTTCATCTTCGTCTTCATCTTCTTCTTGTATTCCCCATGTCTTGGGTTTCGTCGTTTGCTTCCCACTCCCACGTGATGCCACAGAGAGTCGTCTTTCATTTCCGAGTCGTTGTGCTTGCAATCCGAGACACAAGCAGAGCGGATGGCTGACGTCGTCTCCTGTGCCGTTTACTGGAAACTCGTAACGCTAACGGCCCCCAGGGACTGACAGACCTGAGCTCCGGACGGACCCTTGGCACTGCCTGAAGACGCCAGTAAACTCGGGAGTCAACAGGAGACCCCACCAAAGTGCAGAGTGTTAGAAAGCCAACCAAGACTCCAGCACAAGTCAAACATAGCAGCAGACTTGGCATATAACGGGCACCAGGAAGAGCCTCACTTGGTGGGCAGACGTCCAGTCAGGCCCACCCAGCTTCTGTATTCCTGCTGCATTGTCACTGCTGCTCCTACAAGTGAGGGACTCAAAGTGACCGTCGGGGTCTCCAGGTGGGCTTTCAATCTGCTGCGCCCCCCCCTCTGCCCGCACCGTTAAGTCCCATCAGTGGGGGCTCAACTGACCTGTCAATGTGTTCTATCACCGGAGAATCCATAATCACCTGATTACCATAAAAGAGGTCACGATGCAAACTTAACGTTCACCTCACAGCCAAGCCTGGCTGAGCTTAAAAAGCCATCTGATGCCAGGTAATTGAAAGAAATAATATTTTAAACGCCATATTTACTTCATGAAATATGTAATAAAGGAGCACTTTGGTCTCATTTAGTCATTCAAACTTCCTCTCACGCTTCATTTGGTGTTTGATGGGCCGAACCTCATTGGCATCCCAGAGCAGAAACGGCGGGGACGTCTGCTGAAGGTGCGACAGGAGGTGAGGGCCGAGGAGCCAACACAACGCTAAAGGACCACCAGGGCCGGGACTGAGGACTCCCAAAGGCGGGGGGCACCACAGTCCAGTCGTCACAAAACTGGTGGGACGGGTCTGCGCTGGCATCAGCAGTGTAGCTCTGAACATAATGGTGTCAGAGGGCGGGTTTAATATCAAATTGGGGGGTCCCGGGAAATTCCCACTGCTGATAGAAAGAAAGACAGACAGAGATGGGGGGCACAGAAAGAGGGATACAGAGATACACGTGTAGACATTAAAGGTAATATGTAAGAGGGAAAGGCACTATAAAATAGAATTTGGTATAGTAGGCAGGATTAGATAGATAGATAGATAGATAGATAGATAGATAGATAGATAGATAGATAGATAGATAGATAGATAGATAGATAGATAGATAGATAGATAGATAGATAGATAGATAGAATTTGGTGTAGTAGGCAGGATTAGATAGATAGATAGATAGATAGATAGATAGATAGATAGATAGATAGATAGATAGATAGATAGATAGATAGATAGATAGATAGATAGATAGATAGATAGATAGATAGATAGATAGATAGAATTTGGTGTAGTAGGCAGGATTAGATAGATAGATAGATAGATAGATAGATAGATAGATAGATAGATAGATAGATAGATAGATAGATAGATAGATAGATAGATAGATAGATAGAAAGAATTTGGTGTAGTAGGCAGGATTTTTTTTTTTTTTTTTAAAAACAACGTTTATTGATATAAGTGTTAAAAACAGTATATAACATCACCCAACAAACAAAACATATATACAGAAAAATAAAAATCTTATTCTATATAACAAATAAAGAAACATTTCCAGTTAAAGCTTTCCTAACACACTAATTAAGCATATGTGTGAACAATTCTAACATGAAGTGTAACTCCTCATCCTCACATTCACAGAGCACACTATTTACACACCAAACCTCCCTAAACCTTTCCAAATTCTTTGTACATTTATAAAAATTAAACTCCACTAAGATTCTACTCTTACATAACTTTTTGAAGAACCCAATGGTATCCTGAAGCCCAGTCCCACTGATGTTATTTCTGCGTGTTTTCCATATCGTCAGTTTTGCTTGACCTATAATGAAGTTCACCAGGTTGACGTTATTTCCTGTTCGTTTTGTTACCTTCCACCCAAACAAGAAGCCCACCTCGTTATATACAATACCCAATCTAACAATTAGATGTCTGATCACATTGAAAAGAGGCTGAAGTCTCATACAAAACAGAAAACAATGAAACACGGTTTCCCTCGCACCACAAAAGGGACACTTATCAGTAACCCCAGGACTAATAATTGCTAAAAAGGAGTTGACCGCTAAAATGCCATGCAACAGCCTCCACTGCAGATCCCCCACCCGATGAGCCAATGGTGGCCTGTACAGCGACCTCCAGGCCGGCTTTGCTCCCACTGGCACAGTAAGCTTGTCTCTCCACGGTGTGTCAGGAAGCGTCTTCAGCTGAGTCTGATGTTTGACTGTCACACATATTCTGTACAGCTGCTTTCCAGTCACAAACTGCAGTGGTAAGTCCAACAAGTTACTTATGGACAGTAAGCCATTTGTTTTATTGTCTTTCCACTCACCTACCGGTGACACCACAATTGCAGGAAAGCCACAGTCACTAGAAGGGCAAATCTTTCTATCAAACAGATCTTCTATTTGTGTTAAGTAGTTCTTGGGCAGTAATGTTCTCAGTCTATTTAGGAATTTTCCTAATAATCGCAGAGAGTGCACTCCTGTCTCCTCTGCTATCCTTGTTATGTCCTTCCAAACAAATCTGTCCAAATCAAGTAAATGACGGATCTTAGTAACATGGCACCTTACAAAATTGTGAACAAGATGTTGTAATTCCAAAGAGCAGCTGACATGAGGATTAAATAGCAATGGTTCATCCAGTACCCAAAACAAGGAAGTATTTTCAAAGTCCCTTTTGACCGTCAGTAAAGACCAAGCACGTAATAAGCTTTTATAAAAGGCTGGCAACTGTGAGTTATCGATCTTGTCCACTTCACACAGCACTATGTTCTTCCCCAGTCTCATCTGTCCAACCTGGTCAAGAAAAAAACAAGCCAAAAATGTCCACGGGTGCTGCTCATGTGAGTATAACAGATTTTGTACTGTCTGTAGACGGAAAGCCGCCACTCAACTCTCAACATCCATAAGTCCTTGCCCCCCTTCATCCAGTGGTAAGTACAGCACACTCCGTCTCAGCCAGTGCATACCGTCCCAGAAAAAGTTCACAATGACCTCTTGTACCTGCTTGATCAGCTGTGATGGGGGCTCCAAACAGATGCACTTATGCCACAGGCTGGAGGTCACCAGGTTATTAACAACCAGCATCCTGCCCCTATAAGACATCTGGGGGAGGATCCAACGCCATTTTGCCAGTCGAGCTTGAACTTTGTGGAGTAATCCCTCCCAGTTCTTATCTACAAATTGTCCATTGCCAAGATAGACTCCCAGGTACAATAATCCTCCAGTGCTCCACTGCAGACCTCCCTCCAGCTGAGGTGGACTCAGTCCGGCCCAGTCTCCCACCAGCAGAGCACTGCTTTTGGCCCAGTTTATTTTAGCCGATGACAGTTTTTCATAAGTCCTTTGACACGCCGTCAGCTTATTCACATCCTCCTGATTCCTGATGAGAACCACGATGTCATCCGCATAAGCAGTAACTTTAAATGGCTCCACTGTGTACTCCGGGATAGACAAACCACTCAGCACTCTGCGCAGCTCCTTCAAAAATGGCTCCAATGCCAATGCGTACAGCATTCCAGAAAGAGAGCAGCCCTGCATGTCGAACTCCTCTTTGAACAGTAAAAGGCGCGCACAAGCCACCATTGACTTTCACTACACTAGAAATGTCACTATAAAGTAATTGAATATTCTTAACAAATTTCTCTCCAAAACCAAAAGCTCTCATCACGTCCCACAAATAGGAATGACTGACCTGATCAAAAGCTTTCTCTTGATCCAAAGAAAGTAAGCCAACTTTAAAATTGAGAAGCTCTGAGGAAGCCAAAATATCCCGAATTAAAAAAATATTGTTAAAAATAGTTCTGTCAGGCACACAGTAACTCTGATCTGGATGCACCACTTTAGTCAGGACAGTCCGAAGTCTGTTGGCCAACGCTTTAGAAAAAATCTTATAGTCAGCGCACAGCAGTGACACAGGCCACCAGTTTCTGATCTCATATAAATCTCCCTTTTTAGGAAGGAGGGTAATCACTGCTCTCCGACAGCTCTGGGGTAAGACACCCGTCCTGATACTCTGTGTGAACACTTCCAGCAAGTCAGGACCAATGAGATCCCAAAATTCCTTATAAAATTCAACTGGGATCCCATCAATACCTGGAACCTTGCCTACATTAAGCCCCCCCAAAGCATCTGAAAGTTCCGATAGAGTCACTGCTGCTTCCAGCTTTGTAACGTCTCCCTTAGGAAGCTGAGGAAGATTCTGCAACAAATGATGACATTCCATGTCGTCTTGAACCGTCTCTGCAGCATACAAATTCTTATAGAAGTCCCTCACAATCTCCCTGATCTCCACTGGCTGCTGTCGCTCTGTCCCATCTGCTGCACGCAGACAATAGAAAACTTTGCTTTGTGAATTTGTTTTTTCAAGACTAAAGAAATACTTTGTTGGTGCATCCATTTCATTTAGGCTCTGGAAACGTGATCTCACCAGAGCCCCTTTAACTCTGGTGTCTAACAGCTGAGCCAGACCCCTCTGTTTATCTTTGAGGCTCTCTGCTAACCGTGAGTTTGGACCAAAATCGAGAAGTCTCTGGATCTCCGTGACCTCAGCTTCTAATTCTGCCATCTCTGATTTTAAACATTTAGTGACATTTCTAGTGTATTGCTGACACAACCCTCGAATCTGCACCTTCCCTAAATCCCACCATTGTTGCAGGCTGATGAAATCCCTTTTTTTAATCCTCCATGTTTTCCAAAAAAACCTGAATATATCTTTGAAATTCTGATCCTGAAGTAGAGTAGAATTGAAGTGCCAGTAAGCACTTTTAGGTGTGTAAGCTGTGATCAGCACACTGCAGGTTACTAGACTGTGATCTGACAGACCACTGGGTGTGATGGAGCTCGATGTGAACAGTCCAAGGTGATGTTTGAAGGTGTAAATGTGGTCCAGTCTGGCCAGGGACACCTCCCCGCCGCTTACTCGCCCCCACGTGTATTGCCTGCTCTCCCCATTTTTACTCCTCCATACATCCACCATCTCCATACCCCTCAGTATCCTCAGCAGTTCTTGTGCTGAGCGAGGATGTGGCTCAATCCCAGCATTTCTATCGACTGGTGAGTCGACAGTACAGTTAAAATCACCTCCCAACACAACGAGTTCTTCTGAACTGCACTGCTCTAAAAGAGCTTCAACTTTCTTAAAAAACTGGACTCTGTCAGTGCCGTCATTCGGAGCGTAGACATTTATGAAGCTAAACAGTCTCCCCTGGATTTGTGCCTTCACTTTCAGTAATCTTCCCTCCAGTATGTCATCCACCCCACAGATATCCACATTGATGCTCTTTGTCAACAGCACAGCCACGCCAGCACTGACATTGGACCCATTACTATAAAATATCCCACCACTCCAGTCTCTGCTCCACTCCCACTGGTTATCTTTATCAATATGAGTTTCTTGTAAAAAAATCACATCAAGATTTTTCTGTTTTAAAAACTCAAAAAGAGCCCATCTCTTGCCAGTATTTCTACCCCCGTTGATATTCAAGCTCCCAATTCTAATACTGGCCATAATCACAGATGATATAAAAAAACAATTCACAAGAAGAAGACCCCAGTTCAAAAGGGGGTGAGTCCTACCATTACTATTCATGTTGGACTTTCTCTTTAATTTACTCGATATATTCTTTAATCTCACAAGCTCTTGTGAGGTGAACATTGCGGACGAGGATGGACTTTTCCTTAAACTGCGAACTGACGACACAAACAGCTCAATATCTGGAAAATATTCGGACTCATCGACTCCTTTTCGCCCCGCGGTCTCCAATAGAAAAGCTTTTATACTTTGGGCACTGTAACCCCCTCTGTCTTTTAGGTCTTGTGCTTCAGACACCGTAGATGAATCAGAAATACCGCCTTCCTCTTCCTCACTTTCACTAGCTACCGCGGCGTCTTCTTCCGACATTGCTGCTAAAACTGCAAAGCTGACCACAGTGACGGGAAAGGCGGCCGCACTGCTCTCAGCAACAGGCGATTCTGCCGCGACGTTGCTGCGCTTTTTCTCAGAACCGCCTTCAACTGTACAATGGCGCTTTTGAGCTGGTCTTTTAAACCCGTCATTGTTTCCTGGATCTTTACCTTCTTCTTCCATTTCGATCGATCCCCAAACACTGTCATCTACACCAGCAGATAGTTCTACTGTAAGCCCACTACTCCCCTCCTCACTGTTCACAGTCTCGTCAACATGCGCACTAACAGAAGCCCCCTCACTGGCTGATCTCAGCGGTACTGAGGACTCCCCCTGCGCGGCACTTTCTAGGGCTGATGAGGGTCCAGCCTGCTCTACGCCTCGTTCATCTTCTCCCTCTTTACGTGCCACTTTCCGATTCCCCTTATCGGGGCAATGTTTAACTAAATGTCCCCCCCTACCACACGCTAAACATTTCATCTCATCCGAAGTAACAAAGATGACGTAATCATGACCATCAAGCCTAAACCTCATAGTGATATTAAGATCTTCATCCATCTGGTTAAACACCATGTACACCTGCCTTCGAAAGGACAATACGTGTTTAATAGCAGGAGCTTTGCACCCAAGGGGAATATATCGTATCTTTGATACCAGTCGACCATGACGCTCCAGTTCTCTTTCAAGTACTTCATTTCTTAAAAATGGCGGTACATTTGACAAAATTACTTTACGGGCCGGAGCCGCCAATGGATACACTTGCACAAAAATACCATCGACTACGACTCCTTTTTCTACAAGCGTCGATACCAAATCAACAGAACTAAGAAATAAAACTAGTGATCCACTCATCCGAGAAGCCGATTTAATGTTTTCACATCCTATAACTTCTCCTACTGCCAACACCCCGCTCTCTAAAGGAATAAAATCCTCTGATACAAGTTTAACGCCATGCCGGCGAGTCAGCTTTTCCAAACCTGCAGCCATAATGGCTGCCGTGGCATAAAGCCACACAATAAGTACTTTAACGCTTTTTCACCAACACTTAGAAAGAAAAGTAAGAAAATTAGAAAAGAAAAGAATAGAGATTAAAAAAATTAAACAAACCAACTCATACCTCAGGATCCGCTCTCACACCCCACAACCTCCATCCGCGCCAACACAAACTCCCAACAAGCACTGCGACAGCGAGACAGGAAGGAAGCAGATAGATAGATAGATAGATAGATAGATAGATAGATAGATAGATAGATAGATAGATAGATAGATAGATAGATAGATAGATAGATAGATAGATAGATGTGAAAGGCGCTATATCATAGTCACATACTTGGACGGGTATATAAGGCACTATATAGGAAGCAGAGAGTGAGAGACAGATGTGACAGGCCTGTATGATGGGCCTGATGCCACCTGAGGTTGCCATCCCCCCCGCCCCCCCCCCCCCCAGAGTCCTGCTGGTTCTTCCCTGGCATCTGGCAGTGTGACGTTCACACGGCTCTTGTCCTTCATGGCTTGTCGGTCACACTCATCTTTATTTGATTTTCTCTGCTGCTGTCACCCTGATGTTGGCTCAGGTGCCCGTGTGCTCCGGTGTGGCATCACTTTATTTGTTTTTCGGTGTCCGTGATCTCCTTGCTTTGCCTCGTATCCCACAGTGTGCTGCTTTCTGGATGGGATGCCAGTCCATCATCGGGCATAGTCGCCAGGTCCAATTCACCAGGCGCTCTATGTTCACGGGCCCCTGCCTTTGCCCCTCCTGCCACATGAAAGGCGTTATATAAAGTCACATGGTATTTCGGGCCGCGCGTCTGACAGGCTCACTCAAGAGCCTCCTGGGTGTTGCGACTCGACATTTTCCAGGCCGACATGCAGCAGCGTCTTCTTTACAAGCTCGAAGTTGCATTAGTGACCCCTCCATTAATGTCACCAGCGCCCTCAGCGTGCCATCATCGCCGTCGTTGTCTGACAGTGTCCTAAAATCCCGAGGGGTGCTCCTGTGCCTATTGTGCACTCCTGAAGAGAGTCAGAAGCAAATGTCAGAGCGGTGGGCTCGGCGGAGGGGCCTGCAGTCACTCCGCTGAAGCCGCCGAGTCTCATTAGCCAAGAGTTGGAGTTCATTAAAATGTTTCAAATGCCTAATTGCACTTAAACAGTTCTGCTTACTCGATGAGAACTAAGCGAGGTACCCAGATGTGACGGCACTGCCAGGCTGGAGGCGGGCAGAGGATGACGGGTTTGCCACTGATTTTAGGGCGATGAGTCGGCACATCATGGGAAGCTGGTGCTGGGCACTGCCACAGAAGGATGTAATTGGAATCAGCTTCGGCGTTCACATCGGACCCTCGGAGTGCTGAGGCCCACGTCGCCATCACATTAGTCAAAGTTCAGGGCTGCGGGCAGGCGTACCATCAGAAGGCTCTCCTTCTCGCTGCTGTGGCCACGGGGGGTACGGGGGGCACAAGGTAACATGCAGGACTCAGCGATTCTCAGCCCCTCCCGGTGGTCCCCCCATATCGTCTGCGAGGCCCCTCCCACCTTCTTGAACCTTCCTACATTTGTAAAGTGTAACGTGAATGACCCAGGGGTTCACCTGGGTACCTGTGTGACGTTAGCTGTCAATCACCCATCCGGCCCCTCCCCGCCCCGTCTCATGATGCGGCTGCGATGTGCCAACAATTCCGTGCAGCTTAGCTAATATCTGACTTCTTCCTCTTTGAATGTCATTTTTCTTGACTTTATGGTGTCGGAAACAACAAACTGTCGTCACGATTGCCAGTGACACTCCAAAACGCCTTCATGTGCCCCATAAAATGGTGACGTCACTCATCCTCCAACGTGAACTCGCTGGCACTCTGTGCCTCACGACCTAGTCAGAGAGAGGGTCCAGGATGCCCAGGCAATGGGGTGGGGAGGCCTCATCATCAATGTGACTGTCCTGCCACCTCATCTGCCAGCATCTGGACAGGCAGTGGAGGAGGACGCCATGTGACAAGTTCCATACAAATTCAGTGAATGAGGCAAAGAAACACGCAAACGGAGAGTTCAGCTCTTCACAGCTTCAACTTCAAATGACCTCAGCGTCCTGCCAAACCAAATGACAGGACCACCAAAGGCGGGCAAAGCTCAGACCCCAACGCGAAAGAGAAAAAGCATCAGAGATCAGAGCAACTGAGCAGACTGAGACTGAGTGAGGCTCCGCCCCCAGCCCCTCCCACCCTCAGCCATGGCCCCTCCCCTCTGTGTCTGTTACCAGCCTGGCAGAGGCTCCTCACTGACTGGCACTGTGGCATGGCCTCCTGGAGCTGCTTGGGGCCCCTTTCATCTCGTGCCCGCTTTTGGGTTTCGCTTTTGTCTTGTGCCACATTTACAGAGTGGACAGCTGGGCTGCAGTCAGGCGGCTGCCCCTATAGGATTGTGCTGCATGTGTGCCCACCATTATGAGCCCCCCTGTCTTGACTGAAAGAGGGGCAGGGCATGATGGGAATAATAAATGTTTTAATAATGCAGTGGGAGATGCAAAGTATAATGAAGGGGACAGGCGAGCACACCACGAAAGAGGGGCAGACAAAGGCAACCCAGAGGGCACAAGAGTGGCAAATAGCTGGAGCCAAGGGAAAGAGGCCTTCACCTGAGATCAGAGCCTCCCCCTGTGGCCGTCACCCCGGACCCCCCCCAGGCCTTTAATACAAGACCCTCCTGAAGGAGCATCTTACGGGAAGGCTTCTGCTTCCCTGTCTTCTCCACCAATCCATCATGGCATTAAACAGACAGCACCGTCACTAACAGGTGGCATCCATGGGGAGCGGGGCGTGAACGTCCCCTGGTGCCAGTGACTTTAATCGGGCGGAGCCTGGCTGTGACATTCCCAAGGTTATTGACATGTCGCTTTGTTCTTGGACTTGCAGTGACAATGACACTTTACATCCAATGGCTTGTTCCTTAACGTTGGCGCCTCACCGCCATTTTGTTTTGACGAGCTCCTCCTCTTTCTGTGTGCCTCTTACACTTACCAGAAGTCATGCCAGATGATGTCGGCCTTGCCCTGAAGGTACCCACCGTTTAGGATTCTGGGTTCGGTGGTCTCGAGAGCGTCCTTTGATTACTTGCTAAAGAATTCCAGCGCGTTATTTTCATTGCGATTTGTGTTTCTCTCCTGACATCCCGGAATTGTCCTTCAGCTCAGGCTCAGCGCATCGTCTCCCGGTCCTTTGCTACTTCGCTGCCATCTGCCTTGGGCTGCTTGTAAGAAGACAGAAGGTGACGCGGCACAAGACCCCGAGCAGAAGTGTCTTTCATTTCATTCTGATGCCACGTGTCTCTCCCGATGCCTCGCCGTCTCCGTCCGGGGACGCCATTTTGCCGCTCTACTCGGGTTACGCCCCGCGGCGCCCTCACCTGCACTCACGGCGCCTCTGCGCACATTTCCAGAGTCATGCCACCTGTGTGTAGCTCAGTGCACTTCAGTTAAAGGTGGCACTTCAGGGCGAAACTAATTAAGTGTCTCAGAAACCGCTGCGTGGCACCGGCGCACAGCTGTGCAGCTAACATCATTAGCATGTTAAATATAATCTTTAAATTAATGCGTAGAAAAGAGATACAGCAAAATAAATGCCAGCTGGCAGTTACCTTGGATGAAGAACATTCAGTCAATGGGCGGGGGGGGGCATCTTTATTATTCATCAGCCATCTCGGGCTTCAAGCGACCAAAGCTGGCAGCGTCAGCGGGGATCGCCTGCAGGCAGCGGCGTTTGAAACCGCACCAGTGAGAGCAGGGCGCCAGCGCTGGCATCAAAGACCCGAAATGGCACCTATTTAACGTGCCAGAGACTGAGCGAAGCCCTACCAGATATTGATGTTGTCACACACACTCACACGTGGGGGACACCATCCAGGCACCGAGGAGGTCAGCACTTCTGCTCCAGGATGAGACGGGGTGCTGGCGCTGACTTCTTCTTCTTCTTCTCCATTTACAGCTCCAGGGGCGGAGCCAAGAGCTGACCACGCCCATGAGTGCCCCCAGAGGCCCCGCCCCTATATAATTCAGCCCTTATTTTTACTTCACGGGACAATACAAAGCTGACCGTGTGTCTGTCCGGTGTGCAGGTCCCCACCTGTCCCCATTTTCGAGTGACCACACCTGTGCTTTATTGATGAGGCCTCTTAGAGACTTGGCACAAAGTGGGGTTTGGGGCCAAAACTGATTTTAGTGCCCACACCTCATTCCACCCCGGGCACGGCTGGGTACAGTTTGATGTAAAGATGGCCTTTGGGTGAGAACTGTTTGAGAAAAATGACAGTGTCACACTGTGGTTACAACCAGAGAGGTCACCGTCACTGACTTCTTCTTCTTCTTCTCCATCCACAGCTCCAAGGGCAGAACCAAGAGACTGCCTGACCACACCCCCCAGAGGCCCCGCCCCTATATATTTAACCCACTCATCTGGGCTGGCCGTTCATGTTGGGACCCCCGTGAAGGAGAGACTGAGCTCTTGTACTCTCTGAGAACTCGTCTCCTTGCTGTTTTTGACGGCGGGCACCACCGGGTAGCCCCGCCAGTCTGATTTAAAGATGGCCCGCTTGAGAAAGCCTGAAGCGTTAAGCGGCGGTTACTTGAGTGGTCAGGTCACCTACCGGGCTGAGAGTGGCGAGGCGGATGCCGGCCATCGAGTCCTCGCCACTCACTCTGCGGCGGCAGCTGAGAATCAATTATTTTTTTAGAATTTGTGAGGAGGAATTCAAAAGCAGGCGATGGCGAAGTCCTCAGCGCCACCTCCCCTATTCTTGACATTTTCGGCAGACGCCTCAAGTTCAACAGCAGACGTCTGAATGTAATTTCTTAAAAGATGTGAAACTTCACAGGCGCCATGCTGCTCCTGTTGAATCAGCAGCGGGGCACGCGGAGACGTGGCACATAAATCAGCCGCGCCACCTTCACGTTTCTGATCGCCTTTTACAGCTGAAACAACCAAGAGGTGGGCTAAGAAGTGAAAAAAAAGACCACCCTGTCAGACACGGAGCGGAGAATCACCTGCCAGCGTGCAGATCCTGATGGCACCTGCCAGGCTTATATGGTGCATTGAGGGTCACCACACACCCGTGCTAGGCCCATACTCTGGCATCCTGCCTATCAGGTGACCAGTGCCCACCAGTGGAATGCCAGCCCATGCTGACGTATTTTAGGATACAACTCTGTCAAGCTCAGAATTAGACTCCCTGATTTTAGACTTTCCACAAAAGCTGAAATTGCGCTTCACGTCACATGGGGGTCCTTGTTGTGACCTCCATGCCACTGATGGTTTCACATCCCACCTGTAAGCCTCTGTATTGACATCCACCAATCGTCTGTGATGATCTGCCCCTCCACCACATTCGGCATCTTGACCAGCTTGGGCTCCTCTCCAGATCCTTTATGCATATTCAGGAGGACAGCGGCCCACCGGTCACCCGAGTAATGAGTGGCTTTGGCATCTTGGCATCAGGGAGATGAGGCAGGCTTGGTAATGGATGGGCTAATGAATGAGTGACTTCATGTGCCATGTCAAGTCGTCTGTCCATTCGGTGCTCGTGTCCCCCTTCAGTCTGCCTAAAAGTGACCCAGGTACAGCAGGCTGGAAAGCCACCGTCACTTGTCACCAGCTTTGATTTCCTTTCGAACGACTGCACTGACACGAATGAATGTGCTGAACGTCCCCAGTTGCTGGGCTCAAGTGCCGTGGGTGTAGGTGTGGGTGGGAAAATCACGAAAAGGACGCATTGCTCTTGACAGAAAGAAGAGCAGTGAGCTGCAGGGTCCAGAGAGACCGAACATAAAGGACATGGCCGGTGGGACAGCAGACGCATTCAGTGGGCTGCCAGTCCTCTGTCCGACTGACCGACCCTAGGTGGCGCTACACTGTGCACACTCCTCACGCCCCTGGTCAGCCAGCCTTTGAGAGGACGTCCACCAAGGCTTGGCAGAGATGTGCATCCCAGTTGTGTCAGCCAATTGGATGGAGAGCGGCCCACTGGAGTGGTCTCCTCGTGGCTGAAGGACGCGTCTGCAGTATGTCCTTACCAGATGCCCGCTCGTGCCACCTCAGCATTTGGACAAGTGTCAAGCCATGAGGCAGTGAAGCTCGACTGCTGAATCACGGCTTGACTGCCATAAGACTTTCTATTTTGGGACACACAAACCGACACCGGCTGTGACGTCTTCCATAAATAGCCACCAAAGTGGCACTCGCAGGCCTTACCTGACGTGATATACGGCGTCGCCGGGTGAAAATCTTCTATTTTTAGATGACTTTGATAAGCCAATTCATTTGGACCCCCATTACCTGGCAGTTTAGTATCAGCTTAAGCACAACAAGACAACCTGAGACCCCTTAATGTAAGTCAGTGTCAGGGAGGGCCGGAATATATATATCATTATATGGTGCCTTTCACTTCTATCTGTTGTCACGCCAGGGGGGTCACCTTCCTGGCTCTCTCAAAGTAAGTGGTGCTACCCCGTGACGAGAGGGGGCACTCTCACTGACTCTGTCTTCTTTACTCACCCAGAGTTCCAAGAGACAGCCTCAGGAAGACCCCCAGTGCCCACCCTCAGCCTGAGATGGCTCCACCTCTTCTGGCCAGGACAGGATATCTATCTATCTATCTATCTATCTATCTATCTATCTATCTATCTATCTATCTATCTATCTATCTATCTATCTATCTAATCCTGCCAACTACGCTATCTATCTATCTATCTATCTATCTATCTATCTATCTATCTATCTATCTATCTATCTATCTATCTATCTAATCCTGCTAACTACGCTATCTATCTATCTATCTATCTATCTATCTATCTATCTATCTATCTATCTATCTATCTATCTATCTATCTATCTAATCCTGCCAACTACGCTATCTATCTATCTATCTATCTATCTATCTATCTATCTATCTATCTATCTATCTCTCTATCTATCTATCTATCTAATCCTGCCAACTACGCTATCTATCTATCTATCTATCTATCTATCTATCTATCTATCTATCTATCTATCTATCTATCTATCTATCTATCTATCTATCTATCTAATCCTGCCAACTACGCTATCTATCTATCTATCTATCTATCTATCTATCTATCTATCTATCTATCTATCTATCTATCTATCTATCTATCTATCTATCTAATCCTGCTAACTACGCTATCTATCTATCTATCTATCTATCTATCTATCTATCTATCTATCTATCTATCTATCTATCTATCTATCTATCTATCTAATCCTGCCAACTACGCTATCTATCTATCTATCTATCTATCTATCTATCTATCTATCTATCTAATCCTGCCAACTACGCTATCTATCTATCTATCTATCTATCTATCTATCTATCTATCTATCTATCTATCTATCTATCTATCTATCTATCTATCTAATCCTGCCAACTTTGCTATCTATCTATCTATCTATCTATCTATCTATCTATCTATCTATCTATCTATCTATCTATCTATCTATCTATCTAATCCTGCCAACTACGCTATCTATCTATCTATCTATCTATCTATCTATCTATCTATCTATCTATCTATCTATCTATCTATCTATCTAATCCTGCCAACTACGCTATCTATCTATCTATCTATCTATCTATCTATCTATCTATCTATCTATCTATCTATCTATCTAATCCTGCCAACTACGCTATCTATCTATCTATCTATCTATCTATCTATCTATCTATCTATCTATCTATCTATCTATCTATCTATCTATCTATCTATCTATCTATCTATCTATCTAATCCTGCCAACTATGCTATCTATCTATCTATCTATCTATCTATCTATCTATCTATCTATCTATCTATCTATCTATCTATCTATCTATCTAATCCTGCCAACTATGCTATCTATCTATCTATCTATCTATCTATCTATCTATCTATCTATCTATCTATCTATCTATCTATCTATCTAATCCTGCCAACTACTCTATCTATCTATCTATCTATCTATCTATCTATCTATCTATCTATCTATCTATCTATCTATCTATCTATCTAATCCTGCCAACTACGCTATCTATCTATCTATCTATCTATCTATCTATCTATCTATCTATCTATCTATCTAATCCTGCCAACTACGCTATCTATCTATCTATCTATCTATCTATCTATCTATCTATCTATCTATCTATCTATCTATCTATCTATCTATCTATCTATCTAATCCTGCCAACTACGCTATCTATCTATCTATCTATCTATCTATCTATCTATCTATCTATCTATCTATCTATCTATCTATCTATCTAATCCTGCCAACTACGCTATCTATCTATCTATCTATCTATCTATCTATCTATCTATCTATCTATCTATCTATCTATCTGGGGGTCTCCCTCTGCCCCCCGTTTCTCTTTTGTTATTCTCACCCTTTGTTTCTCCCAGTACAGTTTGTGCTTATTAGTGGGCATCTGGTGTCAGCGCTCACTAATTTCGGTGTAAATCGTTTTTCCTTTAATGAGTCAAAGTTTTTGTGTCAACAGATGGGAGTGCTAAGTAAGGTGACAAAAAAAAAACAAAAACAAAGCTAAAGTGAAACGTTACGCTGTGGCGCACATTTGTTATATAGCATCGGTTTGTCCCCGACACATCCATAACTGTGAATCCACGACATACGCGTCTCCTCACACGTGTCTCTGTAATCAGAGACCACCAGGCAGATCCAGACGGAGATGACAAGAGGCCTTATGGAGAGATGGCGAGGCCTCCTGCATCGATGAGAAGAAGGGGGCGCCACTGAGTACAAGGCCACCGAAGAGCCACTGCACAGGCCGGCTGCTTAGGATGCGCTCAGTGTGGCCGATTGCCCATTCCGCACCCTTGCCATTTGGCGATTGGGGCCTGCAGATGTGGCCTCGACTCTGTGCCAGGCTATTTGTTGGCGTTCATCTCCCCCTTTTGTGTTTTGCTGTTCCTTTGAGTTTTTCTTTTGTTCTTTTTGTCTCCTGGCCTTTGAATTTCTTTTGGTTCAGTGGCTTTGCTTTGATCCTTCTGGATTACCTTTTGTTTATTTGGCCTCCCTTCAGTTTCCTATTGTTTTCTGTGGGCCGGGGGTTTTGAGGGTTTCCCTCTCCCTTTAATGAGAGGCCCCGTTTGTCGTGTTCCGGTATTTCTAAAATCAAACATCTCATGGCATCAGGGTTTACTTTGTCCAGTTTAAAACCGTGTGCCCTCTACACCTTACACATGGCACGGCTGGTCACTAACTGGGAATAAGGTTTAGTCAGAGCTGTCGGTTAGAATTTACCAGTTCAGTTCTACTTATGGGGGTTATAGGAACTGCCCCTAGATTATGCTTTGTCATTTAGTAAAACATTTATGAATCTCATGTAACTAGGAAATGGCTCTTACAGTGAGTGACGCTGAGGGACGATGGCTGTGCTCACGTTGTCATGTTCTTCATTAGTCCTCTGTAGTCACCCTGATCCTAAACCTCAGCAGGGACGATAAATGGCAGCTTATCAAAAACTGGAAGCGACGTCTGCCATTTTGATCCTGAATATCCTGGAGGGCAGAAGATGACAGCGGGCACCAACAAGGCCACCAACAGTGACCCTCAAGTGCTGCTTCAATCCAGTTGTGAGGACAAGGCAGTGGGCGGGGTCAGGGCGGACTCAGAGATCCTCTGCATTCGGATTGGATGGACAGCAAACTGGGGGTTGTTCTCCTGCTTGCTTGGATTGCGGTGGCCTTCCTTGGGCCATTGTGCTCCTCGGCCATTTAGAGAGTAACACGTCTCATAAACGCTCGTGGATCTGAGCGCTAGGTGAGCCCGGGGGCTGCTGGTCCTGCGTCGGCGTGCGTCACCCTTGAGATGTTCTTTCAGTCGCGGCCTTCACTTCCATAACCTTCATGGTGTGCCCATGAGTGCGGTGGTGTAGTCTGACGCCCCCAGGGTCTCCAGTATGATGTTCAGCATTGAGCAGAAAATAAGACAGAGGAGAGGCTCATCTGCCTGGTGAGACCCCCGGTGTCAACAGATGGCACCCTCACGGTAACTGGGTCGAGACGCAGTGAAGGGAGCATGTAATCCGTCACCCGCTTGTCGTGTAACCTGACATCCTCAAGGTGACAGCTGTCTGTGCGCCAGCCGCGGGGGGACCACCAAGCAAACGGAACAAACCCCGAGCCTGTGCGCCAATAACCCACCCTGATGTCGGTCACTTTTCCCGGTGGGCCGCGTCCCGTCCCGGCCAGCGAGACACTTTGCGAGTCGCCATGTGCTGTGCTTTTGAACTTTTCCGCTGAATGCGCTTGATTTTTATCAAATTGTACGCGGCATCCACAAAGTTTCATCCGCAGCGTTATGACACAAGAAAGATGGCCCCCTGCAATCATGGAAGTCGCACGGAGTACAGATTGGAGCTTAATAAACCCACCTGCCTGCGAGGAGATTCGACGCGACTTACGCCGTTTGGTTTTTGATGAATGGCTTTATTAGCTCATGGAGACTAAGATTTATAGTCTTATGGAGGAAGACACGAGACGAGCGGCACTGCCAAGTTTACAGGCAACTTGCCGATCGGCCAACGAACCCTCACGGGGTGCCAATCAGAGCAGCATCAGGCATAAGTTGGGGGCACAGCCGGGCAGGTGAAAGTCAGCAAGAGGGAGGAACACAGGGAGACCCCAACGCTGAGCTAGACGGGTGGTGAGCGCCCACCACAGTGCCCACCTTCTCCCCTTCTGCCTTCCTCTTTCTCAGCTTTCCTCCCAGTGGCTGAGCCTTCAGTGCCAGCTCTCCTTGTGGGGTCACTCCTGGTTGTTTTTGGGGGTCCTTGTGTCTCACTTCTGTGGTGGTGCCTTTGAGGTGCTCATTCGGTGCCAAGGGTATCCCCCTGGGACCCAGTGTGGCAGTGGTCTCAGCCTTGGTACAGTCGTCCCTCCTCAGCTCACTCAGGTAGGGAGGTGGGCCGCCTGGGGGTCTCTGCTCGGCTCGTTGTATTTGTTGTTCTTTGTGAGAACCTCGACGTGTTACCTGAGGGTCCTTATTTACGGTGGTCTCCTGCCTGGACTCCTTGCTGCTTCCTCCTTACTGAACATTTGTTGGTTTTTGGTGACCCGTTGGCTTTTGTCACCGTAGCCCTGCATGTCCCTTTGGATACCTTGGCACTTATTGTGGCTTCTTCCCATTTGTTTCTTTTGGATTTGACTCTTGTTGCCCAAATGAAACATTCCAAGCGTTTGGGGAGCGAGGGGTGATGTCCCCTCTCAGGAGCAGTTAAAGGGCAGGACCAGGACAAAACGGTGACATCAAAAGCCATCGTCAAGTCACCAAGACGAGTTTCAAGAGCAGGGGACAGGGGAGAGGCGCCAGGGACGTCATGTGACGTGCCTTACAGGACTCGAGCCACGCCATGGCGACTGAAGCCCACCAAAAAGAGACAATACGCAGCAAATGGACAAAATAACAAGCACAAGACGAACGTGAAACTGGCAAGACCTCCAGAAAGGGGGCACTTAGGGGGCAGCGGGACCCACTTTAGGCTCCAAGACCCTGAGGTTGGGCAGAGATGCCCCCTTTTTGTATTGCTGCCCCCCACTTATTGCCCTCCCAGAGCATGCAGCACACATATTGGTGCCGTGCCCCCCATTGCCAGTCTCCTCTCATGCTCAGCTAAGCCCTGCTGTTCCAGATTGGTGCCCACCTTGGCAGCACTGGGCAGTGGGCCCTCCATCCTGTTTATTGTCGTAATTCACGCCCGATTACTTTGACTTCGAAGTTTAGCAGTCTGTGGCCATCGCTGGGCACCGCGTCCCCCTCCCCTCCCCCGGCGCGGCCCCCCGTTTGTGTTTTACGCTCAGGTGATTTCCTTTTCTTAATATGAAGGCTTCTTATAAATCATGTAAAGCTCATTTCTCACATTCGGCAGACGTAAATCGCTTCTCCGTCTCCTTTTCCACGAAGTAACGGGGGGAGCCGCGTCCCCTAATATCGCGCCGTAGATCTCCGAGAGAAATCAAAGCTGATGTGAGCGGACGAAGAGCAACAGACTTTTGTTTTTGTTCCTTCCTTGTTTTGCAAATAAATCAAAGTGGCAGACTGGGAAAAAAAAAAGAAAAGCAACAATGCCAGTCAAAGATCCGCAAAGTGCCAACGCAATCTGAGGACCCTTTGAAGGGCGTTCAAAGGATGGCATCACAAGCCTCTGGTGGGCTCACATCATCAGCTCCTTTTGTTATTGGGCACAGAGGGTGCACCATCGTTTCTGCCTATACCCAGATGTGCCCAGGGCATGAACAGTCATTGCAGGACGTGTGACCGGTCTGAGGGTTGGGCAGTGGGTACTGTTGGCCCAGGAGCAGATACAATGCCACCTTGATAGCCCATGTGATGCCACATGCAGGTGTTGGCTCCGTCCTGTTTAACACATTTTGTACCCCATTATCCGTTTGCACCCTGGGGACCCCGTTCTCCTCTAACCCTACCCACCATTTTTAATACCAGAAAGGGCAGAAACACCAATACCAGATGGGGGTCTTCTCCTCTGTGGCTGTGCTCAAGAAATATGAGACACTCCTTTCTTTCTTTCTTTCTTTCTTTCTTTCTTTCTTTCTTTCTTTCTTTCTTTCTTTCTTTCTTTCTTTCTTTCTTTCTTTCTTAACTAGAGGCTGGAGATACGCCTGGCAGGGACTGAGCAACTGATGGTGACAAAGGACAAATCTAAAAGAGTGAGAGGACAACACCAGAAAGGAAAGACCACAGGACCCCGTGTGAACCTGGGGGGCCATCATGGTGACGCTCTTGTGGCGCCTGAGCTCCTCAAGTTCACGAGCAAGATGGGTGACAGGAGCCCAAACTGGGGAGGTGACTGGGAAGTGGAGGAAGTGCCCAGGGGAGTAGCTGGGGTCCGGCGAGATGACGAGAACGGCCAGACCTCGACTCACTCATCGTCTTCCTACGGATGAAGAATTGTGACAGCGCCCCCTAGTGGTGAAATCTTCAAGTCACAAAAAAGGGGTTGGTGAGACATGGGACACAGACACTGAAAGCCCCCCACCCCACACTGGGCCCGTCAAACATGTCCACGGCAGCTCACTGTCACCTGTTGTCACCTGTTATGTCACTTATTTTTAGGTAAAGCCCCCCTTGGAGTCCCTGCAGTGCACCTTAAAAAATCCAAAAGAAGGACAAACAGGTGTGGCAGGGAGGACAAGAGAAGGACAAATGGATCAGAAAAGACCCTCCACGGCCGAGGAACACAAGTGACATAACTACGTGTGAGCGTCGAGGACCACCACATGTCAACAGACAAGCCAGAAACGCCGCCAGCGAAAGACCACCAAACAAAAAAAAAGGGGTACGACGTCTGGGCTGCCCGCTAAAACTCGGACACTTCAGAGAGGATTGGGGGAGAACACAGCAACACCCCGGTGCCCAAACCTTCTGAAGTGACTCCACCAGAGGCGATGGCACGGTGAGCAGGCAGAGACCCCCGTGCCCCCCTCACTCATGTGATTGAGTGGCTGTGCCTTGAGGGGGGCGCGTAGACATTGACAGGTCGGACATCATCCTGTCTGCCGGCGAAGCCCAATCAGACGTATCTAAAAGTCAAATCTGTGTATCGCTTACTGCGCCCGCAGCCTAGCAGACCTGCAGTGGAAATGTCAGGATGTGAAGACGAGCTAACAAAGCTGCCTGTCAAAAATAATAAAATAACGAGGAGGAGGAAGGCAAGCGGCCTTGAGGCTCGTTGGGGGATTTCGAAGAGACGACGGCGGGCACAGGGCGGGCACAGGGCACCCTGTGGCTCAATGGCTGTCACCTGCCCTCTTCGTGTCGAGGGGCTTTTCAGGTCGAGGATTCCATTCTTCTTTTATCGATTGTCACGCCGGCTTCGCCGCCATCTTGAGACTTTCTAGGGGGCGTGGCCTATGAGGTCGTGACCTGTGTGTAATTCACATGACGGGATCAAAGGAACTCGCTCGGCCCCTTCTTAGTCTTCCCAGCACCCCTCGTGTCACATGACACCCCAGACCCTCCTTAGCTTGTCACCATTGATTTCCTCCAAACAGCAGTGGCGGTGGCGGCCACCTCTAATATCGTGGACATCGACGTTAGGAAGACGGCCTGCTGTGGCTCGACTTTTAACGATTTCATTTATTGTAATAATTGTTTTCATTCGTGTTGCGGCCCCCTGAAGGTTTTGTAATCAAGGACTGATGAATGTGTCAAATCGCCATCCCTTCCATTTGGACATCCCCCTTCACCGGGGGGCCGGTGGTCCGCTCCGACTTCCTCTCCTTCATCTGCACAATGCGCTCCGTTTGGAGTTCAAGGTTTGCTGCGTTGTGTGTGCGGCGTGTGTGCGAGTGAGTGAGTGGGAGCGTTCCGTCGCTATGGAGACCAAGTCGAGATGCCTCGATCCATTTGCGGGTTCGGTGGCGGAGCGCCGCTGTATTTACCGATTGTGCCAGGTGTCTCTGACCTTTAGATGTAATCAGCTCTGATTAGACGAGGAAGATGAATTGTGATGGCGAGTATTTATAGAAATTAGCGACGAGGGGGCACAGACCACACGTCCCCAAAGTCATCTTCAGCGCCACTCAGCTCCACAGCTCTGGATGAAAGATTTGGACGAGCGCATTCTGGCCCAAGTCTGCGAGTGAAGGGGAGGAATCCCTGGGGGACCACCAGAAAAATCAAAGACCCTCCCAGCGGGCGTCACCCTGATGTCCGCCAGTGGCCTTCTCTCACATTTCCTGGGTACGCTCTTCAACACTTGAGGGGTCCCTGGTTAGAAATGTCCGTCCAGACGGCCACCTAAATCAAAGACAAAGGAGTCGAGCAAAGACCCCAAGCAGAATGTAACAGCGAAAGCATCAAGGGGGTCCAAAATATCCAAAAGGCGCCAGCAGCGACTCATTAACTCCGGAGCGCATTCCCAGGGAAGTGGCAGCGACTGTGGGAGGGTTTATCGGGCAGTGATTGGCAGGTGGCCCCACCCACAAAACACATGGAACCAAACCAAGGATAAAGAAGGTCAAAGAATCGAAACGAGGGAGCAGGACGCTGAGCCCCCCGCCGAGACACGACAGGCTGAGTCTTGCCTAACAGACGTTTGCTTTTGTCTGCTCTTCAGCTCAACCCCTCTTTTGTTTTGTTGTCTGAGCCGGGGTTTTATGGGGTTTCCCTCTCCCTACTCCCATTTTAAACGCCAGGCTGATTTTCATCCCTCAGGAGCCTTGAGCCCCTTTTCTGATAATTTCGGCAGCTGGCAGCTCTCATCTGTTACCCATTTGGGTGCGCCATTGTAAGGCGAGCTGGGACTGGCGCTCAACTGGGCAGAGTGGAGCACCACTAGTGTGCCACTTATTGAGTAGGCAGGCAGGTGACAGGGGTTCAGCACCTGTGACCCCGAGTGCCAGCAGGGCTCTCCTTATGGTGGTCCCCACTCCTCAGTTCCATCATTGCTGACTTTCTGGGTATATCTGGGTGTAATGTGCCCCACGTAGTGATGCCACCTTGATGACAGTGCCACAGGAATGAAAGTAAACTCCATCTGTAGCCGAGGCCTTTCCTCTCTTCACACACTTTAGGCAGCTTTGTTGTGTTTTTACGCTGGTAATTTATGCACATTTGTGCCAGGCAGGCGGGCAGGACTTTGAGATGTTAAAGGGGGCGCCTCATTAACTGCTGTCTTTGATTTATTTATTTTAAATTCTAGGCGACCATCAGCCTGTGAACATCCTGGAAATGGCAAAACGCAGCAATCGACTTTAGCGATAGAGCAGGTCAGCACAACGAGGACGGCCGTGTCATCGGTGAGGGACATTGTGGAGAACTTCACTGTGACTATTTCCAAAATGAGTCCATCAAAACGCAGTTCTGCCGCTCAGACCTCCCGTAAAGGCGAGACCCCCCGGTGGTCACCCTGCAGGTCATCAGCTTGAACATTTCAGACTTCAGCGAGTAAATGGAAGACCTCGGGCACAAGTGACATTTTAAAGCTGGCGATGGCTGGGGGGCTCAGCAGCCCACAGATGATAGTCCCGCCCTCACCCTAAGCCTAAACCTCATTGGGTAAAGGATGAGCCCTCATCCTCCGGGAAGCCCCTCCCCTCTCCGCCTCCAGCTACCAAGCCAAGGAAAGAAGGCCTAAACATCGGGATAAAACCCCAAAAAGTCCACTGTGAAGAAGACCCCGGGCCCACCCTTTGGGGGTCGTATTCCTGACCTTTGCCATTTCCATATACAGAGTTTCCTGTTTTGTTTCTTGTTTTTTTTATTCAGTATTTGACCCCCGAGGGGGCGGGGCTCTTGACACTGTGGCCGAGGCCCCGCCCCTTCCCCTCTGTAAAGGTCTCTCGGCCTGTAAGTTGGCCGTTGGTTCACTGGCTCTGCCTGTGGCTGCTCACCTCACCTCTCGTTGGACTTTCGATTGGACTTTCGTGGACTGCTTTGGTTCGGCTCGGCTTTGCCTCTGAAGGCCCACCTTTATGAAGTCATTCCCTGCGATATCCCTGCATGCTTTTTGTTAATAAAATCCATAAATCTTACCTAGCGCTGCTTTTGAGGCCCTCTGAGTTTGGACTTTCTGTATCTTTTCTTTATCTTTTCTTTCTTTCTTTCTTTCTTTCTTTCTTTCTTTCTTTCTTTCTTTCTTTCTTTCTTCCATTTCAGCCTGCTTCTTGACTCACTTTGTTCCTGGAGCCTTGAACCCTTGTTTTGTGAAGTAAAGTTTTGTTTTTGAGTTGTTTTGAAAGCTTAAGAGCCTCCCAACGTCACCAAAAGGGAGAGGTGAACTGCCAAACCCCTGGCGCCGACGACTTACTTGTGTTATTAACTATTAATGGGAGCGAAGCAACGTCATTCGTGGAAAGCCAAAGCCTCAGCAGTTTGCCTGTAAACGGGCCTCGAGTGACCTGCAGTGTCTGAACACGCAAACCAGACAAACGTGACGAGCAAACTACAAAATGAACACAAACGAGCCAGCCCCATGACCCCAAAGCCCCTCCCACCAGCCAATCAGAGGGTGCTAGCCGGATCAGGCCACTCCCCCAGTGTGTGATTTGTGTGGCAGGCCAGATGAGTGCATTGTGCTGTGCCCACGTTGTGCCAGCCCTTGTGGCTACAGACCACAACGGAAAGGGGGCATCTGACATACTCATCGGGGGAGCTGGGGGCGCACTGTGTCTTAACATGGGTGGGGGGTGCTCCTTTTGATAGGCTTTACCCAGTTAAATGACCCGTGTTGTGCCCACCTTGTGCCTGCAGTATTCTACCAGATAGACAGACTTTATTGTCTCGGTGTTGGTTTGTCACAGAAGGGGATGTGCAGCTTTGTTCATAATGGCACTCAGTTTCGTCTTCAATCTCAGACCCCCGGGGGGTCCAGAGGGCGTCCCCCAGCTGAGCCTGCCCTTTTAATTAGCTTGTTGATCTGAAGAGATGTGACTGGCCCACCGTGCCACACGGACCATCGCCAAACGAGCGCAGTCTGCTCTGCCCTTTCTTCTCTGTGTCACAAGGGCAGTCCATGCTGTCGTTGATGTGGACCCCCAAATACTCGTAGCCGTGGTGCCACCTCCACTTCCATCCCCTGAGCTGTGAAAGTCGATAAGCAGCTTGTCCTTTCAACTTGAGGTTTTTGGGGTGACAGGGGCGTGTGTGAAGGAATACTCGTGAGTCTTGTGTGTCACGATTGTGACATCGGAGGGCCAAATGAGCTCGTCTGACACCTCAGACTCTGCACTTACCCTCCAGTTTGGAGGAGACCGATGATGACAAGTGAAGGGGGGTCTGGGGTGACTGGGACGACAGGGTGGACGTGTGTCATGTGACACGCAGTGGGGCTACAAACCGGTTTAGACCACGGTAGGGTTGATCACTTCCTTTCTGTGGGGTGGCATCATGGGCTGGGCACGGCTTGTGGCATTCTCCTCTGAGCCCTGGCACTCCATTTCTTTACCCAAAACGGATTTACAAACACAAATCGTTGGCATTGGCCCTGGTATCTCGTCCTGTGCCAGGGGTTGTTGTGCTGAGGGATGCCAAGGGGTGCTTTGTGGGCACATCAGCTTGACTTTTGTTAAAGCCCCCACACCCCCGATGGCTCCCGCCGTTATTATTCTTGGGAGCCTCTGCCTCTCCCGCTCAATTTCCAAAACAGTCAATAACTCGCCGAGCGCCGCGTCCGAATTCATTCCCTTAATTTCCCTTTCATTAGCTTTGAACTTAAAACCGTTATTCTGAAATATTAAAGAGGGCCTTGTCGGCCCCCATTGCCCGCTCTGCCGTTCAGGCGCGGTGCCTTCAATCAGGGCCCATTTCTCTTGATGGAGATCCAAAGCTAACGCATTGATTTTGTGCTCATTGCCACCTTCAGCGCTAAATGACAGATGGTGCCTTGTCAGCCCGCGCGCCACGCTGATCGGCTTCTTAATGTGTGCGAGTTCCAGAGACTGACCCCTCCAATTGTAAATGTCTCCAGTCCTCGGGATAATCTCCACATTTGCCAATGAAATGTCAGCCTGATGGACGAAGTCGAGAGGGGAGGCCGTGGGAGCGGCGAAGTGGAGGCCCCTCGCAGACCACCGGGGACACCGAGGGTGCCAAGCGCACGTGGCGGGCGTCTGGATGTGGGCGAAGCACAGCAATGAGTCGAACCTTCAAGAGACTTCAGACGGCCCTCCTGCAGAGACACAGAAGGTCGCCGGTGCTGTGGCGAGGTGGGCTGTGAGCGACGAGGCGAGGTGAACTCCCTCCGCCCAGCATCACGTGAGACGTTGTTGTCTCCTTTAACGTTACCAGCTAACGGCGGCCATGCCAAAGGTGGGAGCTTCAGCTGTTATGGAGTTACTGTCAACCCAGTGCCACTGGTTCAGATACCCAGTTGGTGCCAGCTTTGAGAGCGCAGTGATGTGACCAGGAGGAGGCTCTGGAGGAGAGGTGAGGTGATTCACCTCTTCACTTGGCACCACACATCGGCTTTATCACCCTTCGGAGGAGCGTGGGGGCACAAGGTTGGCACTGCCCTCACAAGTGTCCTTCTACCACGCTGGCAAAATGAACTGCTCCATGCGCTCAGTCCAAAGACTTTGAGACAATGCGCCAGTTAAATCTGAAACGTGCCACACGTAATGCGCCAGCCAAAGCGGGTAGTCACAGAGACTCAGATAAGCGAAGACCCCATTCATGTTCCTCCTGGGGGTCTGAAATCAAGCGCTATGGCTCATTACGGTCACCACTCAAAGACGGTGTAGCACGTGTATATCATGATGGCCGGGGGGCAAATGGGACGCAGCCCCCAGTTAGGTGTCCAAGTCCACGGCTGAGGTGACAGCAGAGTCCCATCCATTCTGAGAGGCCACCGCAGGACAAGACGGCACGGGGGCTGATTGACAGACTTGATCATCAGAATCACTCACCGGATTCACAAAGAAAGCCTTGAAGTCGTCAGAAATCCTCAAAAGGAGGAGAAAGAGAAGTTCACTTGATTGGGCCGTTAGCACCATGTGACACATGACATCACAACACAGGACCTCTCTGCCAGACCCTTATACGAAACGGAGGTTCTGGAAAGTTCAGGTTAGACACACAGACACGTCCTAAGGGTCCGGAGAAGACCACCTCAAGACCAATCGGTCCACCCCTCAGTCCACAGACGTGCTGCCAACGAGCATCTGGTAGAAATTTGGCAAAAGCTGAGGGTCACAACAGCAACTGTACTAATAAGTTAAATGACAGGGGGACCGCCTGATGTGGCAGTGCCCACCGGCCCCAGCTGCTGTTGATGAGGACGACTGGGCCGAGTAGACCATTTACCAATTTTAGTCTGTCCCGGTGGCATCAGTCACAAAGGGGGTCCGACTCTGGCCAGGCTGTCCGTCTGTCCAACCCTCGGCAAGGTGTGGGTTGGCATCTCAGGGCAGCTACCATGCCAGCCCTGCCCGTGTCTAAAGCGTCAGGCACTTTCCCGTTTCGCCAAGACGATCTTCAGAGGCATCGGCGTGACATTCTCTCGGGACCTCCACTGGCGCGGCGTGTTTCATCGCCCACCGCTCTGCTTGAGGATAACTGCTGACTTTTGATGTTTCCCATTCATAAGGAAATTGATTTCCTTGGGCCTCCCAAACAAAGCGCCGGTAATGTTAGTCGTTAGCCAACAGAGAGCTCACAATTATCCTTGATCTGCCGAACACTGTGGCGTAAATGTCAGAGCGCGTCATTAATCTCCGACGGTCCCCACGGAGGCGAGCAACTCGCGGGGGGCTCCAGGGTTATTTCTGGGAAGTCGGTGATCTTTCCCGAAACCAAGCGCAGTTTTTCTGGCCCGTCACTAAATATTATCTTTGGCTTAGCAGAAGCATTTTAGTGCCACGCACTTCCTTGCCCCCTGAACGCTTAAAGTCGGTTTGGCATGAGAGTCAAAAGATCTTCGGAACAGGAAATTTGTCGATAAAAACAAAACACAACTCATGATGTAAATCGACACAAGAGAAGCGAGAACGAGAACGGATACCCCTCGGCTGGAGGACGCAAAGGACCCCAGAGAAGCAAACACCAGGAGGGGTCCACTTTGGAACTTCAGCATCCCGTTCACAAAAGAAGACGAGTTTCAGGAAACACACGAGGGTCCTGCATTGGCGCTGGTGGGCCGTCAGTTCAAGTTCAGGTTCGGGTTTACAGGAGTCCCACCTCATCGATGAACAGCGAGCACAACATCAGACCACAACGACTCGTGACTTGTCATGTGTGGGTGAGCGGGCCACAATGAGGGCATCAGGGGGGCACTGGGACAAACACCTACTCCTTGATTTGCCTCCAGAGCTCCTCCTCCTCCCCGATGTCATTTCCTCTGGCCTTGCCCCGCCCACCTCAGACCTCAGTCCACCCTGTCCAGTAGGTCAGCATTCGCTGGTGGGTCTTTTGTGCGTTTCGTTTTGTTTGTTTTTCTTTGGCCCGCCTTTGGTACCCCGGGCCTCTTTCTGGGTTTTGTGTTTTTAGAGATGGCCTCACCCCCTTTGGTCATGTTGGTTGTCTATCCCCCGGCTTGTGTCATTGTGTCATCAATTTATGATTTGTCCCTTTACATGTCCCGTGGTACCTGAGGGGGCGGTGCCACTCCTGCGCCCTCCCTTGGCAGTGGGGCACTGGGGGTCTTCTTGCTGGTCGTTCCTCTGCCTTTGGACTCTTTGCCCCCCGGCAGCTCCCTTTTATCTTTTGTGCTCTTTTGTTCTCGTTTCGATTTTCCGTACAAATTCATTCATTTCGACGGAATGTTGGGAAGACTCGCACCTACGAGCCGCAGTTGGACGGGTGCTCTCCCTTGTAGGGCATCTTTGGACTTTTCCAGTCAGCTCCCCCTGGTGGGCTGGTGTACTCTGAGGACTCTGGATAGGCCAGTGGAGGTCCGGCCTGCTTGGTGGGACCTTGTGAAGGACTTCAGGCTCTCCCACCATTTCAGATTTGCCTTTCCCACCTCCTCACTTTTGTCCCTTTGATGTTTTATTGTTTGGCTTTTCATTTTCATGTTCATTGTTTGCGGGACAATCAAGTAGGAATGGGACGTTGGGGTACTTGGCACCCCTGATGTGAAGGGACAGTACTGCTGCTATTACTTGGTGCCAGCTCAGCGCCCATAGCGAGTCGTCAGTATTGGACTTTGACCACCTTGGCCCCCCGTCACTGCCCAGAGCACCTGCCACTTTGGCCCCTCTGTGTACGTCACGCAGACTTTAACTTCCAGAAACGGACCCCCTAATGGATTGACTGCCCCAAGCTGTAGTCCCCCTGTGCAGCCCCCATCACGATGTCACCCGCACCTCAATCCCCCACTGCTGCTACTAACACAAAAGCAGTCCTCCATCTCCTGTCCCCCCATTGCAGGCTCCCTCCACTAGGGGGGGCTCTAACAGGACAGCCACTTTGCACTACCTGTGGGTCAGGCCTGTCTCTGGGGCTTGAAGAAGAGTGACGATGAGGAGGGCCAGCGTGACATGGTGGGAGGAGTGTCACCTCGGCATGATTTGTGGTGGTCTCATTACCCTGTCACAGACCCCCTTTCTTAATATTTTACTCACTTTGGCCTTCTGTGGGTTTGGGGGTCCGCTTCACAAGTCCCTAATCCCCCAGCTCCCTCATTCCTGGATTTGTACAGAGGCCTCGTGTGAATGTCCTGCTGTCGAGGCCTTGGAAGAAGAAGAAGAAGAAGAAGAAGAAGAAGCCATTTTAGAGAGCTAAGAGCCCCCAGATTACCCCCCCCCCCCGCCTCGTTTTCTCGTCCTCCCAGACGTTTTGATTTTTCATTTTCTTTTCTTTCCTTCCTTCTCTCCTAACTGAAGTGCCGCCACAACATCACACATCTCAGGCCAAACTTCATCTCGTCTTCTGTGCTCTTTATTACAACGCTGCCTGGGATGAGCAAAAATAAATGAAGCATGGCGTGTAAGAATTTGAAATCGTCTCCAAGCTGATGGCTATTAAGGGAACACGGCATGGAGAAGCAATAAAAACCCTGCAAGTGCCGCTCCCCCGGACCCCCCCCATTATGAACTCCCCTCATCACGCCAAGGAGCACGAAGTGCAGAATTAGGATTATCTGTCATGTGATGTCACCGCAGCCCCCCGTAACGAGGCCCATCTCAGCGTGGCGCTCCCTAAAACGAGCAGCCGCCCACGGCTGGAAACGGACGGTGACAGTGACAAGGTCATGGGTGCCCACGGGGAGTGAAGGTTAGCCCACCTGGTCCGGTCCCACTCCGGAGCTACTGGGACACAAACCGCTGGAGAACGTCATGTTGGTCCTGAGACTGAAGGCGTCAGAAGACACTGCAGACCACTCAGTGCCCGTGCTGACCCCTGCGCCTACAGTGGGCACGTGAGCATCAGAGCTGGGCCATTGACCAATAGGAGAAGGTGGTCCAGTCAGATGAGTCATGCTCTCGGCTACTTCATGAGGATGGCTGGGTGCTTAGGGGTCGTTCACCTGCTGGCAGGCCAGATGCTGGGGAACCTTGGGTCCTGGCATTCACATGGATGTTGCCCTGTCATGTGCCACCTACCTAAGGAGTGTTGAAGACCACCTTCACGGGCAGACAGGGTGTGAGAGAGAGGCTGGCCAGGCAGTGGATGTGGTGCCAGCCTGATGCACTTTCACATTTCCTGCACCTGGTGGGCCCTCGTTAGGTAAGGGTGGGATGGCGACTTCCAGCTCAGCCAAGCGCCGCAGATGAAATTCTAGCGGGAAGCCTGATGAGCACGAGGAGCAATCCACTGCTAATCCTACTTAATGTTCAGTAAAGACTCCCAAACCCCCAAGTAAACACGCGGCCGCTAATCGGTGGCTTAACATGGAGACTGTAAAGATAAGCACATCAGATGGCGGGCGACGTGGCGGGCACAGTGAAACACGGCCTGGATGACTGGCACAACTCAGTGGCTTTGAGAGACGATGAAGGTTCAGCAATGCTCGGAGTCGAGGAGGAGAAGAAATGAAACGAGGGGGGACACGATCACAGAATAAGGAAGGGAGGACCACCAGCCCCAGGACGGCCTGTCAGACGCAGCCAAGCTTGGGCATCTCTGTGGAGGTCTTGAACCCGGGACCACTCAAAAGCTTGGCGGTTTGTTTTCTTATTGCGGTCGACTAGAACAGGGGGTCTTCAAAGGGCAGGTGAAGTGCTACACACGGAGACAGACCCCTCAGTGACTAACAACGGGCCACACACCGGCGCCACCTGCATGTCATCTGGGCAAAGGGCACACACAATTAAAATGGGAGGCCGGAAAGTGAGCTTCAGGGTCCCGCAGGATGCCACTTTGAATTTGGGCACCCACAGGACACGAACACAGAGACGAGTTGGCATTTCATCGATTATTTGAAAGGAAATTTGGGTTGTGAATGAATGCCAACGTCTGCCAGGACTCTCGGTTATACACCAAAAGGAGAGTGGCTTTGGCCAGTAGGAGGTGACCTCAGTGGTCCTCCATTCTTAGGGGACAGCTGCGTCACACTTAGTTCCATCCCCATATTTGTGCCGTAAAACGCTCTCGCCCGCCAGCCTGTGCTTAGCATTGCTGTCATCGACGATGCCATACTCACAAACGCTGCGCCCACGCTTGTCCCTTCTATCTGCTCCACTTGGGGGCAATGCCAGTCCGTTATGAGGCACACAGCCACACACAACAGGGGACCTGAATGTCACACAGGTGACATGTGGAGAAAGGAAATCTGGGGTCTGTGTGCCATGGGGGCCACAAAGGATCCAAAGCTGCCCTGAACTTGAAGGTGCGTGGCAGAGAAAATGTCAGCCCTGATGGGCACGGAACGGGTCTCCGGTGCCACGCTGAACATGCAGCAGCAGCAGCAGAGTATGCCAGGCTCATTCCTCTTGCCGCGGGGAGATTTTATTTAATTTTATAATTTCTGTTTAGATGTCGGTTTCAATTTAAATATAAAGGAGAATAATAAATACGGGCTTCTCCTCAGAGAACAAATGATAACGATTAGGATTCTGATTACCGCCCTGAGCAAACGTGTCATTTGGGTTAACGGAGTTTTGTTTCCAGTGCTTACTTGGGGACACAAAGAGCGTCACTCCGTCGTCTCCGTCATTCAGACTCGGGGGCTGGACAAGGTGTCACGAAGCGTCTGAGTGAGGATGAGTGACGTCACCCCGGGCCACACGTTGGCACTCCAACCCTGTCCTCAGGTGGCACGCTGGCTACTGACACTCGTCATACCACCTGGGCTTCACGTCCACACCATTTCCACGAGAGGACCCCGGCCTGAGGATTGACCCCCAGAGAGGCCAAGCAGCAGCTGGCATGTGGCTTTGCCTTTCGCTCTTCTCTCAAATGTCCTCTCAGTGACCCACAAAGTCACGGAGTGAAGGGCCACCACCTGGCACCGCGACTGGGACACTTCAGTCTGATCAGGTGAAATGAAGTCCACCGTAACTGCTGCCGTCAGATGGGGGACACGGAGATTAAATCCCAGCATTGGCCACCAGGATTCCACGAAAGCCGAACGAGCTGCACTCCTCCTTGGGTCTCCACCGAGCGTTTTGGTGGCACGGACTGACGTGGCATCAATCATCAAATCACCTCTGGGATACGGCGGCAAACACAAATGGAGGCGACCTTTAAGCTGAGAGATTCCGAGCTGGCACCCGCCCCAGACTGGCGTGTCGCGCGACGTGACCCAAGGCCCAGTTCAATTAGCATTTGATTTGAGCAGAAGCATTCTGGGAAACTCGAAGCTGAATAAGTAAATGGAGGGAGCGCAGGGCGCCGCTTAACTGAATTACCTGCAATACGTTAATTGAATCGACACAAAGAGCGACACCCACTGCTGTGCATAATACGGAGGCCATTAGCAGCCGTCGCCAAAATAGCAGAGGGCACAGTCGGCCCCGTCCTGGACTGGCGTCTTCATCGAGGAAGGAGGAGAGAAGTGAGGGAGAAACGCTGGGCAGATGTGTTGAGTGGGTGGGTGCCAGTGTGCCAGACCCCAAGCAGTGGATGGATGGATGGGCCCCTTTGTCATCGGCGGCATTTCTTTGATTCCCGTCCCTTTAGAGCAGCAAACTGGTGGGGCTTGGGGGGGCCTGGTTAGGCCGAGGCCCGTTCCTGGACAACTGCGTGAGAATAAGATGAGAAAGTTTGTGAAAACGCACATCACGTGTGGTAAGAGAAGTGCCAATCTGGAAGTGTGGCTTTGGATCTGTTTAATGGCACATGAAGGCTGTTGGAGGGCACACTGATGCCAAGATGGCGGCAGTTGTTTTACATCTGCTATGAGTTTGACTCCCAGTGCCATCAGCAACGCCGACACAAAGAAGAGCGGTGAAGACTTCAACGGGCACCGCAGAGCGACTTCCCGTTTCAGTGGCACAGTGACTCGAGCACACTCTTCTTCTTCTTCTTCTTCTTCTTCTTCTTCATCTTCTTCTTCTTCTTCTTCTGTGTAAAACATTTGTTTGATTGAGAGCTGCGCCACTTTCAATGTTTTATCTCCTACCTGCTAGGTTTCCTATTGACAGCTGTGACACACCAGACTGGCGGCCGAGTGCTAAGCAGGGCACCATGAAAATTCCGATATTTAATACGAGTCTTCAAAACGTCCCTCTTATTAAACACTTCGATTCCCACACCAGGATGATTAGGCCTGTCTGTCACCACGCAGACGTGTGGGCTCTCCTGTGCTCAGTCGTTCAGCTGCTGAAACTGCACGCCCAGCACGTCCCGCCAGCGGGCACAATCTTCAATGGCCTCTTAGGAAGGCGGAAACAACGGACGGGTCACCCGGCTCAGGTGGGCAAAAAGAAAAATCATCTCCTAAACTGGCACTGGCTGTGACCACTGGGGGCACCGAGGACACCGCCACACAGCCGGCTGATCGGCCCCCCGCTCTTCTTGCTGGGTTTCTTTTCCTCTTTTCTTTTTTCTTTTATTTCATTTTTATCTTTTCTTTTTACTTTACTTTTTTTGATTATTTTTCTTTTTCTTTTCTTGTTTTCTATTTTCCTTTTTTCTTTCCCTTTTTCATTTCCTTTACTCTTTTTTTTTTTCTTTTCCTGCACTCCCCCAGGTCAGCTAACCCCTTCTGCCCTCCCGACTCCCACGTAGGTCGGACCCTGGTGTACTCCGTGGCACACTGGCGCTCCTCCTGGTGACGCCCCCCCCCAGCCCCCTTTTCTGCTCACCGTCACCACTACGCCCCCCCCCCTACGGTGCACAGTTCAAACCCCCCCCTCGTGGACTCCCACTACTCGCCAATTCAGTTTGGTGACCGCCGGTGGTCCTCGCACAGCACTTGAGGGTCGTTTCCTTCTAGAGTTGAAATTGGAGTGGCGTCAGCTCAGGTGCCCACCTGCACCCGCGCTCCCACCTTGGGCATCAGCTGCTATGGAGTGCACCCCAGAGGCCTGGGTTTGAAAGTCACCTCATTGATGGATTTGCTGATCAAGAAGACATCTTCCTCCACACTCTGACTGCCCGCTCTCGACCACATGGGTAAAGTCAGACCACCATGGAGTAGGGTGACAGAGACCACCATGACAGGAGATGACAGAGGCCGGCATGGAGTAGGGTGACAGAGACCACAGGCTTCGTTTTGAGGGGTGGGAGGGCGTCTGGCGAGCGGGCAGGGCAGGGGTCATCATGGCAGCGAGCTGCCCGGCACTTTTTGTATTAGAAAGTCTCCCGTGTGGCCTTCATCGCGTCTAACGAGGAGGACGAGGAGGACGATTCCTTGCCGCAGCTCTCGTTTCATCACGTTGTAGCGTGTGATTAAGCGGGTGCTAAATTTGGAAGCGTAATCAGCCCGAGTGCCGTTAACTTCATTTAAGCTTAATTGCTGCCAATTACGGAGGACTTAACAACTTAGCAGTTATCTAGAAAAGAAGAAAAAACAGGCGCCTTGTTTGTGGGACCCCCTAATTGAAGCTCATTTGTTAAATTGTTTAATTTCACTCTTGGACTTCGCAACACGGCAGTGAAAGAATTGTTTCCTGATGCAGTTCACTGTCCACAGGCGAGACGGGGGGCTCGGCGTCTGGTGGGGTCCAAGGTTGTCTCTGTGGGAGGGGCCGTCCTTACTCCAGTGGGCGTGGCTTCCTTCAGTCCAGTCCAGGAGGTGTCAGAGTAGTGGCACTTGATTGGCTGATGGAGGCTCACCCAGGCGACCCAGAAAAGAGGCTGCATCTTAACATCAGGAGGATACGACAAACTACTAAACCGGACCCCCAGCAGGTGCTCGCAGGTGGGCCGTCAACAGTGTCCAGGCTTGCCTTGTCTTGTTCGCAGTTTGTATTTTTTTTCACAGAAAATGAAGCCCACCATCTCACTGGGGTCCCGCCATGCGGCAAGTTGCCTGTTATTGGGATGTGGACTTCAATTCCCAGCAGTCGACAGGATCGTGCAGGGGCCGACAGGAGGAGGAGGAGGACTTGATCGCCATGCTCTTCATAAGGACCAGAGCAGAGCTGCAGTGGTCTTTAACAGATGCCGTCGTGGAAAGTGCCCATTCTGCATTATGCCCGTCAGAAGAGGCTTTGGTTTGTAGAGTGGGCATCGTCTGCCTTAGATGGGCACTTCCTAAGTCCCCATAGCTCATTTACTGTGTCTTCCACCATATGAGGCTAACAGTTCCGTGTTCATCCCTGGTGCACCAACAGGACCCCCCCAATCATTGACTGGCACACACGCCGCTCCTGGAGGGAGCTGTGCCAAGCTCAGTTATCACAGTGCCAGCCTGTAATGTTAATGAGATCAAGCTGTACAGTACAACAATGCCCACTGCTTTAGGCGCGATGCACGTGCATCTTGTATTTGTGACAATGGCAGCAGGTGACAGACGTGTTGGGGGGCTGCTCTGATTAATTCTAAGTGAAGTGATGAAGCTCACGAGGCAAGTCAAAAACTGAGCCCACTCAGGACCCCAAGTGTCACTTGTCACCTTGCCCACAGCAGCTCGAGGGGCTTGTTCTGCTGGCATTTGTGTTCTTTTCTTGTTTACCAAGATCACCGCTGGCCTCTCCGCTTTCCCCGCACGATCGCCGTAAACTTCGTTTAGCTCTGGACGGACGCCATAAATAGAACGAGTCTGACGTGCGAGGAGCGGGCGTTGGTGGTGATGAGTGGCGCTGCTTTCATTGGCGGTCCGCTGTAGCCCACCTCTTCTGCTTGACAACGGCGCACTTCATTAACGGCCAGCTCTTCAGTCAGACTGAAAACGTTGTCACCGATTTGATCTCGTGTGACAAGACCTGAGTTTTTATCCACGGGGTGACAGGTGCAGCCCAGCAGTGGCAAAGGCGCTATACACGCCCGCTGCCTGGTGCACCCTCATTAGCTGCCCACGTGTGCCCCCCACTTACCCAGAAATGGCCCTGTTGTGTGTGTGAAGTGCACTGGGCTGGGGTTCACCAGGAAAGGCGCTATATAGTGCATTGTGCCAGCCCACCGATTGACTGTGTGGCCCTGCGCAGGTCACGTCACCTGCCGAGAGCAGGAGACCCAAACCAGAGTCAGACCCCTGTACTCCCGGGGGTCTTCTCCAAAGGCGATCACTCGTGCTAACCACCACCATGAGGGTCTTTAGTAGAACGACAGAAAGTGTGAGACGCTGACCCTGGTGACGTCACATGTCACCTACAGAGCCAATCGTATTGGTGGTCCACCTGACGTTTACCCGTGCAGCAGGCCCCCAGTGTGCCCTCTTACCGCTTTAGGCTTGTGCACACTGTGCCCCTGGCATCAAAGGGCAGCCAGGCCAGGCTGAAGACCTCGGACGTGTCACATGGCCACCCCCACAATGTCCCCCACAATGTGGCGAGCGGCGCTGATGAGAGGAGATCAGAATTGACTCGAGTCACTTGAATCCCTCACTATGATTCAGCGTGTCACTTTTGTCATTATTTAAACAATGTGACATGATTGTCTAGAGAACAGAACGGACCACTCTATCGCTTTCAAAGTCATTTTCATGTTTTGCTGCTTTGATTTCTTGTTAGAGTCAGAAAGTGACTAAAGTGACAATGATGACAAATGCTGCAGCTCCGGAAAACAACAATAAAGACGCGACCTGCTGGCTTCATCCCACAGCCAGTCCTTCCGGCACTGGGCACAAGGCAGGGACCAGCCCTGGTATGGGGGGGGGGGGGGGTGTTAAGGGGTGCAGAAGTGCACCAGTGTAGGGTCCTGTGCGCCGATGAGATGGTGGAAGAAACCCAGCAGAGCCCATGGACCAAAGCCCACTGAAGTGGTCCCAGTCACCCCGGCAGCTGCCGGCGAGCCCCCCAGAGATCTTGTGCTGATGCGTCCTGCCCCGACTTGTCATTTGTGACACCTTCTTGGCACTCGCTGTTCAGCACGCTGCGCCGTATCGACTCGAGTCGTCCTCATTGACTCGGCGGTCTCAGCCGTGCCCCTCACAAAGTGCTTTGGACTGGCGGGGAGGTTTTATCTTCTCCGTGTTTTCGATTGAATTAATGAGCTCTTAATAAGGAGCGTCAACCTTCAGGATCTTCTGTGCTTTTCAGGCCTTTGAGATGCCAATTAAAGCAGCGGCCATCAAGGACGTAGGAGGAAAACGAGAACAGACTTGAACCCACTGATGTGCCCTCGGAAACGCCTGGGAAGACTCCGGTGCTGCGTTCTCATTGGCCGAGCCAAAAGCCAATGGCTATCCCCCATGGTGTTCAGCAGTCAGCTGGGCCAACAGAAGGACAAAGTGACAAAGTGGACATGCGTTTAGGGTCACCTGGGGGGGATTTATGTCGCAGAATCGACGTTATGGGTTTGATTTGATGTTATGAAGTTTGTGTCACCTGACCGTGGCGCCCGTGACACAGCTGGTGCCGAGCGAGAGCTTTGGTTCCCGTTTGGAGTTTGTGCCTTTCGGGTGAGTCCCTTTCTGTTGTCCCTTTTCCTGTTTTTGTGACCACATTGACTATGATTCCTGCTTGTACTGTCCCTTAGAGCAGGCTGTCACGGTGTCCTCGTCCTCGCGATATTTCATTGCATTCCAGACTTTAAAGCCGTGTCTGGGCCTATCGAGGCCGAAGCCTGCAGGTGTCAGTTGGAGACGACCCAGCTTGGGTGAGCCTATCCTGGGCCAGCCGCTGAAGGTCCTGGCCTGCCTCGAGGACACTCACTTTTGTCATGTGTGTCACAACTCAGGGTGCCAGAGGCGTTGGCCAGGCACACAAAGAACTAAACTACGGAAGTCTGTTTTTCTGTCCAATCAGAATCTTTGATTTGTGAAAGAGCCAACGGCATTGGCCGCCCCAATCAGCGCACAGCAGAACACGTCAGCCTGCCACAGTCCTGAGGAAGCAACGCCGCACATCGGCCCACCAGGACCCCCAGTGAACTGCCATCCCATAAACCAATGCCTCAGGCCGTGTCGCTCGACTCGAGTAATTTGCAATCCTGTACGTGTCTCGAGTGTCTTGTGGGGGGTCTTTGTCTGCACACGGGGGGATCAGAGTGACAGTTACACTGTATACAATGACGGTGGCAGTGGGCGCCCACTCCTGCCTGGCACTGCCCCTTCATCGTCATCAGGTGACCGAGACACAGCACTACTGTCGGTCTGAGATGTGTAACCCACCGGGCCAGGACCCCCAGCACTTTTCTCCAGCCTCGAGTACGACGAGGATGCCAACGCAGAGCTGTGATTCTAACGATCTGCCACACTGTAGCGGAGCGTCCAGCGGCGGCCCCTGGGCACACCGTCCCGCTGCCCACTTCACATGTTGGCGTTCACTCGAGGGGGCTCGTGCAATTTGTCTAATGATCAGCTGACCGCCAAGCTGACACTCCAATTAACGCAAGTGCCTGCGCTTTGGAGTGTTGTGAACGGGCGACCGAGCCGAGCAGCTGAAGTGGAGCTTCATTTCAAAGGGCAGCCGTCGAGTGCAATCGCTGATTTATGACGAGAAGCCAGCGGGCGCCACGTCGCGTCCCCGTTAACCCCCTAGACGCCGTCGTCACGCGAGACGGCCACCCGTGACTCTCAGCGAAGCCGTCACCAGCTTATTGGCAGGCACATCAACATTTGGACAGGCCAACAGCCTCACACTGAGGAGGAGGAGGAGGAGGAGGAGGACGCTAATCTTGTTGATGTTCACCTTTTCTTGGCGTACCCTTTTGGTGAATCTCTACGGGAGCCCCCCCACCGCTCGGCACACAGGCTTGGTGGGCTGACTGGCCCACCGTCTGCCACGTCTCCTCTGTTCTCAAATGACTTGACGGTGAGGCCATCTTGCCTTGTAAATGGTGTTGTGACTGTGCACTTGCAGGCCGTCAAGTCGTCGATGTGTAGCCCACCCGCTCAGAAGCAATGGAGGACCCCCACACGGCTCCTAGCACAGCGCCTCCTGCTGGAGTCTGTGGAGCTCCTCGTCAACCCTCACCCTGTGAGTGTGACTACAGCGTCTCATGAAGACCCCTTGAGAGGTGCCTCCTCACAGCAGGGTGTGGGACCACCAGTGAACCTCAGGAAGGACCCCGGCTTGGATCGGCTTCCAGAGTTGGGGAATGCGGGTGATGAGGAAGGTCAGGGACGCTTGCCTTTGGGCTTTGGGGACAGGCTGCCGAGGGTGAGGTCAGCTCTGCAGGTCTTTTTGAGCTCCTTTGTCTTTCGTCATGTGACCAGGCGAGGGGACAAAAGGGACAGCAGCAGGAGCAGACCCCTCAAGGTCCGCAGGAGCTGAGCTGTGGGGCTTTCAGCAGAAAATGAAACAAAAGCCAAATCCGATCAAACAACACAGCGTGTGCATATAAAGACATGTCTGGGAGAAAAGCAATTAAACACCTCGGCACCGGGGGGCTAACAGCAGCCGAAGGCGCAAATGGGGGGGCACCCCACTGCCGTCGTTCCTCCACCCTCTAATAAAACATCAAACCTGCCCAGTGGAGCACAAAGGCCCCCCACCGTCCGGTGCCCGCTTCGGCCCCCACAGTCCGGTGTGCCTGCTTACCTCGCCTGCTGACCCTCCGCCAGTCTGGCCACAGATTCCCGAGTTTTGCAAACCACAGGCTGTGTCTTCTTCTGCCATTTGTCCCTTGGAGACCCTCATTTAGTGACAATGCCTCTGCTTTGTTGGTGACATCTCTGTGACTTGGGACAGGTAAGCAAAGTTGTTGGCCACGGTGGGTTTGGGGCCAGGGATTTTTATGTGGAGACCACCCTGCTACCCCTGCTAGTCAAATAATTAAAGTCGGGGGCTCATGGCCATCGAGACCCTCGGCAGGGCAGTGGCGGGTGACCACTGGTCGAGGGTGGCACAGGGTGGCCAGAGAGCTAAACACAAACTAGAGTGGGGAAACAAGCTGAGCGCCGCGTGATTCCGCGTTTCACTTTTACTTTGGCCACTTTACGAGTGAAGCAGACGGCAGGCCCAGCCACGGACCCTCAGGTGACACCCGCTTGGCGTTTTGTCACACATGGCCATCTTTTATTCGTTTTTTTTTTTTTTTTCATTATTTTGTTGATCGGGTAGCTCTCTCAAAGACCCCCTGATCCCGTCTCCGGTGGTCTGGTGGAGTTCTGCATTCCCAGATCTGGGACTTCTGCAGCATGAGAGATCCTTCAAGGCGCCACTGTCATTAGAGGCCACCAGCGCCAGCCACCCAAACACAGCGAGCCCCAGGCGGATTGTCTGCAGCAGGCCCACGAGTGCAACCCACAGGCAGCTCACTGAGGAAGAAGAAGGAGGACAGCAAAATGGACCTCCTACTGCGAAGGGCCGTCCGTGCTGCTCTGCCACTTCTATGGCGCCTTTCACGGCTCTTTACCTACTGCACACTTCCTATCTGTCTGTCTGTCTGTCCCACAGGTCACTGCCATCCCAAAAGTTCTGTGAAGTTGTCCCAATCCACATGCCACACATGTCCACCTCAGAACTTCTATCTGTCAAAATCCTCAGAACACAGAAGCTGAAGTAGCCTGCCCGTTGAGGACCCTGGCAGTGCCACGTTGGACTTGGATGTCTAAAATGTCCCAACGCCAGGGCATCCTCCAATACTGCGTGAAGCAGAGACCTACCTGGTGACTCATTCGAATTGTCCAGAGTGATGGCAGAAGGAGATTCTCCATGGAGGTCCTTCGGGGAGGCCCTCTTGGCACAGCCCTTCTACTCTGGTGCCAAGCCTTTGTGGCTTCAGTGTCTCTGTTAGCTGAAGGTCACCTTCTGCCAGGCTGCCAACCCATTTGCTATGCTGCCCTTCAGTGGTGCCCATTGCCATGTTTTGCCACTGCCCACTCCTGTTTATCTCCTCGGTCCTGCCCATCACACGCTCTTATTGTTACCTGAATCGTCCCCTCATTGTTCGCTCCACGTCCAGGTAGCACAGCGCAAGAGAGGAATGTGAGAATTAAGGCCAAGTACCCCAAGAAGAAGGGCAAAGACCAATTGCAACAAGTGCCGTGGCAGGGAAGTGCCAGTGGAGAACGGCGAATGCCATGTCTTCTCTGACAAATGAGGTCGATGGTGGCGTGGGGCTGGACCTCTGTCGATGCCAGGCTGCCCTTTTCCTCCTTGAAGAGGGTTCACTAATCTCCTCGCCGTGTCGTTCTGATGCCTCTCAATGGGCACAGGGGTCGAGAGGGGCACTGATGAAATGCTAAGGGGCCGCAGGCTGTCCTGCACACGAGTCTCGAATATTCATTAAGGGCGCCTGAACAGGAAAGGCGGGCGGGCGGGCGGGCGCGTGATTGACGGACGGCTGACGGTGGCAGCGTCTTAATGAAGTGCCCGCCTGCCCGCTCCGCCGCCACTGCCGCCTCTCGCCCTTCCTTCTTCGAGATTCAGAAATATTCATTTTCATGCCCTTTCCCGGATTATGCAGGAAGACCACTTTCAAATAATTAACTTAAAGTGCAACTGGATGAAGCTGCGAGTTAAATTTAGATATTTTAATCGCGCGTTTTTAAGAATATGTGATTAAATGTCATAATATGCATGAATAACGAGACATCTGAATTTGAAAAGAAAGAACTTGAGCTCCGTTCATTTCTTTCAGTTTGTGAATAATTGTGTGACGTACAACAGCCGTAATGGTCCGGCAAAGGTGAGGTTTAATGGGTGGTCCGCACCGCAGGCCCCCCGCCTCACCTGACAGCACAGGCCTCCCATAAAGCGCCTTACACTGAACCTTATGGAAAGAGCAGCCATCAATGGCAGAGCGGTGGGCCATGGACGAGGAGGAGGAGGAGGAGGAGGAGGAAGAGGAAGAGGCCTTTCTGCCAACCGTTTGCTTAACTCCCTTCAGGTCCACTCGGGGGTCACGAAGGTCCGAGTTTGGGCGTCACGAGCACTTTGTGGTCCCCTTGGTCTCTTCCTCCTGGACTGAGGCCTGCTGAGGGTCTGCACTCTTGAGGAGGTCCGGAGGAATGGAGGGCACCTGCTGTCACCTGACCCTGGCAGACACCCGGCCGTCACCTGTCCCTGTCCTTGACTGTTGGGTGGGTTTTGTGAGTTTGTGTCTGTTTTCCTCTTTTTCTTTCCTTTTGCTTTGTGTATCCACGACTAAGCAGATGCTTTTATCCAAAATGACAGCAAAATCAAGTCCATGTCAGTCGGGGGGGGGCGTTTGGGAACAAATGTGACAGGACAAGGGGACCACAAGTCAGAAGCTCAGATGGAGGTGGGCAGCTCGTTCCACCAGCTGGGGGCTTCTGTCTGCACGCAGAGTGGGCATCACCAGCACATCTCAGTGGTGGAGAAGAAGCAGAGGACCTCCCAAGTGTCTCCATAAGCGCAGGCACATGGACCCCGAAGGACCCCCCAAGGGTGAGCAGTAATGAGGTTTGTCCCCCTACCGACGTTCAGGCCTCTGTCACTTTTCCATCCATCCATCCATTTTCCAACCTGCTATATCCTAACTACAGGGTCACGGGGGTCTGCTGGAGCCAATCCCACCCAACACAGGGCGGAAGGCAGGAACCAATCCGGGGCAGGGTGCCAGCCCACCGCAGCTCTGTCACTTCTCTCCTTTGCTATTCCTTTGTTTTCAGGCTCATATCGTCAAGTCTGGGCCATCGCATCGCCCCTCCACTCGTCTCACCGGTGGCTCGCCCTCACGTGGTCCAAAATCCGGACACTTGTCTTCTTCTCCGGTCTCCCCAGGACTGGGCCCACAGGTCACGTTACTCCATTGGTTTCCAGTGAGGTTCACTTTAAGATCCTCGTGTATCCTTGTCAGGCGTTATGTGGTGAGACCCCCAATTCGATTTCTGAATCGCTGTAAGAGACCCCTAGATCAGGACTGGGGAGCCGTTGTGACTCCACCCATCTTCCTAATTAGTAGCCAATCACGGCTGCCAGCTGCATTTAATTGGTTGGCTTTTGAAGATTTGGATCCAACTGTTTTTTTTATTTTTTTATTTCTTAACCGGCAGCCCAACAGTAAAGAGATGCAAAGCGAGCCAATAGAAGACCACCAAGAAGACCACCGGGGTGGCAAACTCAGGTGCCAGATGGTCACCATTCTCACTCCACAATTGATTTCATAATCAAAAGACACTTCTCACTATTGTTTAATTCTATCACTTGCTGCACTCTACTTGGTGAATGGAGGGGACTGGCGGGCGGACGCAGTCAGAGACAAACGGACGGACAGACAGACAGGAGGACAGAGGGACAGACAGAAGGACAGACAGAGGGACAGAAGTCGTGAACTGCTGGTTTTCTTTTACCTGACAGCTCAGTGCACCCGTCTGTGTGTCTGCCACTCACACACAAACCTGCACGGCTTCTGGGGATGTCGCCGCCCCTACTTTCTGTCTATCTCTTTCTCTCTCTCTCTCTCTCTCCCAGGCTCCGCCCTTCTGGGCTGTATCTCTTTCAGGCTCCACCCCCTCTCAGGTCTCTCTCTCTCTCTCTCTTCCCCCAGGCTCCGCCCTTCTGGGCTGTATCTCTTTCAGGCTCCACCCCCTCTCAGGTCTCTCTCTCTCTCCCCCCCCGGCCCCGCCCATCTGGGCTGTATCTCTTTTAGGCTCCACCCCCTCTCAGGTCTCTCTCTCTCCCCCCAGGCTCCGCCCCTCTGGGCTGTATCTCTTTCAGGCTCCCCCCCCTCTCAGGTCTCTCTCTCTCTCTCCCCCCCAGGCTCCGCCCATCTGGGCTGTATCTCTTTTAGGCTCCACCCCCTCTCAGGTCTCTCTCTCTCTCTCTCTCTCTCTCCCTCCCCCAGGCTCCACCCTTCTGGGCTGTATCTCTTTCAGGCTCCACCCCCTCTCAGGTCTCTCTCTCTCTCTTCCCCCAGGCTCCGCCCATCTGGGCTGTATCTCTTTCAGGCTCCACCCCCTCTCAGGTCTCTCTCTCTCTCCCCCCCAGGCCCCGCCCATCTGGGCTGTATCTCTTTTAGGCTCCACCCCCTCTCAGGTCTCTCTCTCTCTCTCTCTCTCTCTCTCCAGGTGGCGCCATGAGAATTTTTATACCCGGACTGGACTTTCTACCCGGGTGGACTTTATATCTGCGAGTTGCACAAATTTTCGACTAGAATCGCTGCCAGCGAGGAAGCCCCCCGTGATGTCTACGCGTGCTGTCATCGTGACGTCCTCTGGGTGACTGGGCGCAGTCTCAGTTACAGCCTGCCGTGAGCACCTCTACTCCTTGAGCCGACGCGGGTTCGAATTCCTCAGGCGCCACTCAGTGCTCACCATTGAAAGTGTCACTCGATGCTTCATTTATGGTGGAGCTTTAAGTAATAAAGTTATAAAAAAAAAAAGATTAATAAAATAGAAGGGCTTTTCATAAATTAATTCAAGGGCTTAAAAGATTAAAGTACTTCACTAAATTGGTCCTTAGCTGATTCTGTAGTGCTTTAAACAACTAAACATTGTGCAGAAAATGGATTTTTGAAAAACATTACGGCCAGCGCCTCGGCGAGATTCGTCTTTAATAGTCGGAATAAAGGCCGCAATTTACAGGCGAATCATTAAAGGAGAGAAAGCGGCGGGACGCGGGGGGGAAGGCCCCCCAGAAATGGCTTCACCAGCAGAAATGAAGACGGGGGGGGGGCAGGCCGTCACAGGGCGGGGGGCTCGTTGTAATCCGGTGACCCTTCTTGAGCAGGACTGGGACGACAGGAGTGTGGCTGTGCTTAGCTAAAGCCCCTTTGTGATTTCTGGAGTCCGATTTAAACTCGACTGTAGAAGCGATGCCAACCTGCTAAGCAACGTTTGTGCCCGTCATTGCTAGCGATTCTGAAGCCCCTCAGTGTCAGGACTCGTGACGCACACATCACGCCTGGCAGCCATGTGGCATCGCAACTACCACACACACAAAGGGGGCACGAATGGACGTCCCCAATGCCATCCTGAGCAGGAGACGTGTCACCGGGAAGCTGAGCTCGTCCCTCTCTGCTGCCAGCGCTAATCGTTTTAAAGGAAAGTCACCCGGCAACTTTTTACACGGCAGACGACTGGCGCTCTTCCACTGAGCATCAGTGCAGGGAGCGGAGAAATGAAATTCGATGGCACTGCAGACCTGGCAGCCATTCAGAAACCAGCAAAGCAAAAGGTGGCGCAGCTTCAGTGGCATCTGACTGGGTTTGGGCTGTTAGTGCCACCGGGCCCTGGCTCACTCTCGCACTCTGCCCACTTTATTTGGCGGCGCTGGGGCTTCGCATCCACACTGTGCACACGTCACATCAGGGCCTTTGCTAAACAACTCTTCATGATATTCGGATTATTGATTGATTGATTGATTGATTGATTGATTGATTGATTGATTTGATTTTACTTACACAAAGCACCAGTGATGAGTTACAACGTCACGGACCAGGAGAAGGGACAGCAAATCCTCACAGCGGACGACCTGCACGTGCAGTGGACCAGTGGGGGGCCGTCCAGCTTGGTGACAGTGGTGACAGTGGTGACAGTGGGAAGAGCCAACGCAACAAAACAAAACTGAGCACAGGAAGGCCTCCTCCATACTGAGAAAGGGTAGAGTGACCGAGAGTGACCGAGACGCCAGGCTGCCCGGGGGACGTTCACTCGGTGTCCTTCTCCGTCTGTGTGTTTAGCTGAAGTGACGCACTTGATGTTCATTGGACTCCCCCCGGCGTCTCCCGTTATGTCGTGTCATGGCATCAATGGGGGGACGGGGGGCTGCCCCTCAGTCTCTGGCCTGCTGCAGTTGTGAATTATTTGCACGTTTCCTCGACTTTGACAGACTTTGTGCGTTTTAATATTCGCCGTCCTCTCTGCTCCCGTCTGACCAAAGCACACGCAAAGAAGACCCCAAGAAAATAAAAGTCCACAATCGCTCGCTCACACTCACTCGTCACGAGTTCTGGAATGTGCCCTCAAGTTGCCCGCCTGCCCGCCTGCCCGCAGACCCCCGGCTGTGGTCCTCCTTGGCTCACTCGGGCTCAGTGTATTCTCCGTAAACGTAGAGCTGCCGCCGCCGCCGCCGCCGCGCTTGTCGCTCACCCTGCTGTTACAGACTCGCTGCAATAAGACGCCGCGCTGCTTAACGGCGGGTGTCATCCTTAACTGCCCCCCGCGTTACATCAATGTCACGCAGATGTGACTTTATAACTCTTAGCAGAAAAATGTTATGCAGATGTCAGGAAAACGAAGACGACGACGACGACGACGGGCTGATTGATGGTCTTCAGAGTGTGGAGTCAATGGAGCAATAATGTCATCCCGTAAATGAAAAGGTCTCAGAACAGCAGGCCACCGCGCTCTTCCTCACTTGGTTTTACATCTTAATTGAAAGGAACGACGTGCCAAAGCTCAGGGTGAGGAGCAGGCACTGCTGGCTTGCCCATCAATCACCTCATCGATGCGCCCAACGAAGCGGGACGTCCCAACAGGTGACAGCACTTGGTTTGGCACCAGGGGCCTGCATGGTGGAGTCGACCTGCCTGAGCTCTAAGGAGAGCCACCGTCATTGTCACTTGGTAACCCAAAGCTTGGGCATCACTCTTTTATAACGTGTGTGCGGTGACACTTTGTGACGCGCCCCTTCGGTCACAGCCGGGCCGCCGTTCCCTTTCCGTCAGTCTCTCGATGGCTGATGGGAGGCACAGGAAGCCGCCTGCCTTTCCTAAACCTCGGTTATGCGTTTCTCGATCCCACCGGGCTTCAGGCTTTAGCCGTTGTGGGCCTGTCACCTCCACGTCCTGACGGTGGTCCCCATCTGCGCCCTGCAGAGACCTACTTGTGACCTCTCGAGCGTCGGAGAGCCGGTGGCTTTCATTTCGACCTTGAGACTCCCGGTCAGTCGCGGCCAAAGCCCCTCATTATTAGGCACGGCGTGCAGCGCCAGTCCACCTCATCGATTATTATTATCTGTTCAGGGGGGGTCCAAGGCTAATGAAGTGAGTAAAGGCTGCTGGGAAAAGCGAGAAGATTTACACAAATCACGCTAACAAGGAGGAGGAATTATCACACGTCTGATGGTGCCAGCCTGGTCTCCCTCGTGTTCCTGTGCCCGTGTGGCAATTCACTCCGGTGTTCGAGAACGGACGACGGGGTCTCACGTGATGGTGGCTGAGGGTCCACTGCATCTTCTCGCTGTTTCACCTGATGCTCCACATGTCCCTCCAAAATCAAGGCCACACATGCCCATTCAGGGTTGAGTGCCATGCAGTAGACTGGCACCTCATGAAGGGAAGTGCCCACCAGAACCCTAACATGGATTAGCTGGACTGGGCGTCCATGAACAGCTGACTGTGTTATTGTGGCACACTGGTGTCCTGGGCACGAGATGCCCACTAGTGCCCACTGATCATTTACACTGAGACGTGTGGATGTGGTGTAGCGGGACGCAGTTCTGGCCCACGGGGTGGCGTTGCTCTCCTAGTCGTCTCACAGTTAATTACCAGGAGATTGTGAGACCCTGGTGGGCTCACCGTTTTAGTGGGCACCTTTAGTGGGTGGCACTGAATGCCAGCACGGACCGTGCTGATGTCCCCCACCGGGCTGGTCCAAGGGTCACAATACTTTCACATACATACACTAGGGGGCAGCCTGGAGCCACACCTGACCCGGAATAAAACCGAGAAGACCAAAGACACCACAGAATAAAATCCAGAAGGTGGTCTTGGCAGAAGAGGAAAGCAATTGAAAGTGGAGTGGGCACTGAACGGGCACTGGGAAAAAACCAATGGGGCGCAAGGCAGACAGAGTCGAAGTGGCAGAGCTCCAAGTTCAGCTTTATTGATTGACACGCCAAGTCAGTATAATGAAACTCTTAGCCGTCACCTGAGAACGGTGACAGTCGTGTGACACCAACAAACATCTCCAAAGCACTCAGACGTCCCTAGACGTGTTTCCCAAAGTTCATAGGGCCCCAAAAACACTTCTAGACATGTCCACTAGAGGGGGAAATCTCAGCAAAAACCCTGGCTAGAAACAGACACAGCCGCAGAGAATCTTTATAAAATAAAACATCTCAAAAATGTCCCATAAGTACATGAAGCGCCACAGAGCTGCCAGCAACGAGAAAACAGAGCGGAACATCAAAAGCACTGCAGAACACTCACCACCTCCCTGGGACCCTCAACACGAACTGTCTGGAGACCCTCTGGGTGACTGGCAGGTGGCACCGCCTCTCGGGGGACCACCCACAGAACACATGGCGCATACCAGAGGCACAGAAAACAAGGCAGACAATCTGGAGAGGAGCCCGGGGGGAGGTGCCCGCTCGTCTACCATGTGACAATACGCAGTGTGCCCCCAATAATTCACACAAGTGGCATTACATGTATGTACATCATGTGCCACGCGTGAGCCCGGGAGGCAGCTGGCCCACCAAACCAGGGGATGGCGCTGTCTTCTCTCGGACTCAAGCCGTGATCGATATCTTTGGTTTCTTGTCATCACACAGGGTCACCGATGTGCCCCAAGCCCTCTTCCTGTCTTGGATGTGATAAGAGGACTTCGTTTGTCACCAGAAAGTCTAAATGAACCCCCAAATGATTGATTGAACACATCTGATAATAAACACGAGGGGTACATTAAGGGCTGTGTGGCACCAGAGCGCCAGTTTCCTGCCAGTCCTCTCCCAAACGAGCCAAGTGGACCTGAGGGGCGTCCACGCGTCTGTCTGCAGATGGACTGCATGTGTGATGAATGTGATGAATGCGTAATAACGGCAGCCGTGATGAGGACAAGCAGCGCGTTACCCGCCCGCTTCTCTCCGCTCGCTCATGTCAGTGGTACCCGAGAGCCGGGCACTGCGCTTCTGTTCCAAATATTTACATTGACAGACGTTGGCACAAATACCACAGACATCGATAAGCAAGCTCCAGGCTGATTAGTCGCCTCTGTACCCGGCTGACTTTATCTCTGCGTCGTTCCTCAAACACTTGAGGGGAGTAAATTGGGTTCATTAAGTAACCTCACGTATCCAGAAGTAACTCTCAAGGGCGCGGCTTTCATTTTGGGGGGTCTCGGGTCACCTGGCCTGTCCTGTAAACTGGGACCAGTGGAGGCGTCTTTGCTGTCTTTCCGCCTGTGTGGGAGTTGAGCGGCTAAACAAGACCCCCCATCACAGTGAGGGGCACATAAAACACGGATTGGCAGACAGTGGATGACCCTCGTGTGCCGTAAAAGACAACTAAAGGGGGCTGGCACCAGGAAGGGGGGTCCACCCTATAAACATCCACCGCAATCCCCTTGGAGTTCGAGCCAGTGGGAGACTGGTGGTCTTGTGTCTGATCCCCCAGCACAGAACATTTTATACAAATTGTAAATCACACGCGCCGGGCGACCGAGCTCCTCTTACAGGAGGCCTTTCTGTGTTCTTCTGCACTTTGGCTGGCGAGATACGCAGAGAATTAAAGGGCACATGTCAATCAAACAGCTGGCATACGGGCTCTGGAGACGCAGGGCGGTGGTGAAAAGAGAGATGAAATATCAGAGCAAAGGATGGGGGGCTGGGCAGGGGGCCGATGACCCTCAACAGGGACATTCAAACCTGCAATCTGATCAGCAAAGCTGGTGGAGGTGCCAGGGCATCTGCAGGCTCATCTTCATCACCACGTGGCTCCAAAAGGAACCTTTGATCAGTCAGAATGAATCAAACTGAGAGCTGAGCAAAGTGTATTGGAATCTGGATATTAACTTAGGATGGCACAGCGATCTGGGCAGACCCCTGGAGTCCCAAGAGCAGTGGGCACACAACTAGATGTGCATCACCAAAGTTATACTTCAGTTAGACCTTCAGATTAAAAAGGAAACATCTATTCAGGTGATTAAGAGGTGGGCACCCCCACCCAGCGTACTGGGGTACTCATGGCCCCCGCCTCCATATGTCCTTCTGTCATTCCATTATACTGGCATCCTGACCAGGAAAGGGAACAGCAGCCATTCCAGCTGGGATACCAGGGCATTGGCACCACCCACCTAAGAGAGAGGGATAGATAGATAGATAGATAGATAGATAGATAGATAGATAGATAGATAGATAGAATTTGGTATAGTTGGCAGGATTAGATAGATAGATAGATAGATAGATAGATAGATAGATAGATAGATAGATAGATAGATAGATAGATAGATAGATAGATAGATAGATAGATAGATAGATAGATAGATAGCGTAGTTGGCAGGATTAGATAGATAGATAGATAGATAGATAGATAGATAGATAGATAGATAGATAGATAGATAGATAGATAGATAGATAGATAGATAGATAGAATTTGGTATAGTTGGCAGGATTAGATAGATAGATAGATAGATAGATAGATAGATAGATAGATAGATAGATAGATAGATAGATAGATAGATAGATAGATAGATAGCGTAGTTGGCAGGATTAGATAGACTGGCATGAATGGCGCTATATCATACTAGATGGTCAGATTGTTGCCACTCCTTCACAATGGCCCTTTATTTACCTGTGCAGTCGTCTGTGGGCAGCTGCAGATCAGGTGCTCCTGTCCTGACTCCCTGTCACCCCCTCTCTCACCCAGCTGTACCCCATTGTCACCCTACGCTACGTGTTGCCAGTTGCGTATCGTCACGTGCCTGCCACTGCCCCCCGGAGATCTCTAACATGGCTTCATTCCCGCAGACCGCGGCCGCTTTGATTTATAAGGCCGCCGTAAGCCGAGTCTCTTGAACTGCAGACATGATGAGTGATGATGAGTGTGTGATTTCCTCGGGGAGCCACTCGCCAAGTCGTGTTCGTGTGTCGCTTTGCCGTCGCTGCTTGTAATCCCCGAGCCTTAGAAGGGGCTGGCAGCACCAGAGTTTCCTCAGAACGGGAGGCAGAGGGTGAGACCTCTGAGTGACGCCAGTCAAGCTGGCAGACAAAGGGAGAGCCGTCAGAAGACGATGGCCAGGTGGCAGGAGATCTGGACACACAAGGAAGCCAAAAATCAGCAGAGGAGAAATTCAATAAAAGCCAATTTTGTTGACGGGGGTCTTTCTCTCCTTGAAGCTGTTGACAATATTCATTTTTATGATGACAGTACAATAAAAGTGCCACACAGGAAAAATGACGATGACCAACTGAATTGAAGTGACACATGGCAGGTCTGAAAGGTGTGCCCAGCTGGCAGTACTGAGAAGACTCTCTGATTCAGCCAAGGGGGGTTATGAAGCAGTGGGTGGCACGACGGCTCAAGTCGCAGACCCTCGGATGTGACATTCCACAGCCATCTATGTGACATTTACATGTTCTCCTCGCACCCTAAAGACGCTCCTGTTAAGTGAGCTGACCATTGTAATTGGGCACTCTGTGGGCAAGTGGGCCCGGTGATGATTTCCTGTCCATGTGCCCAGTGTGCCAGTGGCTGGCTCCAGCCCCGTGGCCCTGAATGAGGTTAATGCGGTTGGCACCAGTTGTGTTTCATGTGTCTCAACAGACAAGTAAAGACTCGGCGCCCAGCATAATGAGGGCTGCCACCTTGTGATACACAAAGCGAGTGCCTTGGGTGATCACGTGAGGCTCCTTGGCAGGTCAATGGGTCAGACGTGGAGAAGATGGCTGGCATACGATGGGACCTTCAAGTCCAAAATCAAACTCCAGACGAAGCTTCTTGTCAGCACAATGAAACTACACAGGATGGCGACAAAGACACCAAAGAGTGGGCACCGAGTAGAGGGATCTTGTCACCCACTCACACGTGGGGAGTAACACCACCCCGGGCAGAGAGGGGGCGCTCTCTCTAACAGCTCAATCACTCAGCAGTCAGAAGGCGAATGTCGCAGTTTCCACTTCCTCCAAGGAACTCCGCCCCTTCCGGGCTCAGCAAATCAAAAACCTGCCAGTCCCTGGAAGTGGGCGGCCATTGATGGGCCAATGCTACAGCCGGACGGATTCATCTTCCTCTTCCTCTTCCTCCTCCTCCTCCTCCTCCGAGTTTGTTTGGTGGCTTCTTTTGGTCCCTCGCTCTTCTTTATGTTTTGATGTTCTGCCAGCCATCAAACGGGGGGTCACCATCAGGCAGTCGAGCCCCTTAACGTTTTCTGTATTTGGATCACAATGGAGATGTGCGCTTTGTCCCAAAAGATGCAATCAATTTGATTCAATGACGTGTGACCTGTGAGCTGTGACCTGTGGGCAGAACATCAGCTGTCTGAGAATCTCCTTGTGTGGGTGCCAATGACTGTTTGAAGTCAGCGAGGGTCCTTTATGTCCTAACAGAAGGCAAGCAGACGGGTGCCAGTTATGGTCTGTAGGGTCCTGCGGCCCTGGGCTGAGCAGGTGCCACCTCAGGATGTGGGGATGTTTGTGGCACCTAAGGGAGTAATGGGGACAAGAGCTGAGATGTGTTGTGCCCACTTCGGGTCACTCCAAGGAGATTTAAAACCCCTCACCTTTGCCACGTCATCCCCTCTGGTGTTGATGGTCGTCTGCTCTGCCTTCTGTTTTCTCTGCCCAGCTGGCCCCATTCCTGTCCTGGCACCATTGAGTCAGCAGGCAGGCGTCCTCTCTGTAAGCCTTCATCACATTTAATGACGCACACCGTCACACCTGGGGGGCTCAGCACACTACCCTGTGGAGTGCACAGACTGAGGGTCAGCATGGAGGCCGTGATGCTGCCAGCCCACCCAGGCTGATTAGGAAGTCTACAATTCTGTAGAGGAGGGTGGCATGGAGTCTCAAATTGAGGAGTTTAGAGGTCAGCCTTGGTGGTCTGTAAGCTGGACTCGGGCAGAGCAGTTGGCATGTTGCAGGATGGCTTGAAGTGTGGACCGCTTGTGGTGACAGGCAAGCTGGAGGTGAAGAGGTCTTTCTGGAATGTTCTGCATGAAGTGCCCCAGTGCCAGCAGGTGGCGCTCGTTCTTTGTCTGTGGCGGGACGTTGAAGACCTCACAGGAGACACACAACCCGACATTCCACCAGCGCTTCTGGCCGTCCACTTGGTCAGGTCAAATCGGGAGGAGTGCCCGCCCGGCCCGCACAGCATGTCCTGCGTCGTCTCTTAGGGTTGGCGCTGCCATGTGGACCCTGAAGGCTCCTTTTAATATCCCAGGTTTTTTACCTGAAAATAAATAAATAGACAAATCAGCACTAATGAAATGGCAACGTGTTGTCATGCAAATCCCCCCGGTGATCTCTTAAGCCCACTCATTCTGAGGTAGTAAAGGGGGCCGCGTTTACGTGGCGCGCGCTAATCTGACGTCCAGCCATTTCTGTCAAATCCGCGCCGCTGGCCGAGCCTTTCTCATTGATTAAACGAAATGTCATTTCAGGTATTTATGTTTGATTACAATCCTACAAATGGATTGGCGACATGTGAATAAACTAAAGATTAAGACTCAATCACAAGACCCCGAGGACAGATGGCCGGACGGGGGGCACTGTGGGGGGGGGGGTGGCACTGGGCACCAAGTACTGAATGTAGCGCCTTAACCACCAGGCTGGCGGCAGACCAGAGGACGTGGTGGTGGTCCTTGGCTTGTCTTTGTGTTCCTCTTGTATTCGTGTGTGCTGAGCCTGCGGACCCCCGAAGCTGCACAGGCTCGCTCGCCCTTTTCTGAGGGTCCTTGTCTTTTCTCTCATTTCTCCTTTTCACGTCTTGGACCACACACACTTGGTTCTGTTCTCTTGTGTGCTTGGCCAGACGGGCCGGGGGTCTCCCGGTGCTCCTCTCCCTTCATTTGGGCTGGACGGTGGGTCCGTGTAGGAGTGCAGGCCTGATTGTGGACATTTACGGAGAGAGGCTCCCCTCGGGCTCAGCGGCACGGGATCATGACCCTGCTGGACTGGCGGAGCGGGCGCCTCCTGGTGGGCACAGCCAGCATGTGCAGTATGGCTAGTGCTGGCCACCTCAAGTGACTTCACTGGTCAAGCTTTGGGGTGACGGCCACCAGGGAGGTCATTCAGTACTTTGTCAGAATGCCAGGTGTCCACGCAAATCCTGAGATCAGTTGTGTGGCACGAGCCCACCATGGAGTCAAAGTGCGGCTCCATCAGGCCGGTGGGCTCGTCTCTCTCTGACCCTTCGTCATGAGCTGGAGACCCCGTTTTGTACTTTCTCCCCTTGAAACACATGACAGGATTCGTCAGGCCTGCGCCAGCAATCCCAGAGACTCGACACCAGTGGCCAGCGGCCAGCGCCCGTCCCGTTCACTGGCTTAAGAGCAGCAAAGCCCCTCCGTTGTGACAGTAAACTCCTGGGTGGTCTTCAAACTGCGAGGACTGCAATGAAAAGCCCAAACCTGCGCGGCCATCGGGGTCCCTGGACCTCAGCTCGGCGTGTTGTTTCTATTTATAACGTGGGGGGCCGCTGGACGAGGCACTCGAGTCCCAAGTTTCCAGAGAAACCTTCGAGAACGACGATGATGATGACGGCCATCCGCGGCTGACTGGCAAACTGAAGATCTCGACTCCCTCTTGAAGCCCCGCCACATCCAGTTGGTGGCACAAATCAATACCCAGCATGCAACTCTTTGCTGTCAGTCCTCCTCCTTGTGGGGCTTTGGAAAGCTGCAGTCTCTTCAAGCCCCCCGTGTGACGTCGTCCTGGATGGAGTCGGAGGAGGATGAGGGACCCTCCGTTGCTCTCAAAAAGGCTCCGCCCAGACTGAGGCGCGTTTGTAAATGGCGGGACGTGACGTCAGCTGAACGGCTCGGGGGTCCTCTTGTTTGTGTGAGGAGCTGGTGGGGTCGCGGCCCCCACTGGAGGTTTGTATTCCTGCTCTTCTTTACTTTGGAATTTCTCCATTTCTTTGTTTTTTTATAGACTTTATGAGCTCCATCTTCTGTGTTTCCTGCCTGAGCCTAAGGGGGCCGGGCCCCCAAATGTCTTACAAGCCTGCCAGCGCCGAGGTGTCCCTTCACTGGTGTCGTTGGCCTCCACCTTTACATTTTTAGGACGTCGTCCTCCACCCCGTATGGCGGATTTGTGGCCGATCTAAAGTTTCACTGCCCTTTCGGGGGGCTGCGTCTCTTTTGTTCATTGCTCAGGTCTCTGTGTGTGTTCTGCTGATTTCGTTTGGGTCCTGTCCCGCTAAATGTCCCAGTGGGCGGAGACTTCCCCAGTCCTCAGCCCCGCCCCCTGGCTACGTGAGAAGGCGCAGGAGTCGGTAGTCATTCGTTTACTGGAGTTCAGTGACTTTGTGTTTTCTGGGTTGGATTTGTGATTTGAGGGTCCCACAGCACATAATTGTCACTTCACCAGTTTGGCTGGGCCACTCAACTGAGGGACATGGACAGAGGTGGCCACCTCACTGGCCAGGTTACAACAGAGAAGGAGCAGAACATGTCACATGTCCATTAGCACAAGCAACTAAAAATGTCACTGCAGTCTCCACACGTGACAACAATAAGGAGGACCCTCCCGGCTGGCCAGGGCCACAGAAGGATAGGAACTTTGATCCAACGTCACCCTCATTACAGCGCAGTCTAAGGGCGCCCATGTTCTGGTGGGCAGCGAGACTTCGGGTTTACATGGCGGAAGGGACAGCAGGGCAGACATGGGGCGCGCTTGACCCTGCACCGGTGACAAGTGGCCTGCACGGGTGGAGATGTTTGTGAAGGGTGACCGCGGCCCGGAGACTCAGCGGTGGCAGCGACTGAGCGAGCGAGTGAGTGTTTGCAGAGTCACCTTGCCATCTTTCTTTTTCAAAGCGTCTTTAGTTCAATGACACAGCCAGCTGTCTGGCTTCCGTACATCCATCAGATCCAAGCAGCAGATGTTGCCAGGTTTGCTTTTTGCCAGGCAGGCGTCCAAATCTGGTGGCTTCGACACGAGCCAATAGGCGTCAATATGGCAGGCACTGTGGGCGACGAGCACAGATCAGAAGACGAGGCCCAGAGATTCCAAGGCACCTGAAGCCATCGGTTGTTCTATCAGTGCGGGGCATGAAGGTCCCCTCTGCCCCTTTTGAAATGCCCTCCTCGCTGCACGGGCGCTCTTGGCCAGCCTCCACTTCTCCACAGGCTCGTTCTCAGAGATCAGACCCAGCGCTCCATCCCTCGTTGCTTTGACTTCGTTAAATAACCAAAAGGCAAAGCCGCGTGTCCGGTGGAGGCCTTCAGCGTTGCCAGGGAAACACAGAAACTGTCATGGCAGACGGGAAGTAGCAAAAACAAAATGAGTGCGTGGCGCCAGGACCCCAAAGTAAGAGCGAGGTGCCCGCGGTGCCACGGCCCACTGAGGCTGGACAACCAGGAGGTGCACAACGCTGGCCAGTCTACCACCGTGACAGTGGCATCACCTCATACAGACACTGCCCAAAATGTCGTTACATCACTTCCGGGTGGGAGACAAGGCGGTGACGCACTCCTCCTGGTGTCCGGGATTTTGGATTCTGCGCAGAAAACGAACCTTCACCGTGCTAGGAGGTCGGAGGTCAGCAGGCAGAAGACACTTGGTGGGATTTCTTGCCCACCGTCGTCTTGTGTTTCAGGGTTTGCTCCTCGGCTCCAGCGGAGTTTTCACGTTAGGTCGTTTCTTGTTTTGTGGGGGTGGAGTCACCCAAGGGGCGTGTCCAGCTGGGCGAGGCCTCTGTAGGACCGCCCACAGCCCTGTAAATGACTGTCTGATGTCCTTGTTCCTGTTTTGTGGATGTTGCCTTTTTCCGTAATCCCTTTTCTTGCCTGTTTTTGTTTATACGGCGAAGGCCTTTGACATTTCAGGCCAGGGGTTTATGGTTGTCCTCCCCCTTGAAGAGGGCCGTTTTAAAGTCCTTTTGCTCCGCTGTGGGCCCAGACAGCCCACCTCGTGCCTTTTTGTGTATTTGGTGGCCTGAAGCCCCTTGTCCCGGCTTGTCCTGCAGTCACATGACGACTTGACTTGACTTTTGTTTGGTTTTGTTCTTTTTGAATTTCAGATTTGATTTCTGCCCTTGAGTGCCCTTTCCTGGTCATTAACTGATCTTTTACTCTGTCATGGATGATGAGTGAGGTCAGACCACCACAGTCCTTCATTCTTTTTATTTCGTTCCAATTCTTTTCTCTTTAAATTTGTCTTGATTGAGTCCTGCTGTCATTTTGTCTGTTGCCTCATTTCCTCTCAGACTCTGCACAGCCGTGCTAATGATTGTGGTGCACCATCTGTTAGAATGAAAAGTCGATTACTGTATGCCTCACAAACGCATGCCAGCAGAGGGCGCCTCACAAACATTAACAGAGCGGACCTGCTGGCTGGACAGAAATAAGCGGTCACACTAGGAAACGAGACCCTGGTGAGCCCCCTTTCATTGAAAAAAGAAACTCGAAGACCGCCGGGCACTGCCTGCTGCTGCCACAAGGTGGGAACTCCGTCGCCCGTCCACTCTGCTTCCATTGGCTTAACGGCTTAGTAAGGGAGATGTGACGTCCCTCAGCTCCTGAGAGCGCTTGCCAGCTGCGCCCCCTCCTGGCATGGAGTGGTAGTGCTTACCTTATCGTGTCTGACGCTCTACTTGTATATGTGGAGAGAGAGATAAACTGAAAACGTCCAAAATTCCAAAGCTGCCCCCCAGGCCCAGACCCTCTGCCCCATTCACCCCAGGCCTGGGCTGTTCAATGCCCCCTGCTGAAGCTCTAAACCCCAGCACTGGTGCCCCTGTGCCATATCTCTTATTATCTGTGGTCAGTTTTTGGACACAAGTTCACCTCTGTGCCTCCAGGGCCCATCCTGCAGCAGGGCACAAGGCCCACACCATACCCGAGAGAGTGGGCAGCGGCCATGCCACCCCAGTGCCTCGTACCCCAGCGCGCCATCGACCGGCTCCTTTACTTCTTATCGAGCAGACAAATGGCGTCCCTCGCTGGTGGAAAGCGCAGACGGCAACGCCACAAGATGTTCCTTCCAGAAGCCCACTGTGCGTGTGGAATGGCGGCCAAGCTAACAGATTTAACCCCACATGCTTGTTGTGGCTGCCTTGGCACCGCCGCTGAGTCCTCGGCCTAAAAATAAGTTTGTCTCATTACGGAGGCTCCACACGTATGGACCAGCGTATGGCAGCGGGCGGGTGGGCACACTGGTACTGAAACTCCAAACGGCAACACAAAGCCCCCCTTGTGCTGTGGGTCTGAACGGCCGAATGATACGAGGGGTCTGACGACTCCAGCAAACTCAAAGAGGAAAGCCCACCCTGGCATGTGTGTGTGTGAGGACCTCCGGGGGCACACAACCTTGGAAGGAGACCCCCTTACGCCGGTGGGCAGCAGCACCATGGCAGGAAACTGCTGACAGGCAATGGAGGACCCCCTAATGTCCATCAGAAGGCCTGACCAGGGGGTCCCAGGAGTTTGATTATCCCACCCTTGTCGTGTTTTCATTACAAATATGTCATCGTATTGGGGGGGGGGGGGCATCACATTACAACGCATGAACATGAAATTAAATAGAGGAAGAGCAACGGCGGGCAGCTCCAGACACGTGGCACACGTCTCCTTGATCCCGTGAGGGTCCGTCGCCCGTCTACGTGGTACGAAAGGCCGCCATTAGCACGCAGGTGAACATGTGCTCAGTGCCAAGGAGACAAATAAAAGGCAAAATGAGGGGCAGGTCACTCAAAGATGGGGGGCAGCAGAAGTGGTCTGTCAGGCTAGATGTCATTTACTCCAGGCAGACTGTAACGGAGTGAGTGAATGAGGGGCACAGCCCACCCGGAGAGACGCGTCCCCGCCAGGAGAGCGTTGCGTCTTTTTGGAGTCACTGGCACATCGCTGTCAGCTCTGAACGTTTCGCTTTTCTCGGACCACCTTCCTTCTGTTTAAGGGTCGCAACTCTGGATTGCGTTGGGGGACTTTGCCTCTTACGAAACTCCTCGTCTCCTCCAAATAAACCCAAACTTCTCCACCCTTCGTTGTTGGCCCTTTTGTCCTCAAGCCAGGGGTTTATGGTAATCCTCTTCCTTGTGGATCTTTTTGTAGTTTGGAGTCATCTGGACCTGGTGGGCCTCAGCTGACTCCTAATTATAACGCCTTGAAAGTGAGCATAAGGGGTCTACTTAAGGAGATGTTGGCCCTCGGGGGGCTCCACTTAACGAGACCTGACTGCCACTTAAGGAGGCTGTGGACCTGCTGGACCTCCACGTGAGGAGACGTCACCCCCTTGGGGGCTTTGCATAAGGAGGCACCAAGCAGGGTACTTAACAGGGTTAACCCAAGAAGAGCTGGTGGAGCTGAAGACCCTCACAAACGTAAAGAACAACACCTAACAAAACAAACCCCCAAACAAAGAGATGCAACCAAAAGAGGGAGAAGACCCCACTAAGGCAAAGCAGGATGTAGGAGGCGCGCAGCAGCAGAGGTTGCAGTGCCTGGCAGCAGCTGGCACCTGCCACCCACTGGAGCCGTGCCCACATCAATGCTTGTTAATCTTGTTTGAGTCGATGTAAGCAGTGCAAATTTGTCAAATCCTTTGGCCAAATCGGAGCACTGAACAAATTCCAAGGATCTCTGTGAATATCCACTGGAGAGAACGCAAATGAAGAGGAGCCTGGATGATGAAGACATCGACGGCGGCGGCCAATGGCAAGAGACAAAGCGAAGCCCACCCTGCGCGGCCCCTTGGATTGCACCCCGTCGTATCGTCGCCGCACTTTCTCGATCTGATTGCTGATTTCGGAGACGCCTAAAGTGAATCAATCACCTGCCCGCTTTGCTTTGTTATTTATGTATGCGAGTGCCAACTTGACAACGCGCCGTTTTTCCCGTTTTGAGGGCTGATTTGGGTCTCGCTTTGCATGCGCAATCAAGGGGCTCTAAACAACTAATGTGAAATTAGCCTTTTTAGTCCCATTGTCTTTTACGGAACTTTTCGCTGCCGCTGGCATTTTAGTCGGAACACTCCAGAAATCAGCAGGGGTTCATTCTGCCGCAGCAGAGGCCGCCTGAGGTGGCAGTGCTTGGCACTTTCTGACCGGAGGGGAGGTTGGCAGTTGTTGTGGGGAGACTTGAGGCGTTCAGCTTGTCCTCTGCATCTAAAGTGTCACCAGTGTCTCAGAATGAGTGACCAAAGACCCTGGGGTGCAGGCAGGTGGGCACTTGTGGTGGGCACTTTGGAGGTGTAGGCTGAGGATCTGTGCTGGTTGCCAAAGGGGATCCTACTCTGCTGGGCCCTTGGGCAAGGCCCTTAACCTGCACTCACTCCAGGGGTGCCAAGCCTGCGCTCTGACCCCAAGGGGTATGCGAAAAATAACAAAGTCCTAATACAAGAAATGATATGAGGCGAAATCAAATAAAAAACAAAAATAAAGGGTAATGAAATGCCAGAGGAAACTGACACTTTGCCTTGACTGTTTTTTTTTGGGTTGGCACTGCCAATCTGTGTCCATGCCCCAGGTGACATACACTGGCAGCGGGTCAGAAGGAGGCCCTGATGCTTCATGCAGTCTGAGTACATCGTTCAGAAACAGAAACATAAGGACCACCGGCCTGCAGCCTTAGCTGCTCTGCCACGTCTGCTCAGCGGGCACAGCGATTCTGAACCCGTTTAGTAGTAAGGCTTAAAATGGGGGGCCTCTGCTCACAATGTGATTACTTAAATCAAGTGGTCAGCTTCAAAGTGGGCATGTGTGTAAGGGGGGGGGGTTGTGGGGTCCTGGTGCCCGTAGCTTTGCCATCACTTTGAACCCAGGATATCGATAAGGCCATTCTGTGCTGTGCAGTGCCCCTCAGGTATGGTAAGGGTGGCCCAACGTCCAGCTATTGAACCTTTGATCGGAAGACAAACGCCAATGACAGTCACACACTCAGGGCGGGCGAGGAGTTCACATAATGAGAACACTAAATGATGCCATCTTCTCAGTGGTGGCCCTCTGCGCTGTGACTGAGGGGTGGCACAAGAATCAACGTTGTTGTCTCTCAGCACTCGATGCAAATCCATTTTATGAATGTCGCTGCTCCTGCTCTCCGCTTCATCGATAAGAAATGCCAGGGTGGGACGGGCAGAGGTGCGGCACTCCAAGGGGTCTGCTATGAGATGACAAGTAAGACCCTCTCCTCGGGTAGCCCTTCACCAGTGAAGAGACAGGGCAGAGGTGGTCCTTGTTTTCCCAGCTGTGGCTCTTTTCAACCTGCTCAAAGCCCCTCACAGTGTCTCGTTCTGCATTGCTGGGCCGTCTTAACGTGTGGGCACAACGGGCACAGGCCAGCGGCCCATAGGGGCCCACGATGTTTCTGATGCCTATGTATGTTTCTGTTTTGCTATCAAAACAGGGGTCCCAGTGCACTACTGTGCCTATGATGCTGGTAAGACGGCCCTGGGGGGCTCAGGGTCCTGTAATATCTGTGGAGATACTAAAGACTTCAGCTCTTTATTTCCAGTCAGAAGCCCCCTGGTGGTGACATTTCTTGGCACGCACATACCCACTGGCATCCCGGGATGGCGCACCATGACTTGATCATTTCAAAGCGTGTTTATCTGCTGACCCTCCAATCGCTTTTGTCTGTGCCAGCACTTTGGAGTCAGCGCGGGACTGGCATGGTGAGAACCAACGCACTTGAGGAGATCTGCACACCAGCAGCAGTGTGTGACGATTCATCATCATCAGCGCTGAATAATGGCTTTGGGAGGCAGAGGGAGCCGCCATTAATTAGGAGGAAGAAGCAAACACAACCTGTGCCAATGCCTCGGCCTCTTGGAGCTGCTGGGTTCTGATTGCTCTCTGCACCCCCTTGGCCACGCCAGCTGTCAGGTGCTGGGCACAAGGCGGGTGCGGCTGATGGATCCCACCTTGTTACGTTATGCCAGGAGGAGTGGTGAGATGGGCCGTCTCCATTCAGGGTGGTCTACACTGGGGCAATGCTGGCGGGGCACCACACCCTCTGTATTCATGTGGATTGCTCTTCTCATCCTCTTGAGCCACTTATTTATTCTGCCACCTTGTCACTTGACCTGACTTGCTCTCTGTTGTCACCACTGGTGTCACCATTGGTGCTGTCATGTGCTCATCTTTGGGACGTCATTGGCTGTGAAGCCACAACAATGGCAGCTTGGCGCCGTCCCCCTGGCTTCTCTTTGCTGGCAGTCCCTCTCTCTGCGATGTCCGTGTGACAGGAAGTAGCAGGACTCCTGACCAATGAATGAGAGGGGAGGCGGGCCTCCAGTTCAAAGGGCTCTCCCTGCCCCCCATGACAGGATTTTCTGTTCATTTAAGAAGCCGAAGTGTCCATCTGGGGGCTTTGTGAGCTCTTGGCAGGACCGCTGCACTCTCAGTCCTCTTTGATTCGGTTTGCTCAGGGGGGTCCTAGCAGGTGGAGACCACGGGTTCGCGTGAATTCTTAATATGAAGACGCAGCACTAAACATCAGGAGCTACGTAACAAATGAGCATAAGGTTACCTTTGGGGGGGCGCGTCCCATGAGGGTGACTGACAGCGAGCCCCCCGTTAGGCGCTGAAGTGACCTGGCAGCCATCGGGAAATCAAAACCGACAACTCTTGGGACGTGTGAGGAGGTCTTGGGTGGTCTGGTGCCCCCCCACCACAATATGTTCAGTAGATGGCAGCCCGCCCTTTGATGTTGCTCCGGTTTGGACCTCTGAAGCCACTGGAGGGCACTCTTGGGTGGCAGTGTCTCTGCCCTCACCCTTTAGGAGAAGCTCAGTTGGGTGAGCTTGGCATCGGGAGTGTAAGAAGACCAAGGCTCGCCTGCCAAGAGGAAGATGAGAAGGACGACGTTATGAACTTCCAAAGCACAAAGGGAGTCCTGGAATTCTCCAGAATGGCCACTGGGGGGCAGATTACTGATAAAAGGGCAAACACAGATGGGACGTTTAGAAAGTGAAGGGTTTGTCTTCACAGAGGTGCCCAGTGGGGCACACGAAGCAGAGGGACCTCCCAGTAACAAAGAAGATAAAGCAATGTGAGTAAAGTCAAAGAGCTGAACAAAATCACTCGCCACACCGACGAGCGCATCCCAATGAACCGCAAGGGCCTCTATAGGGCTGTGGGCGGTCCCTGGCGATGATGGGCAGGTGGCCTCGCCTCCTGGGGATCCACCCCCAAAAATCAAGGAGCACAGCACAAGAAAGCAGCAAAAACCCAACAGAGAATGGAATAAATGGCCGTGTCATTGTCCCCAAGATGTCACCTCTCGAGCTGTGTCACAAGAGAGGGGAAGACAGAAGGGCAGGAAGTGGCTGAGCGGTCGACAAACCGGCCCCCCCTCTTTACGCGTTTAAGATTAAGGAAGATGAATGTCACTCGTCACTAAACTTTGTGACAAAGCAGACAGCTGGGGGTCGAAGCGGATGAACCCAAAGACACCCGCATGACAGACCAGTGGTCCGCCCTCGTCGATTTGTCGCGGTAATTGGTGAAGAACGTCCGCCCTGCTTGTTTTTGACTGAGGGATTGGCCACAGGGGGCCATTCTGTGAGACTAGCAGGTATGAAATGGACCCCTGGGGACAGCAGCAGCCATCGGCAGGACGTGATCGATACACGACGAGTGTGGCGGCGGGCCCACGTGCAGACTGAGGGAAGGGAACGAGTGGCACCAGGCTGGGAATAAGGAGGTGGGCATCAGGAAGGGCATTTCTGCTCCAATCCCTCCCTCGGAGGGGGGCACCTGAATAGATGACCCCTAACCTGACAATCCACGTGTCTGCACGCAGCTTGACCCTAAAAGTGACCCGGACGTTTAGGGGTCTTGTTCAGGCGGCCATGTCAGTGTGCTCAGTGCTTTACTCCACAGAGCTGGGGGGCCGGGGGTGGGGGGGGTTGAGGTGCATTTTGTAGAATCCTGGTGGCAGCAGACCAACATGTCACCCGGCTGGCACTGGCCACAACTTCCCGTTATCCTTCATTCTGGTGTGTGGTCCCATTTGTGACATCCCCCCGTTTCCATCCCCACTCTACCCAGAGAGCCTAAAATATGCAAATGAAGTGTGTCATGAATGAATATGCATGACATTCAAATTCCCAGCTGATTGTGGCACAAACTCAACTCTGTGGCTTGGTGATTGGCGTGGATGAAGCACAAAACCTAAAGAAGTTCGTTCAAAGCCCTGTTTGTCATCAGTGCCGGGACTGTATGCCCAGTGCCCCATGCCCAGGCATGTGTGCCAGTGGTTACTGAACTGAGGGCCGAGCTGTCGATGAGCTGCTGGCTTGTGGCCCTCCAGGGTCGCGTACCCCCTGTGAGAGCAGCGCCCATCAATGCCCAATCTGATGCCTGCTGCTCTTGGTGTGCACAGTCTTCTACTTGAGTCGTCTCGCTCCACTGTTGAAGCCCACCTTCCTGCTTCGGCTCATGGTGTTTTCATCTTTAAGGCCCCCTTCTCGCCAGCTCTGTGCTGTTTGAAATGAGCTGCCAGGTGGGCACAGCACAGCAAGAGGAAGGCGAGGCTTTCTGTTCATTTCAGGGATTTTGACATACGCTGTGTGCCGAGAGCCCAGGGGACGGGAAGACCGACGATCAGATTGGAATTCCACAGCGAGGACGCTGGAGCTCTTCAGGCAGAAGGCAGCAGCAGTTCGGCTCGGTGGGCCGCGCGCCAAATCGATTTTTAATGTCCGCTGCGTCCCATCTGCAGGGAATGAACTGGAAATCCTTGTCAAGTCTGCATGTTCTCTGCGTGCTCCCCACACGTCCCCCCTGTGTAATGGGTGGGCACCCGGGGCGTCCATATGCTGTTTGTGCCCTGGGCTGGCTGAAGAAGGTTAGCCATCCATTATATGAATCATGGGGGCTGCAGCCCATCCCACCGACACAAAGACCACCGCAGAATGATCTTGAAACAAACACCTGGAGGGGCTCCTGTGCTCTTGCGTTATGTCACTGCGGCTGGGGGTCCGGTGCAGGGTGGGCTCCTGCCTCATGTGACCCGTCAGAAGAATTGTCTCCACCACAGACACCCCTAGCCTCCTCTCTAGTGGTCCCACCACACGTCCATTTCCAGGCCTGTGGCCCCAATTTTCTGTTCATTGTCATTTGCACTGCGGACCCCAAGGCTCCATCGGGCTTCTGCATCACATAAATATGTCTGCCCAGCCAGTGGCGCCATCTGGTGGACGTGTGCGGTTTCTGCATGACTGTCACGTCTCTGAGGAGACACACAAGTAAGAGTTTGACTGACCGACAGCCTCGGTGGTCCCGGGTGGCCCTCGGCTGTCCCAGCAGTCCTGACGTCTGAGCACATCGAGACAGCGTGACGCACTTGGGCCCGTTTGACGTCTCTCTTCGTTCTTGGATGGCACATCTTTTTGTGCTGTGTGACATCGGCCCCTCACCCCCTTGGAGGTGGCAGCAGACTCGGGAGACACAGGGTGGGCCGTTCGGCTCAAGTCCCCCTGGCTTAGAAGTTTGTTTGTGGCCCGCTGGGGTCTTTCCAGAGGTGTGTGAGCCCTCGGCTGAGGGGACGATTCATCCAGAGGGGGGATGGAGCTGGCAGCTCCTGCCCAGAGCCCTCTCGGCGTGACGTGTGCCCTCACCTCGGCGTCCCCCCGCGTCCATCCATATCTCGCCACGGGCGGCCAGACTCCAGCGGCCTTCTGAGCCATAAATTAGACTCCGACTTTCAAAAAAAAGGAAATCAAAGGCTCCCCTCCCTCCTCGTCTTCGCCAGACCACTTCTCCTATTCAGCCCCCAGGTGCCGGCGGCGGTCTCGGCGGAGCTCGGCGAAGCCTTTGTTCCTGAGAGCGATCAGAGGCATTGTGAGGCCGAGTTTGAATCTCCTCATATTTCATTCATCAGTCCTCCTGCAGTCGCTACTAATGTCTTGGATAAAGATCTCAGATAAATCAATAAAGCCTTGAAAGAGAAGAGAAGGGCCAATCAGGGGATTCGGAGGGGACGACGCCAAACGTCACCCGGCGTGACACTGGCACAAAGGGCCGACCTTATTATGGGAAGCGTTGGCTTTATTTGTCGTCTTTCTGTTTCATGTTATTATCCTCCAATCAATCTCGTCTGCTGCTGTCAGTCATTGCCCAGGGGGCGGGGCCTCCTGACGCTGCTGCCCTGGCTCCGCCCCCTCTTCATTTTCCTTTCCTTCACCATCTTTGCCGCGATCTGGGGGTCCCAGAAACACTTCCGAGGTCGCCCACTAGAGGGCCGAGACGAGTCTCGATAAAAGAGCACAAGGGAGATGCCAGAAAAGGCCGAGACCAGAATCCAAACGTCGAGGTTCAAAAATTACAATAAACTGTCCCAGTCCGAAATCCGAAACACCCCAGCAAAGCACCGCAGGCTCACAATTACTCTCGCAAGGAACTCTGGGAGGGAGAGTGGCCCCGCCCCTTGGGGAGCCCACCAACCACAGCAGAGCGGCGGCGGCAGCAGCACGCCAGCACGAGGCACGTTGACATCATCGCCGTCGCCCTCTGTATGCCAGTGTGGTGGTCCGGCTCTGCCCCCCCCCCCCCCCCGTCTGGATCCATCGAGGAGTTGGGCACGTAAAGCCATCTGTCTCCAGTTTGAGCAGGCGTCCCAAAGCGCACCACTGAGACAGGCGAGCATACGGCGCATCCGCCACAGCTGCCCTCGGCTCGGCTTGCTTTGCTTTGCTTTGTATTTATTTATTTATTTATTTATTTATTTATTTATTTATTTATTTATTTTATTTTTTGTTTATTTTTTGGATTGAAATTGACGGCTGTCTGAAGACCCGACCTCATCCTCCAATAAATGGGGTCCAAGAGCACACTCAGGGGGGATACTGATGGTGCAGGACGAGGCCTGAGCTGAGTGGACTGTCAGGTGTGCTCAGTGCCATTAAAGTCCCCTCAGGATGGTGACGAGGACACCAGGCCAACGAATGTCACACACGGCGGTACAGAGACAGCGTGCTATGTCACCCACGTATATGACGTCTGTATTTATAAAGCGCGGGCACTAGGGGGCGGCACGGAGCACACAGCACCACAGCCACGGGTTCAAATAAACGGATCTCATTGGTTAACACTTCTGTCTTCCCAACCCAATTGTGTTTGTCTCCTCCCACTCCTCCCAGTCAGGCTCCGCCCTCCTTGTCTCCTGCGTGATGGACCCCAGAGTAGCACTTCCAGGTCATACGGGTGAAGCACAAAACAGGGAGGTCCTTTCCTGGCAGCGCCCTCTGGTGGCACCCAAGGATCCCGAGTGAGCCGTTCTTCTGAACCAGAAGCCTCAGGTGACCCTGTGGGTGTCCAAACTGGGACCAGGCTGCCTCTCGTACTGGGAGATGAATGTTTCTTGATGGAGTATCTCCCCCCATTCCATCCATTATCTGATCACCCGAAAGTCATGCCAGCCGGGTTACGCCTCCAGCCATATTGCACAGTCACCTTTCCACCCCAATCAGTATGCCAGTCTACAGTTCATACCCCAATATACACTTTGCCACGTGTGTGGGCCTCAGGACCACCTTCCTGGCTCTGGAGAGGTAAGAGAGGGGGTACTGATGCATACCTTCTCCACCCAAAGAAGACAGTGAACCTGCCCAATGCCCAGAGAAGGTCTGACCCGTCAGGTGCCAACTGTGGCATCAGATGTCCAAGTGAGTTGCCTGTTTCTCTGTGCTAGTAAACCTTTTTTGACTGTCACCCCTGTGTGCTGTACGTACCCACATATGTACCAGCCTGTCAAACTGCTCTGTGGGCACTGAGATGGTCCACTCTGGACTCTCTTGGGCACTGAGACCCTCGTCTAGCTCCCACTTGATGCCAGTTTGCTCATCCTTTTCCTTATCTCAGCCATGTAGACGTGGGGTGACTGCCCGTTTGGTTTCTTCAGATTGTTGCTTCCCCAAGCCTTGCCCTTCGGTCGTGTGGCCCACCAGAGAGCCGCATACCAAATGTCGCCAGGCGTGTCGGACGACGACTGACCCCCATAGGCTGCCACCCAAGTGCCGGCACTAATGGTGTTTTCTCTTTGGAGTGGCGCAGGCGAGCGGCGGCACAAAAGGCTGCTTCGATAACGAGACTTGCGCCAGCCAGACTTTTCTCTTGCCATTTATTTCATAAAGGGGCTGATATTTCTTCAAAAGTTGAACTTTAAAGAGGTCGGGCCACGACTGGCATTAAAAAGCAATGAGCAGCGAACATTTCTGAAATGTTACAAAAGGGTACAGCGGGCACCGCCTTCCACCTACCGCAGCCACAGACAATGAGAAGCAATGAGAATGGCGCCTGCCCGGTGCCAGCCAGGGGGCGGATGGACGTCAAAGCCCACCGAGGGTCCCGTCCTGGGGGCCACTCAAGCAACTCCCACCGTCAAAGGGGGGTGAGGACTGAGCTGAACACCGAAGGACCCCAAACTCAATCTGTGGTGTGGCACCCTGACCCACCATGCTGTGCACACCCCCCATACAAGAACATAAGAAAGGTGACAGATGACAGGAGACCGCTGTGTCCTCGTTTGTTTAGCGATCAGCTGAGTGGTCCTAATGTCTCATGCCGCTCTCACCCCTGACCAGTCATGAATACGTCAGAGCGACGAGAGCCAATCAGGAGCCGCTTATCAGGTGCCCCCTGCTGACTGACTCGGTGTCACCGACAACGTGACATCTTCTGATCACTGGGCCTGCCCTACACGTCAAAAGTGGGGCCTGAGAAAAGCAATCATCAGCGTACCTGTGAGTCTGAGGAGAGGGAGAGCTGTGACACAAGTGGGCTGGCGGTGGTCTTCTTCAGCTAAATAACGGCTCTGATTCCTCTGTCTCAGAACGAGTGGCAGCGTCACCCCGAGTGGCTCCATGCTGGTGACAGGACAGCGTGGTTCTTGCCGTGGTCTCTTTAGCCTTTTTTTGTGGTCTCGTCACTGCACTCAGCAGGGTCCGTGAAGCACGATGGGGCCTGGCCACCCTGGGGTCACATCAGACTAGCATCACAGACGTCTGATCCTGCCAGTACAGATGACAAAGTGACTCGGTGCTCTGCACAGGCCAAGGCAGTGAGTGGTGTGACAAAGTCCACTCTGTCGCCAGCCTGCCACTCTGGTCCGACTGCTGTGCCCATCACCAATGGGGCGGACTCGGTCTGTCGTATTCATCTCGATCGTCCGTGGCAGGAGGTCCCCCTGCTGCATTACCGCCGACCCTCAGGGCGCCTCGAGAACGACCAGCTTATGGAGAGCAAAGCCCCGGCTGACAAGCACGTCACTCGCTCGCGCGCGCGCCCGCTGACTCGGAATCTAAATAAGTGAGCAGTAAAGGATGGAGAAGAGGCGTCCATGGTGGCATCGGACAGGCCTTCTGGGGGCTGAAAAGACCACCACGGACGCCTGGGCTGGCCGACTGAGCTGCGCTCTTTTCTGCATTGTTAGCCCCTCTTAGATTCATCAGAAAATCACAGCAGGAGGCAACCCACCTCAGAGACACCAGCAGGGTGGCAGAGTGGCAGAGAGGGTGGGTGGCTGGCTACCCACCTTTGGGCTTTGTGCCCTCATGTTAAGGCCCCTCTCATATTACAGTGGTGTTGGGGTTAGGCTGGCACTGTTCTTGTGTGGTTTTCAGTCCACGGTATCCCAGTGTTGCTGGGGATTTCCCAACTGGGAGTTTAGAAACACGTCACGTCCAACTGGGCCTGCGCTTCACTTGAGGGTTGGCTTTACTTTCATGCCGCCATTTTGTATTTGATTTCGACTGACTGGCCGGCCATTTCTGTGTATTTTATGATGCCATCCAGCCCCATGTCGTCGTTATTGTCGTCGTTGTTGTTGTTGTCATCGTCGATATTGTTATTATTACTGTTGTTGTCATCGTCGTTGTTGTCATCATCGTTATTGTTATTATTGTTGTTGTCATCATCGTTATTGTCATTGTTGTTGTTGTCGTTGTTGTTGCTGTCGTTGTTGTCATTGTCATTATTGTTATTGTTGTTGTTGTCATCGTCGTTGTTGTCGTTGTTGTTGTTATCATTGTTGTTGTTGTCATCGTTGTCGTTGTCATTGTTGTTATTGTTATTATTGTTGTTGTCATCGTTATTGTCATTGTTGTTGTCATCGTTGTCGTTGTTATCGTTGTTGTTGTTGTCATCGTCATTATTGTTATTATTGTTGTTGTCATCATCGTTATTGTCATTGTTGTTGTCATTGTTGTTGTCATCATCGTTGTTGTTGTCATCGTCGTTATTGTTATTATTGTTGTTGTCATCGTCGTTATTGTCATTGTTGTTGTCATTGTTGTTGTTATCGTTGTTGTTGTTGTCATCGTCATTATTGTTATTATTGTTGTTGTCATCATTGTTGTTGTTGTCATTGTCGTTATTGTTATTATTGTTGTTGTCATCGTCGTTATTGTCATTGTTGTTGTCATTGTTGTTGTTATCGTTGTTGTTGTTGTCATCGTCATTATTTTTATTATTGTTGTTGTCATCGTCGTTATTGTCATTGTTGTCATTGTTGTTGTCATCGTCGTTGTTGTTGTCATCATTGTTGTTATTGTTGCTGTTGTCGTCGTCACTAAGCACAGTGGAGTTCAGCTGTTCCTGTAAAATGAGTTAAACGAGAACAAGGGGGCTCCGTTGCTTTGGCACAAACCCTTGCAGGTTGTTCTTCATGCAGACACACAAACCAAGTGACCAAGTAGTGCGGTGGGCAGCAGGACCAAAGCCCAATAAACCAAAGTGAGCATCTAAAACCCCAGGGGGGCATCTGAACTCCACCAGCTGGAAAGGCTAAAGCTGGATTGGAATCCTGAGGGCAGCAGGTGGATGAAGCAGGAGCCCAGAGGCCACACCTGAAGACCCCCTTAGAAGAGCAGTGAGGAACGGGGGCTGCGGAGAACTTCATAAGACATCAGCAGAGCCCCCAGAGAAGGAGAGCCCAGAGAGAGCGCCCATCCCAAGGCCTGCCCTCCTTTCCTGATGGCGCTGCTTGCCATTTAAGCCACGGGTAGAACATCCATCACCCGCAGACTCGCAGACCTGCAAACATTAAGATCCATCAGAGCAGCGTAGAAAATCCCCAAACTGGAGGTCCTTAGAAGACATGGAGATGTAAAGCAGCAGTCGGCGCAGACCTTCACTCCGCTAATTGATAATCAAACTCCTAGAATCAAATTACCAAATTATGCAAAACCTTACAAGAAAATGCCAGCTGATTGGAGGAGGTGCGGCGCGAGAGGGGGGTCCAGGCAGACATGACCCGTCCAGCGAGCCCTGGGCAGTGCCACCTGAATTAATAAGGAGGCGTCTTTCATCACCCACAGGATGGCGGCCATCGCTCACTGGTCCACCTACAGGGTCTCCTCAGGTCCATCCTGGACAAGCAGCTGTGAGGACTGAGTGGCAAACAGGACCACCTGAAGTGGGGGCAGCACAGGTGAAACCCGGGGGTCACCCTCAGCGCCCCTTGAGGTGTTCATCTGTAAATGTTGATGTTAATCTTTGAGTTTGTATCTTCATCGCTGTTTCTTCCACTCAGATTATTACAATACTTCCATCTGTCCTTCACGTGTTAAACCTCAGGGGGGCGCACCCTTCTGTAAGCTGGGCCCTGACGTCCTTCTCTTGATGGTGACTTTGGCTTTGTTGCTCTTGAAGGTCTCAGAATGACAGACATGTTGCCAGCTTGGGTGGGCTCATCCTTTCTCATGCCTGTTTTGGGCACTCTGTTCAGAAAACATTTCAGATACCAAAGGTCACTGCCATTGGGGGGACCAGGGGTTTCAGGGCTCCCTTCCTTCTTTTCATGTACTCCCTCTCTGGTGCATTGTGGCCTCCTGTGTGGCCCACCAGCCTGCTTCTTCAGTTGAACCTTAATGACCAGGACACAACTGCAGCCTTGAGGCCTAAGGTTTTGAAGAAGGCCTGAGCTGTGAGTTTTATGGAATGAAGAACCATTAGATGAACGCTCAGAAGGTGCTCCTCACTGACGATTCAGACGGCAGGACCCCAAACTACAAAAACCCAGCAGCAATGTGAACAGTCTTACGGGCCAAGGTGTCCCTCAAGGAGGACAAACTGGACCTTCTGACTGGCAGCACACAAACACCACCAGGCCATCATACTGACTGGCTAGGCTGTGCCCCCCCAGTCCATGTGTCACTCCAGAGTGCCTGGCAACACTAAACCAGCTGAATGTGAGCCTGGTCTTGGTGGGCCTCGGACTGCAGGTGGGGTTCCAGCAGTCCGTATGCCAGCCCAGGACTGACCGACAGAAGCTCTCAGGATATTAAGAGACGAGGCAGATGGCGGAGACGCCCGACATAGAGACGCGTACACTTGATCTGCACTACGATACCTGCAGTGCTTACCTTCAGCGTCTCCGGCCTGATCTGCCACTTCGGCCCTCTTTATGACCCAAAACCCAAATCAAACTAAACTTCCATGAGAGCCTTTGGAAAATATCCGGAACTTTGGACAACGAGCGTCTGAGTGTCTCCAGTTCGAACAGCAGAACGCTGCCAACATAACTGATGGCACAACTTCTGGTAATCATCTTCTAGCAACCAGCTGATCCACCGTGGTGACAATGCAGCACGTCCATAAAAATGGGCTTCACCCCGAGGAACAATCAATTCAGAGAAGGAAAAAATGAATAAAACACTTTATTATAAAGTCAAATGACATGATGCCACGGCCAGGTTTATCTATGAATAGCCAAGACCCCCGGGTACCCAGGGGTACGACAGGACTGCAGATAAAAGACCCACCTTGTCTTGGCACATGTGAGCCTGCTGCACTCATCAAATGACTGCCATCCATCTGAAAAAACGCAAAGTCACTTCACATAAAGACGCCATAAAGCTGCCATGCGCCATAATGACAATAAACTGTCAGGACAGGCTGTATGAGTGGGCACAGGATATCTAGTACAGCTGTTATATAGCGCCTTTCACATCATCCATCAGTCTGTCTATCTAATCCTGCCTACTATACCAAATTCTATCTATCTATCTATCTATCTATCTATCTATCTATCTATCTATCTATCTATCTATCTATCTATCTATCTATCTATCTATCTATCTATCTATCTATCTGCCTAATCCTGCCTACTATACCAAATTCTTTCTATCGTATAGTGCCTACCTTGGAGGGTGCAATAACATGGCATGTATTTTTTTAAGTATGGACCTTTATGATTTAATTAAATTTAATAAATGACCATTCCAATGGACGTTACTTTTGGCCAGGGGTTTCACTGTTCTCCTCTCCCTTTTGGTGATTTTTGCACTGGTGGACCTCATAACACGACCTCCATGAAGCACATTTCGGTTTGACAATATGAAGTCCCCTGACATTGGAGCTGTGAGCTGGCCAGCTGATAGTGGAGGCGAGGAAGACGGAATCTCCAGGCGGCAGCATTAATGGAGGGGGACATCACATGGGGACAATAAAAGGTGACAGCTCTGATGACCTCTCCAGGCCAGACACTGAGTGAAGACTCCCCTAAAGGTCCCCCTAATGCCCCATGACGTCTGCGTGGTGCACGTTTCACCTTCACGTGTTCTCCCTAAAGCACAAAGCTCAGGTGCCCACCGCTGCGGTCTTAGCAAACAGCATCACAAACAAACATCTGCCAGAAGTCAGTGCATGAAGCCTGGTGCCAATCGCAGACTGCCTAGCTGTCAAAGGCTCAGATTGGACAGGGCACTCACGCGGCTGCCAGTGGCATGGAGGAGATGGCGATAACCGCCATGCCAAAGAAAACAAACGAGGACGGTCTCAATGCCTGGTGGCGCTGGCTCCAGTAGCGATGAAGCGTTTTCACAGGCTGCTACTGTGGCACACTGAGCAGAACATTCCGGAGATTCTGGAGCCCCTCCAGTTCACAGAGGATGCCATATGCATTACTCCTCCTGCCATCCTAGCATACCTGGCATAATAAAAGCTGCTCTGCCAGAGTCGTCTTTATGGCTGCAGCTGAGCACTTAACACAGCTGGACCGTCAAAACTGATCGCCGAGCTTGGCACTCAGTGGCACCACCATCTGTGACTGGGCGGTGGACTGGCAGCATCAACTCTCTTAGCCTGACCCTCAGCGTGGGCATCCCTGCTATGACTCCATCGTGGGCCTGATCACCAAAGATGAGAAGAGGGCTGTCAGTGTGATGGAATTCTCAAACAAAGCGCCATTGTGAAGGCTGGCATGGCGTGGGTACCAACACCTAAGGTGGATGAATCAAAGCTTTGCCTCCCCGCCTGAGTGACGGCGTCCAGAATGACAGCAAGCAGCGCACAACGGCGAGTGGGCTTGGCATTTTAGGGTTAGCGGAGGTCTGCTTCACGCTTTGGCGCTGCTCTCTGGCTTCTTGGTGGCCTCATCCCGTCATGGCAGCGCCTGTTTGCCCATCGGCGCCCCACTTTTGTGTTTCTCTGCTGCTCCTCTTCCCTTTCTTGGACGTTTGACTGAAGAAATGTGCAGAAGCAACCAGTGAAGAAAACATGAAATCATCAACTGAATAAACGAAGGCGCTGAGGGAATCGAGCAGGACATCTGCCCATTTCAGATGGCACCTTCTTATCGTTACCTCCCTTAAGAACATCAGTGCCCACCCCATCAAGGTGACAACGGGCACAAGCCCACGATACAAACTGGGAAACCAAGCAAATTCCAACTGGCAGGGAATGAAGAGCCAGGCTGGCACCCGTCTACATGCGGAGGGATGCCACTTTACAAGACCTGGGTGGGTGGCAGAGAGGCGCCTGTCCTTGTGGCTTCTTCAGATGTCCTTGCAGCCTGTCACCGCTGTCAGCTGATTTAGAAGGCCGGTGGCAGAGTTTGTTAGCACACTCCCAGGAGAAGAGTGACTGATGAAGAGTGCAAGATCGTTTTATTTGTGGCATCCTTGCCAGAGCCCGGGGTGACGCGCCAATGGCCACGGGGACCGCACTGTAAATATGTTTTCATTTTCCAGTCGCACAGCGCAGGTGAGGAGCAGCTGGCTGACTCGGGGCCTTTGGCTCTGCGGTTTACTTTGGAAGCAAACGGCACCCTAATGGAGAGTCGGGGACGCTGGCCGGGGACACTGGCTAGGGACGCTGGTGTCACTCGGCGAACAGTCAGAGCAGGCATGGAAGAAGAGGCCACCTGCTGCCTCCATCTGATCCGCTCCGCTCAGCGCCCGCCGCGTCTTCTCTTTCCAGGAGACCCCTTCAGGGTCCGTCACATCTTCATTTGGCTCTGGGTTAGGACATTAGGACATTGTGATCGTTTACCGTCCTGTTGGTTTATTTCATTTTTTTATGTTACGACTTTCTTGGCTTTTGACTTTTTTGGTCACAAATGTTCATTCATCTTGTGTGTGGAGCCCAAGGGGGCAAACCCTCCCTCTGTAAGACCCTGGTGACCACCGCTGGCTGGCTTGGTTTTGCCTTTTGGTCGCCATTTTGTTTTGTAAGCCCCCCGCCCGTCATGTGCTGCTGCCATCCTCTAATTACAGAGAGACCCCGTTTGGGTGGCACCCCGAGGTCTCTTCTTAGGGGCTTGTGCAGGGTCAGCCCTGTGAGTTTAGGGGCCCAGACCAGGGGTGAGGGCAGGCCTGGCCATGTTGTGGGGTAGTCAGCTCAAGCCCACCCTCATTTGACTCATGTGGGCAGCTCAAGACTCCTTATGGACAGGGACTCGGCCGTCGGTCAAGAACGGAGTGGAGACGAGGCCAGTGTGCCAACCCCCCCTCCACTGTGTGCTGGCAGACCACCTGCGGATTGTTCACACTGCCAGGCTCAGTGCCAATCACAGTGACACCCACTTGGACTGGAACTCCGTTAAAGGGCCCCCTGGCATCATCTTTACATCTCCACGTGTCTTCCCTGCTTTCTTGAGCCCCCCGGCTCTTCTGCGGGCCATACCTGTGAAGCGGTCAGCTCAAGCCCACCCTCCTTTGGCTCATTGAGCGTGTGGTGTTAGTGGTCCAAGCCCTGCTGGTGGGCACCTGACAAGGCTCTCCTAGCTTTTGAAGGATCCCCCAGAGGACTGTCACCGTGAACTGGTGAGCTAGTAGACCGGACCACCCGCCTGCTCCAGCATGGCGACGTGTTCCAGGATGAGACCCCCATCATCTCCCAGCAGGGCCCGCGTTACGCTCAACTTTATGGGTAACGAGCGTTCAAAGGCCCAGAAGTTAACTCGATTACGTCCAGGCTGGCAGAAGTTTAAAGGTCTCCATGGTCAGCTGGGCCTCCGTGCCACTCGCCACTCTTGACTTTGGACGTTTTCATTCACCTATGAAGCTCCGCCTCCACCTGCTGATACAATCGCTCAGCGATGTCCAATGACATTAAGACAGACACAAAAACACATGTGGGTGGAGCCTCAGACACCAGTGGGCGTGGTCAGGGGAAGGAAGGGAGTGAATGGAAGGACTGGGGTGGAGTCTCAGACACAGAAAGCAGGTCACTGCAAGGACTGGCACCGGTGGGAGGGATCAGTGGTGTAAAGAAGGCAAAGAGGAGTGGCTGTGGGCGGAGCCCCAGACCCACATAGAAGCTCTCAGACGCATCAAGCAGGCTGTTCGCCGTCGTCTCAATTCCGTGTTGTTAATTTATTTATTTTCATTTCACGCCACGCCTGGGTGGCTGCCACCATTTTGTGATCATTTTCTTTTGAGTCACTAGGCTGGCTACCAGTCACATGACATGAAGCTCTGCGGCCCTCAGCTTCTGTGTCCCACCATTGGCTCCTCCCCCTATTCTGACGTGTCAGTGACATTGTTTCTTTGACATTGTTCTTGCTTTTGGCTTCACCCTCGACTGTCCGTCTTCTCCTGTCTTGTCCGTCTGGAGCAGAATGTCTGAGACAAGTGGGAGGAGTCAAGAAAATAAAACAAGCAAAAAGGTGGAATTGGGTGTGGCTTCAACACCGATGGGAGTGGCAACAAGCACAAAGCCTGCAAAAAGAAAGGACTGGGGTGGAGCCACAGCACACCAATGGGTGGAGTCAGGAGCATCGAGGAGGCTGAAGGAACACATCTGGGCGGAGCCTGAGACACAGATGGGAGGAGCCACTGGCTAAGACAGGCTGCTGCTGCACTTTGAGCCCCACAGCTGGACTGACGATGTCACATGGGCTCCACTTGTCGTGGTCTGAAATGAAATGCAGTCAACAGAGACCCCCTGGCTGGACAGTCTGTGGTGCCCACTGGCACGATTTTCCTGCATTTTAACAACGGAGACTTTCAGAAGCCGTCGGTGTAAAATTCCTGTTTTTCTTTCCAAAGAAGATCGGATCACAGAGCGATAAAGTGAGCACCAAAATGACAAGCAACTCACAACCTGTGGAGACAACGGGCAAAACGCAGAGCCTGGCACATGCCACCCAGGGCCACCTTGTGATTAAAGCTCAGCAGGCGGGTGAGGCTCACCCATGCCAGGCTTCATTCAGAGTGCCAGCCGGCCTCGTGGCCATTCACAGGGAATGCCCTGGCATAGAAATGAGAAACGGGAGCCCACTGCGGCGGGCTAATCACCAAAGGCCTCATTAATTAATCCGCGTCATTGTCTTCGTGAAATTCACTTTATCAAACAAAAAAAATGTAACCGTCCTCCTCGGGCATTTCATGTAATCAGCAGGGAAAGGCCGAGGGCATCACTTCTACCAGGAAATATAAAACAAATAAATACCACCAACAGACCACCTGATGCCAACGTACAGCAAGTGACTAGGGAAAGGGCACACAGCTGGTCCTACAAGGCCAATTCAGACCAACCTCAGAGCTCAAAGGGCAGGGATGGTGCCCGACTGGCATTTGTGAGGAGAATGGCTGTTGAGTGAGACCCTCGCTGAATGTGCCCCCCCCACCATCAGGCCAAGCCAGAGAGTGGCACTTTGCTGCACAGAATGAGGAAATGTGCCGTCGATATGCCCCATTCAGTTTGGCACACACCGATTCGCGTGACGTCTCTGCGCAGACAATAGTTTAGAGTCATTATGACGCATGGTGGCTTTGTGACAACCTGAGAGCCTCCCTGATATCTTTATACCTAATTACCTCAGGGGTCTTCAGGAGGACAGCCAGAAACACGTGGCACGAGACACAAGGAGCCCACCTCCACCCACCACAGCCTACAAGGGGGGCACAGCGTGGGGCACGAGGGTAAAGGAGGCACACTGGAGAAGGGAAAGGCGCTATAAACTGCAGAATGAGAGAGAGAGAAGGAGAGGTTGATGAAAGGCGCTACATCATAGCTAGACAGCTGTGACAGGCGCTATATAAGAGGCAGAACGGTGACAGGTGACAGGTAGATGCAGCCGGCTGTCCTCAAGATGATTTCGATGTTGCCTTCTTTTCAACTGGCGTCCCTTCGAGGGCACAAGTGAGCGATAAGTGCTGCAAATCAAAGCCACTCGCCTGCCAGTGGCCTTCAATGAGGGGCCACTTATTTAGTCAAATCCCTGTGATCTGTCACTTCTGAAGGTGACAGCTCAGCATAACGAGGCCTGGCAGGGAGCGAAGCCCCACTGTGGCACTCCTCGGGCCCAGCGTTATTAGAAGTCAAGCATTCACCACATTGGACCACACCCTAAGGTGGGCACTGTCCCGACCCAAACAGACACATGGTGCCCTCCAGCCCACCCACAGGGGCCTTCATGAGACCCAGGGGTCATCGTTTGAAACTGGTGGGGGGCACTCAGTCAAAACAACACACAGTGAGGCTCCAGATCAAGATGGGCCCCCAAGATGTCGGCTCAATTGCGCCCCCTTTAGCTGTCTGTCCTTTAGGGCTCTTTGTACTTAACTGGGTCTGTCTGCTCCATAGCGCCCCCCAGATTTCACCCTCGACACCTCGCTCTCTCAATGTGTCCGATCTTGAATCCTAGTGGTCTGCCCTTTGGTGCCCCCTTTTCTTCCTCTGAGCTGTCTGCTCTGTGGTGCCCGTTCACTTTGTCCTATTTTGTGCCCCTCTATTTAACCCCATCTGTGGGTCCCCAGGTGCCCCCTACATTTACCTCAACCTTTCTGCCCTTTGGCGCCCCCAGTGTTTAGCTCGAGATGTTTCATCACAATTGTTCAAATTTTCTTGTGTTGCCCCAATGGTGTCCCCTTGTGTCTCCTTGCTGGCTGCCCTTCGGTGCCCCAGACGTCTGTGCCATTGAGCCCCACCTTGAATCTGACACGTCTGCCTTTTGGTGGCCCCCGCGTGTTGTACTGGCCGTCGACTCCATACTGCTGGTCACCTGCTCTATAGCGCCCCCTATATGTATCCCTTGATGTCTCCTCCTATCCCTAAGCCAAACGTTTCATTTAGGTTTGTATTATATTATATTATATTATATTATATTATATTATATTATATTATATTCTTGTACGGATGCAGCAGCACATATTCACGTGCTTCTCGCTCTCATCGGCACTTCTAGATGTTCCAGCGCGTGCGTCGCGGTCCTCAACTGAACATTTTGCTCCAAACGGCCGCTTGTGCTCCTTGCTGCGGCTGCCTGCACGTCCACTCCCGTCTCGGCTTCTTCTTTTCGGACGGCCGCTCCGGTTTTTATTCTCTTTCTTTCATTCTTTCTTTCCCTCTCTCTCTCTCTCTCTCTCTCTCTCTAACTGAATTGAGCGCGTAGCGATGCGCGCCCCCGACGGGAGTCAGGCCCGGGGACGCGCCTCCCATCTGCTCCTGTGCACGCGCCGCCGCCGAGCCGCAAGTGGTCCGGTAAGTAGACGGAGCTGGAAATTCGCAGGACGGAGTGAGACATCAAAGCCCCGAGAATCCCCTCACGATGTAGGCGGGACAGCTTTGGCCCACCTCGCCATCGACCGGACTTTTGTTTTTTTCGTTTTTTCTTTTCAATTTCTATTTTTTTTTTATTCTTCTGCCACGCGCACGCTATCCGGTGAGTGCGTTTTTTTGCGATGCTACTGTAAAGCCTCGAGATATTCGAAACGGCGTGCCGGGGGCTTAATAACGCATTTATGTGTCGATTGGGGCGATCGGAGCGACAGGTCTCCACAGGGGTAGCGTCTGCCCACGGCCAGGGGGGGTCCTGAGACCCCCGCTAAAGTGCTCGATCTCATGAAGAAGTCTGCTTTTTGAGCCCGAAGCCCGTTGGGCGCCTGTCCTCCAAACAGAGGCGCCGAGGGGTGACCCGCGGGTGGCCGGGGCGCTGCGTCACGTGTCCCGTTCGTCGGGCCACACCGGTTCGGTAAAGGACTGGCGTACCTGCTCCGGCGCGGGCACAGATGGCGCTTCACTGGAGTCCTTAACGTCCCAGTTCGGCTCGTTAATACGTCCCGGCAGAGCTTGACAAAGAAGTCCGAGGACGGGAGACGGGTGAAAAGCCACGAAATCCCACCGGGGCATGCCACTTTCACGGTGCGGGGTGAGCTCTTGGCACACTGAAGGAGATCTCGAGGGTCTCACGGCGCGGGCAGGACGGACAAACGCGAGCTGCGCAGGTTAAGCGAATGGAGGGCGAGTGGCGGCCCGTCCGGGACCAGCGGGCAGGATGAGGGGCGCGCACGCGCACCCGCACGCGCTTCAACTTGTGCCGCTGAATGGCGCTCAAGCGACTGCGGCTTTCCCCTCCCGTGAAGAGCGCGCCGGGCGTGCCCCGTTAGTTGGCTTTTTACGCCTTACGATCATCCGCCATCATTTAAACATTTGCACTTTTACACGCGGTGCGGGGGCGGGGGGGGCGGCACTGCATCAAAAAAAAAAAAAAAAAAAAAATCCCAGCGGCTGACTGGCGGGAGGCTCGGCGCTCGAAGCACGCCCCCCTGCAGCCCACCGAGCGGCGCATCCCCGCGTCGGCTGCGCGCGCACGCGCACTCGCAGGGAAGGGGAGGAGGGGGGCGGGGGGACTCGAGGCGGCAAATCAGAGGCGCGCAGCCCCTCCCGAACCAACTTGGGCTGAAGTTGTGCTGCGATCGCTCATTCATTACCGCTGGGGGTCTCTTTTCTGTTTCCTCCTTTTAGGACTGGGAGCGTGCGGCAGTTCCAGGACGAGGTGGGATCCTTACAGGACTGAGGAGGACGACGACGACGGAGAAGAAGAAGCCCCCGGGATTTTGTTCGTCTTTCTTGCGGCTGCCCCTCGCTGGATATGTTCCTTGGTGCTTTTCTGGCCTTTTTTCCCTTTTGCTGGTGGCTTTCATGGGAGGTGAAGGCGCGGAGCCGCTGCGCTGTTTCGGAGCTGGGCGCGATGTCCGTGAGGGAGATCTGACATGTGTGGTCAAGTGTGGGAGATACCTTCAGAGAGAAGTCAAGCGGAATATTTAGTGGACCACTTCAAACTGCCATAGTGATTTACACGTCGGAAGAGAGAGGGAGAGAGAGACAGAGAGAGAGACCCCCATTTCCAGAGCGGAATGTGCTTGGAATGAGAGCAGAGGATGGAAATTATTTGGGAAATATTTGTCATTCTGCAAGCCAATTTCTTCGTATGCATATCCGGTGAGTTCTCCTTATTCCGATTATTCTGATTCGTAGAGTTGCCAACTTGAATGCCAGGGAGCTGCATGGGATGGGATGGCACGACTCTGTCCGCCGATCGCAAATGTGGCGACAAGAAAAAAAAAAAAAAAAAAGAATCCACCGCGAGAGGAGAATCTCCAAAGAGCAGACCCCCGGGCAGTGCCCCCGGCCCCCCACTTTCAAGGTCAGCGAGACCCTCCGTAATGGGCAATGGAAATAAATAAATAAATAAATAAATAAATAAAAGATCCGTGGCGGCTTCGTCCGCCCATTCGGTCCACCGGCCAGGCGACTCCCGGACTTCTCCGTTCAGCTGCGCACCCAACTTTCAGCATTTGGCGACCCTCGGAGCTCGTGCGGTCCGCGAGGGTCCAGAGAGTGTGTTGTGGCGGGGTGCCCAGTGCTGCTAGAGGCGCTTTAGCGGGCACTTTGCCCGGTGGTCTTATCGAGGGGTCCGCGGTTAACACGACGGCGCGAGGCGATGAACTCAGAATCCTAATAAGGCTGCACCTGCAGGAGGGGCACAACTGCAGTGAGTGCCACCCGACGGGTCGCTCGTCTCATTCTTTTACTTACTTGAGTGACTTTCGAGTCGCACTTGCTTTCCGTTCCTGTTGTTTTTCCAGCTGGAGCTCAGATGCTCAGGTGAAGTGGCGGCTCAGGGTCACGCAGTGGCGTCGGCGACATCGGGCAGATACGTGACAGCGTGTCGGACTGAACGGCCTGTTCTTTAAAGTGTGTGTGTGTGTGTGTGTGTGTGCGCTCTGACTCTCACACACACATATAGACAGAGAGAGGGACACGGTGGCGCAGCAGTTAGCTGTGGTGCACACCACACACACACACACACACGGATTCGATCGTCGAGTCGGACATCCCCTCTGCATCAGCTGGGCTTTTTGGTTCCCCATTGGGTCGATTGGTGACGGTGTGGATGGGCACTCTGGGCACTGCATGCTATTGACTGGCTCTGCCTGCAGCGAAACCCACGAGCTTCCTCTCGTTTGTCAGACCCCTTGTGTTCTTTATGGGGGCTTTGAAAGTCTGCAGCCTTGGACTGCTGGCGAGTGTCATGTGGTGTGTGGATTTTGAGGTCCCCACATCGATATGTTCTCACTTTTAGGACTAAACAGCACCCGAGATCGTGTGTGTGTGTGGGGGGGGGGGGGGGGGGGGGGTCTTGAACACACAGTACACACACATTGATGTCGCCGCGCGCAGTAAGCCCTTTGTGCTCCGTCATTTGGATGACAATGTGCTTCATAAATAAATGTTGTTGTTCTCGAAGCGGAGTCGTCACACAAAAGGCGCTATACGTGCCCCCCGTTACTCGCCCACTGCCTTCGACTTCATTTTCTGCCAGCCTTCTGTTGATTTTGCTCAAATGTAAAATGCGCCGTAAGCGCTAATCTGCCCTGCCATCTTTGCCCCCCAGCCAGTACAGTGCCATGTCCCATCTTTCGCTCACCCCCTGCCCCCCAATAAAAGTGAGTGCCCACTGCTGTCGTTTGCCCAGTCCAGGCGCGTTCACGCTGCCCCTCATGCCTTCTGGAGTCCGGGCGGTGGGCTTTGGTGGGTTTCTTCGATATACAGGCTGACATGATTTCGTTTCCCAATTTCAAAGCGAAGCCTGCGGTGGTCTGGCACCCCTTGCGCCCACTGCTTGTTGGGATGGCATCCGGCTTGTCCTCAACGGACGGATGGACACAACTACAGTGCAGATGACTCACTCTGCCCACTGGCATGACACCAATGCCCCTTAATCGGAGCAGCCCATCGACTCTGAGCTTTGGTGGCCATCCGCTCGGCTTGGGTTCAAAGTCGGACCGCCCCCCCCCCCCCCCCATGCTCCCAGTTCACCAAGACCCCCAGCGTGAATGAGCCTGCCTGCCCATGTGCGGGTGGTCGCTTGCTTTCGGGTCCTTCATCGCCGTGCACGAGTGATGAGCTCATCGGCCCCCTCGGGTCCCATGACCGGCGCGTTGCCCGCATACTCCTCGGTTCGTCCCGGGCGGCGGCTGTTCGAGCGGGCAGATGGCCTCGGTGGGTTTAATCCGGTGAGCACACGTGACACGGAGGGCACGGAGTGACACCAGAAAGAAGGGGCAGGCGGGCGGGCGGGTGACTCAGCCATTAACACGGCCACCTCGTTCAGATGCTGAGCCTGCGGCTTCTCACGGATGTATAGCGCCTTTCATGCCAGTCCGTGTGTATATAGCGCCTTTCATGCCAGTCCTTGTGTGTACAGCGTCTTTCATGCCAGTCTGTGTGTATACAGTGCCTTTCATGCCAGTCCATGTGTATATAGCACCTTTCATGCCAGTCCTTGTGTGCAGCGCCTTTCATGCTAGTCCGTGTGTACAGTGCCTTTCATGCCAGTCCGTGTGTATATAGCGCCTTTCATGCCAGTCCATGTGTATACAGCGCCTTTCATGCCAGTCCATGTGTATATAGCGCCTTTCACGCCAGTTGTGTGATGTTGGATTCTGCTCCGCACTTGTCATATTTCTATCGTATTGAGGAGGACTTGTGTTCTGTCCTGTGGATTGTGTTGTATTGACCCCCCTTCTCTTTGACACCCACCCAGACCTGGTAAGGGGGTCTCTCTCTGAACTGCCTTTCCGGAGGTTTCTGGGGGGCTGTCAGAAGGGAGGGTCTGTTAAAGCCCACTGCGGCGCTCCTTGTGTGATGTTGGGCTAAACAAGAAATCAATTGTCTGTCTGTCTTCTGTATAGCGCCTTTCATATCGGTTATGTATAAAGTGTCTCCTGTGAATAAAGCGCCTTTCATACCCACCTGTTGTGTATATAGTGCCTTTCCCATCGCCCCCCCCCACCCCCCCATCTTGTTCGTCTTTCTCTTTTCCGCAGGTTTTGCTCTCCCCGTGCCGATGGCCGCCGATCGTTCGCTTGCCGGTCCGTCACGCCGTGTCGTTTGGGGGCTGCCCGGGGGTCGCTCCGCTGATTTGTCTTCTTGAGGTTCTTTTTTGTGAGTGTGGCAGTGGGGGTCTCTGCACGGAGAGGATTGCCTTCGCTCCTCGTTTCATTCATGAAGATTTTGAGGCCGTCAGCTGGGCGCCTCACGGTCCTCTGCGTAGGTCCCGGACCACCTGGTGAAAGGCGCTATATAAACGCAGAGCTGTGGGGAGCAGGAGGTGTCACTTGGGGTTGTCCTCGCCCCTCCATTTGTGGCCACACTGGCGTCACTTCGAATGTCAGGTGCGTTTCAGCTGAAGGTGCGGTGGCTCAGTGGTTGGTGCTGCCACCCCTCACCTCAGGTCCACTGGCACTGTCCCACTGTGCTGCCCGTGTTGGCCAAGGGGACATCGTAAAGTGGCGCGCTGTCACCAGTGGGAGGACTGGTCCTTCATCACAGGCTTGTGGCCGGAGCTGTGGGGATGTTGGACCTTCATTGAGGGGTCCCGCCAGCACTTTCGCTTTGTCCTTCTTTCCTGGTCATCTCATGGAGAGCCTCAGATTTCCTCCCACAATCCCAACTGATGCCACCTTCATGTGGAGTCTGGGTTTGCCTGCAGGGAGGCTTTGCAGCCATTAATCTGTGCCGGGCATGGAAGGGGCATGAGGATGGATGGAGAACTCGGTGGGTATGTGGACAGATGGATGAGTGGGTGGCTGGACTGGTAGATAAGGGAGTCGATGCCTGACTGATGGATTGATGCAGAGGTGGGCAGACAGCTGAGGGGATTCATGGATGGATTCATGGATGGAGTCGACACCTCTGGATGATTCGGATTACGGATGAGCAGATGGAGGAGATCATTTAGGCTGCTTAGTTCAGATGGCATGAAGGGCACAGACCCTCCATGGTGCCACCTTACCCACTTCTGGTCCGACGCTCCTTTCACACAACACACCTCCACGTGGTGCCCTTCAGTGCCCACAGCTCATTTTGAGCCCTGCATGGACGGGCAGATAAAGTGGCACCTACACAAGCCCCCACAACCCCTGATGAGGTCCGCCTGGGCATTTTCTCCTTGCACTTTGCCCACCTTTCCCTGACAAAAGCTCCCATGGCTCCTGAAGGCTCCGTGCTTTCTGCCCGCTGCCTGCCAGGCCAGAAGTGCTTGTCGTACAAGTCATGGAAAGAGCAGGCAGAAAATCAATCGTAAAGAGCTTAAGGGGGATGTGGCGGACCCCCGGCGTCACCAAAACGGAGAAGTGGGTCAGCGGGTGGGGGACGGTGGCTTCTAAGCGCCTGAGCCGCGCTGCAGATAATCAGAATGCCAGCCGATCCTTGATGAGGCAGGATTAGAAGGTCCTATCTGAGAAGGCCTGGCATTCGTGCCTCTGGGCAGTGCCAGTTAGGGAGGTGGCCAGTTGTCTGCCCAGAGTGCCCGTATGTTGTGGGTTCACTCGGACTTCGCCCCCCTTTACTTTGTCATTTGGTGTTTGCCTTCCTTTTGCAGGCCCAGCTGTTCTTAGTGTGGGAAAGGCGCCCCCCCCATTCACTGTGAGAAAACACCAACATGGGGGGGGTCACAGTGACAGCCAGGCGCTACAAGGGGACCGTAAAGTGACGCTGGGGACGTGTCCTACTGGCCGTCGCTCTGACAAGTGGCGCCTCCCCCTGTGCTGCGCTGTGCCCACCTCCTCGGAGGCCTCGCCCCAAACGCACCAAGGGGGCCTCCGGCCTGCACGGGCCCAACAACACAAACAAACACACAAACCCCCCGGCCTGAGTTCTGTAAACCTGAAGGTTTCATCGAGTCACAAACAATCAGCAGGTTACGCCTGAAACGGGCTGCGCTTCCGCCGATTCCAAAATCTCAAACGGGGGGCTCACACCCCAGGGGGCCGAAACAATAGAGTAGGCCTCACCCCAAAGTCACCAGGCAGGCTCACGTCAGAGGCTTGAAAGTCTCCAAATACAAACTTATAAACGCTGGGCTGAGAACACCACATGATGTGCCTTTTAAAGGACCCCCGGCCCCCCAGACTACATTTGAAGGAGCGAGAAACGTTCAGAAGCCAACAGTGAGCAGTGCTGGACAGCAGCGGACAAACCCCTCGCGTCACCTCATGTCCTCAAACAAAGTCCAAAACTCTGAGGGGTCCGCCAGCCTTCAGCCAACAAACGTAAAGAGGAGCCCAAAACTCACAGACGGAGTCGACCGTCGAGACCCCAATGCACAAACCAGAGAGGCCTCACCGAGGAGAAGTCGCCAGAGAATCTGACCCCCCACCCCCGCCAGGTGAGGCTCCCCCCCAACATCACCCAATGGAATTATCACCATAAACAGGAAACCTAAAGCCTGATGGGAAGGACTTAAGACAGGACTCTCGACCAATGAAGGAGGGTTCTGCTTCTGTGACTCCCCATTTGAGGCCCTGACCAGGGTCGCGGGGGTCTGCCGGAGCCCACCAAAACCCTGGACAGCGTTTTACCCCAAATTTTGGGCATACAGCAGACTTACGTGTCACCAGTAGGGTGGGACTTTTGTTTTGTTGTCACCGTTGGCTTCTTTTTCGCTCCTTTTGGCTCGAGAACGTGACATTAACATTTTGTGTGCCACCAGTACAAAGAAGACGGAGTAAGTGACATAAAAGATGTCACCGTGTGGCGGAGCCCTGCTGTCACATTCTTATTACATCCATCCATCCATCCATTTTCCAACCCGCTGAGTCCGAACACAGGGTCACGGGGGTCTGCTGGAGCCAATCCCAGCCAACATGGGGCACAAGGCAGGAACCAACCTCGGGCAGGGTGTCAACCCACCGCAGGACACTCACCCACACACCAAGCACACACTAGGGCCAATTTAGAATCGAAACATGCAAACTCCACGCAGGGAGGACCCGGGGAGCGAACCCCGACGGGCGTCCTAACTGCGAGGCAGCAGCGCCACATTCTTATTACAGAGAAACAAAAAGCAAAACCCAAAATCGGAACGACGGAAGATAAACTGAGCGGCAAAGTAAAGCTTCTGTGTCTTGGGGGCTGCAGCAGGAGGTGGTCCCGCCCCCCTGGCTCAACCTCAAAAAAACAAGGAGCCCAAAAAAGTGAAGCCCACCTCAGGATGACGGAGACGAGCCCCCCCCCACATGCTACCCCAAAGAGAATGAGAGAAGTTGGGTGGGCTAAACATGCAAACAGCAGAAGAAATCCGTCGAGACCCCAAATGATCACTAAAGACAAATAAAAAGAAGAGGAGACCCTCAGATGACTGGAAGGGGTGGGGCTCTCCTAAACCCCTCCCCTGTGTACCTCCCCCAGACCTGACAGCACATTCAGAAAGCCCCCCACTTATGATGGGGGTCATGCCCAACCGCTCAAGGTGTGCCGTGATTCCCACCTGCTTAGGGCTCCACCCACAGCACACAACGGATTGAAAGCTGGCATGAAATAAAAATGGCAAAGGCATCAGGGTCCTCAGGTCACACTCGGTGGTGTCCTGGGGGGGGGCACTCAGTTATGAAAGGGTCCTCACAGCCCACCTCTGACGTTTCTCAATTGGTTTCATTTCATTTTACACAGCTGGGGGGGCTTCAGTAATTTTCTGCACTGGGACCCCTCAAATCCTGGTCCCATTCATGTCATCGGAAATGGGACGGAAATCAAGTCGTTCAGCTGGAGCCTCGTCAAAGCGGTCTGACGGACCACCATGTCGTGTTAAACATGTGGGGACCACCACGTGGCCATCGGGGGGGCGTCACTCTCCGTTTGTTCCCCTTTGACGTCACTTCCTTGCTCTTTCGTTTTGTCCCTTGGCTGGCGGTCGGTCCCCTCTCTGCTGGTCTCCGTCATTAGCCTCGGTCTGCCAAAGCAGGTCTGTCACGGCGCCGCGTCTGCACCCTGATCTTACAGCTCTTCAAGTGTTTGGCTTCTTTTTCCTTTGAAGTGAAGTCCCTCGAGTACAAGGCTGCATGTCACCAGCATGTCACCGTGGTGCCACATGCCTGCAAGCAGAGGACGTTTTGATGTGACCTGAAACTAAGAAACAAAGGCCTGAGTCCAGGGTGACAGCTGGGGACAGTGATAGCTTGACGAGTAACTGAGGGAATGGTGGGCATCACCCCAAGGGAGACACGGCCAGGCCGGGGTGGGAGAGAGAGCTCAGACTGAACATGGCAGACGTGGCACACGGGCACAACTTCAGTCACCGATGGACGACAGTCGAGTCAAAGCCTGCAATCGTTTGAGCAGACGAGCGAGTCCTCGATTTGAACACATGGACACCAAATGTGACACCAAATGTGACACCAAGTGTGACACCGGGTGCAGTTCACAAGGCCAGCGGCAGGTGGCGCCCAAGCAGGGCCAGGCATGATGCTAAAACGGCCAGCGTAACCCCGACGGGTCGGGCAGCTCAGAGGGGTCTGTAAGTAAAGTTAAACCGCTGGAAGATTGGAACACCAGCTGGCCCTGTGACGCCATTTGGAGTTGCTGTCACTATGGCGCGGCGCTTGGTTGCTAAGGGCGTGGCTCTGGAAGGCGTGATGTCACTGGTGATATTTCGTGGACTGAGGTCTTGAATGTTTTCGTGATTCGTCTTTGATTTCGACTCAGGTTGGTATTTGGGCTTCGCTGCCCGCTCTTCAGGTGGTTTCTGCCATCGAGACCTGTGGCTCATCACTCGGGGACACTTTTACTTGTCCTCCTGTACACGCTGGTGAAGGTGCAGGGACCACCGCCGTCTGGGTCATCCAGGAGGTGCCTGGCGCTGACCTTCACGCCACCGAGTGGTGATGCCATCTCATGCCATCTGCAACGGCAAATAAAACAGACCCAAAACGACAGCGGCCACCCGTTCATAGACCCTCGTAAACCAACGCAACCAATTGAAACATCGGTGATCCCACCAATGACGGGGCCCACCCCTTTAGACGCCTGGTGAGCAGTCAAAGAGTGGCGTGAATGAAACCCGCGGTGCCCCCCGGCAGGCGGCTGTGCCACTCCTGCTAACCGGACATTTCCTAAACGTTGAACTTCACAGCAGCGACAGAGGTCTAAATCATTGGGCCCCTCGCAGCCCCCTTAAACGGTCATAGCAAGCCATCGGGCAGCACAGCCGTGTATGTCAGGTGACAGCGTCCATCTTGAATATTCGCTCGACTCCAGGGGGCGGCTAATTCAGCCGACGTCCGCCCGAGAGACAGATAGTGCTAATTTCGGCCTCTTTCTGTCGTTCTTGTCCTCGTGTCCCGCCGAGCTGCACTTTTATTAATCCTTACAAATGGACGGTGGTCTGCGGTGGGTGCAGCGGCGTGACAGTCCTACTATTAACACCTTCCAGGGAATATTTTATAACTGCGGTGGACACGGGACCACCTGCTCAACTCCGCCTTATGAAATAACAGAACAAAGAGGACGCTTTACACGCATTGGGTGGTCTTAAGCCCCGCTGGACCCCCACCTGACCTCATGATGTAAGACGCATCTTGGTGCGCCCGTGAAGTACTGAGGGCACGGACCACCACACACTGGGGATGAGCCCAAGGACGTGAATCCCTGTAAGGTTACTGTGCACCGGGGGGACAATAATGGAAGGAATCACGAGGGGAAGACGGGGTCCAGAAGAGCAGCGGGACGACCAATGGGATGGAATCACTGCACATGACATCACAAACTGGGACCTCAGACTGGGAGAAGTGGCAGTGCACCACAGTGAAAGCAAAGGATTATGGGGAGAGTAATGTCCACCGGGGAGCAGCACTCCTCCAATAAGAATAGAAAGAAGAAGCTGGTGGAGTGCGACGATGAGTGGCAGACCCCAGAGAATCAGGGGACCTGGACAGAAAGACACGGGCTTGGGGACACTTATGGCGCACCAGTAAAAAGCGGGCACAACCTTTGAATTCCAGTGGATGTCATGTAGAAATAACATCGAGGCTGTCCAGGAATGGCTTCAGGACAACAACGTGAATGTCCAGGAGTGGCGGCGCCAGGGTCTGGTGCCCGCACTTACAGAACGACTCACAGGAACGTAGCGCTAGGACACGAGGAGAAGTGATGACGCGTCCAACTCTGACTCCCAGTGACAAGTCTGAGATGAAGGACGTCACCCTGGGCCACGCATTGGCGCTCACGATGACATCTTGTAGTTTTCTGATACGAATGCTAAGGCTTTGCCACAAAGACAATGAAAATCAAAAGAGAAGGAGGAGGAGGAGGAGGACCACCTCATGAGGTAGGGTGGGCCACCGAGCTGTGTGTAAACAACAATGCCACACGAGACGAGTCGCCATCCCACCGCTATGGCCACAGGACTCAAACTGGCTGTCCCAATTGTCCCCGCTGTGCCGTGTCCCCCCTTATCTTCTCGATTTGCCCCCAGGAGCCTCCATCTGCCCTCTTGAACCTTGGCAGGCCTGTCTTCAGGCAGCACAGTGGTGGGCAGCCACGATACCCCCTGGTTTGTACGAATGCGGCTCGCCTTAACATGACATCGCGTGGAGTGCTGGCGTGTCACCTCACGCATTCAGATGGGGGCAGAATGGTTGGCTGTGACAGACGCGAGTGGTCTCCACCGTAGAGCTGCCATTGGGCGTGGATCACGTGACGTCAGGACGCCAGCTGACCTCATATAGTGCCTTTCATGGTGCAATGCCACCGTGTCTGACGTTTTCTTTCTGTGTAAGGCGCTCAACCTCCATCTGTCTTCATGCTATAAAGTGCCATTCCTGGTGACCTCCAGTTTCTTTCTCGTCACAGCAGCACATTGTCCCTTTCAGGTCACCCCCAGAGCGTACAAAGACGAGACGTGCCGCAGTACGTCACCGTGGGACACGGCAGGAGCTGAGCGGGGCGCCACCGGGGCGAGAGCCTGCGCTCCTCTGACCCGGGCAGAAACTGCAAGCTGGTTAAATTTGATCAGGCGGCGAGGGCCACGTCCCCTCCTACTGAAGGTGCTGGAATCTGCAGCGGAGCGCTGGCAAGGGGGGGGGGGACACTGCCATTGTCACTGATAAACAGTCTATGGGGGTCTCGACGCCGTTTGCAGGAAGACTTAAATGTACATTAATGGAAAAGACACCGCAGCGGGAAAAGGGCTGGGGGTCCGCAGCAGACAAATCCCACCTTAGGTCGTCAAATGACAAAACAGAGAAAGAGCTCGGGCATCAGCTACGCCAGTGTGGCACCGTCACTGACGACGAGGTGATGACAGGCTGGCGGCGGAGGCGCTAGTGGGCACAGGAGACAGCCGGGGGGATTCTTCTGGGTCATCTGGCCCAATTCCCGCTTTCCTGACTGGGGAGCTGCCTGCTCAGACGTCCTCTTGGGGACACTGGGAAGGAAGAAGCCACCATCTGAGAATCCCCTCCATATGTCCACCCCTACACCATCAAGCCCAATGCCACCCCTCAGCCCCCCACACACACACAGAGTGGCAGCAGGACTGGTGTGCCCCCCTGGCCATTTCCGTCACTGCCCTGTGTGTGTGTATGGACACCATGATGGGCCCCCCTCTCCTGCTGCTGCTGCTTTGTGTAAAGTCACATCTGACGCGTGCAGTATGAGTCCCTCAAGCCAAAAGTGACATGTGCCACCATGTGCCACCCTTCACTTCACAGGCAGGGCAGCGAGCTTCTGCTTGGCCAACCGGGTGGCCAGCCTTACTGGGATTTGTCCAGTCCTCCATCCTCAACATCCTGAATGAAGATTCTACACTCTGCTCCCCCATGGTGGGCACATACCACGTGGGCACGGGGTGAATTTCACATAAACTGCGCAATCCAGAAAACAGACAGCACTTTGGAAGTTCCGGGCATCGATTGCAGCCACCAATTCTCAAGTCCCGTATGACCCACGCTGAGACTCCAGCATGGCATGACACAGTGAGGACAACAAGGAGCAGGACATGAGCAGGTGGCGCGGCGTCTCCTCTGTTCCACAGTTCAAATCTTGACTTGCATGTGCCAACTTCTCACCACCTGCCAATCCCTATTGTGGAATTTCCTGGGGTTCCTCAAAGACACAACTTTAAGTGTATTGTTGAATGCCAGGCGAAGGCCTGGCACCCTGTCCGGGGTTGTTTCCTGCCCTGCCATGGCCATGCCCACAGTCTCCTGGCTGCACATTTAGGTGTAAATGGTTGTAGTTAAGTGAATGTGCATCTGTGTGTGTGAGGAGGCCCCGTGGTCAACTGGCATCCCATGCAGGGTGTGCTGGTGCCCTGTGCCCATCCCATGCTGCTGGTCTGCGAGGCTTTTGTTTGCCCTGGTGGTCATTCTGTGAAGGTCTCAGTGCAGCCTTACAAAGGAAAATTCAGATCTCACCGTGGGGTTTGGTCACCCATCTGAGGAGGTGAAGGTGGCACTCATGTCACCTTGGGCCTGTGCTCTCCGACTTGCGGTCACACGCCGCTCTACTGGCCCTCTCTGCTCCGAGGTGTCATGTGCTGTCCTTGGTGACACGGATATCGCCGCAGGATGGATTACCTGACATCGGAACACATATTTATAGGCATTTTGTAATTCAAGCCCCCCTCGCTCAAGGTAAGAGACGGGGGCACCAAGGGTGGGAAAGACGAGACGAGGCAGGCAGGCAGGGGGACTCGGGGAGGGGGAGAGAAAGAGGCAGGAAGGGGCAGGTGGCAGAGGCTGGCCTGGCTTTTAGGGTCTCCAGACGGACAACACGCAGACCCCACTCTCTGGTGTCCCCAGCATATGCCCACCCTCCTTAAAGAAGGGGCCTCCTGTAACATGGCACATGCTGTCCTCTTCCTGATGCCCACCTCAGGTTTCTCATCGAATGCCATCTGGGAGAGGAGGGAGGCAGCCAGAGGAGACGTGCGCCCCCATTAATGCGAGAGCCCTGTTAAGTCGGCTAGCGAAGCAGAAGGACTGAGAGAACGTTAAACAAGACGATGCCCACACCACGGGGGTCCATGGGCTTATCCGAGAGCCCCCCGATGATGTGGCCATACGCTGGAGAGAGCGGACTGCGAATCCCTGCTGTCCCCAGGTGTGTGCGTGGCAGACCCCGTAGTTGGTGCCGCCATCGCGCAGCGTGTGGTGTTAATTAGGCCCCCCGTTTCTCTTGCCGGCAGGTGTGCTCAGCAAAGCCGCATTGTGCCGCTCTGCCGCTGTAAATGGCGCTGAAGAAGACGCCGGCGTCCCGAGGACGTGCTTAATTACCGCTTGCCTTTCCGGAGCTCCTACTTCTCCTTTTCATGTTAACAAGATTTCCATTCTTGTGCGTTGGCAGCGGAGAACAAATGGATTTGTGCGGAGCCGCTGTGAGCAACGTCCTCGGTGATGCTCAATTATGGACCCCCTGACCCCTCCGTCACGAGCGGAGCGCTTGTGTGGCTGGAAACGGAGAAACAGCTGGAGCGCGGCAGCCCCTCGTATTAGCGAACAGCAATATAATTAGGGGGCTGGACTCGGGGTCCTGCAGTTCAATTAAATATTGATTTTATACACGTGTGTGTGTGCCCACGGGGCATGAAAACACCAGGGATAACAAGGGGCATGATGAACTGGATGGACTTGACCAGGACAAGCCAACTTGCTGGTGGGCCGTCTAGGGCTTGGTTTGACTTTGAAGCCCTGGAATCCTCCCTCCCACATGCTTTAGTGAGATACCCTCTGAGCTGTGTATATTTGGGAGGGGGTCTCAGACCACCAATCCACGGCTCCAGGCTGCGGCCATTTCAGAAGGTCATCAACCAATCAAACAGCCGCGCACGTTCTCTGCTCTTCAACGTCCCAAGATGCTCCACCAGCCCTCATTAGTCCTTCTCTTTCTCTGTGGACCACCACATAGGCCTTTCACAGGGTGGGCTTCCCCTTACTGCAGACCTCCTCACTGGGCGTGTCCTCGAGCCAATGCCTCTGTCACCCTTCTGGGCGTGGCTTTCACAGAGGGGGTACCCTTTTAGGGCTCCCCCTGTGCCCTGGTGCTGGGCGCCACAGAGAAGCACAGACAATACAGAAGGGACTTCTCCAAAGGTTACTGTGCACACATAAGGGCCAACAGGGGGCACACTAAGGGCATCCTGACTAAATGAAGTGGCCAGCAGGGGGTGGCAGAGGAGCCCAGGAAAGAAGAGGTTCAAGGGCACCCAATTAAAAGAAGGCCACCAAGATGACGGAGAGGAAGAGCAGGTCCCAGCAGGACAGGCCCTGTGGCGGAGTGGCTGTGGTGTGAAAGCTCAGCTCCCACAATGCAACACTGAGCAACAGAAGTGCACCCCTTCATCATAACTCACAGGGTAAGGGCTCACTTACAGCTCCCCAGCTTGGCACGTGCACCTTGGTGTTTACCCCGTTGAGTGCGAGGGTCACAAGTGACTTATGTGCTGAAATTATTGGATGACCTTGGGGGGGGGGCATGCTTGAAGGTGATCCCACCTGGGAGGAATGGCCCACCTGATCTGAACCCGAGTGCCACTTGGTTACTGAACTTCTGTGCAGGTCACAGTTTGAGCCTACGTGTGCTGACAAGGGCACTTGGCACCAGAGCGCCTCAGGCTGGAGGTCGTCGGTCGATTTTGTACAAGTGGGTGAAGAGAGGGGCTGAGTGGTCAACCAATCATTACCTGCTTGTGAGGTGGAGAAGATCTTGGACACCTCAGGGATTCCAAAACATCTGGGCATCTCTGTGTAGACTGATGCCTGAAAATCAATGGATGGCACACACCGTTATGGAGTGGAGGAGCTTCCTCATGTTTTTTTTGGATTGTCTGACCTTCTGCTGTCTTCTTCGGACCCCTCGCTGGATTCTGTGTCTGTTGGCTTTGGTTTCGCCTTTCCCTGCATGTGTAGGCCCTTTGAGCTCTTCACGGGATTACAGAGGACTTTTTGTGAAGAGTAAATCATTTACCTTTACAAAGATTCAATGAGGCCCTTGTTGTGTCTGGCCGGGGTTTGGAAAGGGATTTCCCCCCTCTGGCGGACATTTTTGGAAGTACTTTTGGGACTCCAAGTTCATGACACAGAGTTGGGGCCCAGCATAACAAGGACATCCACTGGTGGAAGTGCTAGCACAACAACAACCCCAAGGGTCCTGCAACTGGACCTTTTGTAGACACCCCCCCCCAGTACTAGTGAACTTGGAGTGCAGTGATTGGTGGTCTGAGGTTCAACAGAGGGGAGGAATCGGAGCTTGAGCTCCGTGGAAGGTGAACAAATGGGAGGCATCGCCACAAGGGACAGTGCCAGGGCCCCCCCGATCAGACAGCCAGTGGCCTAGTGGCCTTGTCGGGTCATTTCTTCTTTTTTTGTACTTCACTGCCATTCACTCTGCTTTCAAGAGTGCCACCTACAGGCCACACAATGTCCTCCCATCTGAGGAGTGTAGTAAACCCGAGGGTCGGTTTGCCACGCCGGGGTCTCCCAGACCCTCCCCACGTGTCGTCATGGTGGCCACTGGTCACTTCTGCAGGTGACCTTTTGCTGCTGATTGCGTGTTTTCAGCTTCTGGTTGTTTCGTCCTCAGAAGACGGGAGTCCAAAGACATAAGTGACACCTTCAGCGTGACTGCGTCCGTTTAAGCGGCGGCGTTTCGTTTTCTCTTTAGTGCAGCAGGACTGCGAGGGACAAGAGCAATTCAACAATTAAGCGGATAAAACGTGAGAAAACAATCAAGCAGTCGCCATGTCGAGTGTGAGGAGTTCTTTATTTCGTTGATTTATTCATTTTCAGGCTAAGGTTAAATGTCACTTTGAGGAAAACGCCGCCGCCGCCGCCCGAGTGTGCGGCCATTTATTGGTTTTAAGCTGATGTATTATCTTCAGACGGCGTCTGCCTGCATCTCCAGGGAGGCGCAGTTGTCGTGGACTGTTATTCAACTGGAATAAATAAAATGCCGACAGTTGCAGTGGGTCTATTATAAACATTTATAAGCGTCGTCGAGTGCCGTCGTGAACGTGGGCTGAAAGACTTGACAGACTCGCCACATCCAGCAAAGCAAGACTTCACACAGGTACGGCACGCCGGCGCCTCCGGACAAAAACGCGGTCACGGACCTCACGGCACAAACCCGCAACCCACCTGGGACAGAAGAAAAGGAGGGACGTCCGTCGTTGTGCTGGGCGTGCGGCTCGATGGAGCGGCGCTCTCTCACTGGTCCATACGCCCACAAGAACGCCCGCTTCTGCTCAGATTTCTCATCCGTCCCGTTCACGCCAACTGCATGGCCACCTTTTCAGTGTTGTACAAGTCCTTTGGGGTCACTTCTCTATGTTTGGGCGCACTGGGGACTTGCTTGACGTCTGCACGGGGTTCCTCCCCTGGCATCTTTGATGTCTCTTGTGTTCGTTCTCGATTCTTTTATTTGTGCCGTTTATGTGCATCGCTTGTCGTTTTAGATTTCAACCTGCCTTAGTCGGGTAGCATGGCTACGGATTCACCGTAAAGCAGCACCGTGTTGTGGCCGAGTGACGGGCGGGACACTCAAGAAGGCAGATGAGGAAGAATGATGAAGATGAATGAATGACTGGCAGTCCTGTGTTGTTCTTGGGAGGGCAGAGCCAGGCATGTACAGGGCTGGCCCGAGTTTCGGCCTCATCAACTGGCGTTCCAGGAGTTGCGATGTCAGACATTTCAGTCGGCCGTCCTGTAGTGTGACGTGAGTGGTGTCACAAGCCAATTTTCTAATGTCCCCCTTTCGTTTCCCATAATTCAAAGTGCAGCAACACAACAGCCACTGCGCATGTGGCAACAATAACAGATGTGACGCAGTGACAAAAATATGGCGATGAGACATGGGGGTCCCAACACACATACAGCTGAACGGCCAATGACAAAAGTATCTTAGGAAAGGCTTGGTGGGAAAAAAAACACAATAAGCAAACTCGACAGTAAATGACAAAGGCGACGTCCCTGCCATCCCTCCATTTCATCCGCGCGTCCCTTTTTCTTTTCTTTGTAGTTTTAGAGCACAAAAGAGCGAAGTCCGCACACAGCAAGGCGGCTCCCCTCTTTGTGGCCATTTTGAGACGCTCGTGGCCACGCGGTTTTTGTCAACGGGTGAAACTGCCGGTCAGCTGTCCTCGAGGCGAGTCAATCGGGCTAGCGACACCATCGAGCTGTGCGAGTGGCCCTGGGGATATCACACCGTGTGGGCCGACGTGAAGAGAGGAGCGGTGCCGTGTCCTCGCTGCGCGTCGGCCGTCGACAGCAGAAGCCTGGGAGGTGGAAGAGCAGCCTGCAAGTCGCCGGGCGGTTCAACTTCAGCGTTCATTAACACGCGCAGGCAGACGCCACTCGCGACACGATGAATCCTCTCAGGTGCTAAACGAACTGTCGGAACTCTTAAAATGCCTCCAAGGTTTTAAAACACTGCAAGAAAAGTAGCACGAAAGAACTTTGGTAGCCCACCGCCTACAACCGGGCAAAAATAACCGGAGGCAGAAAATCACCCATAGACACAGACTGGCAAGTGACGGAGCCATCATGAAGAGAGGAATTGTGAAGGAAATAATCGAAGAAGCGTTAAAAGCACATTCGAGAATGCGTCATTTTTAAATGACATCTGCGATAAATCAAGATAACCACACCGCTGAATCCAAACAGAATGATGAAATTGTACTTTATGACTTTCACTTAATGATGCCTTCTGTCACCGCTGGATGCGCGTTCTCATCTGATTACGAATTTCTTAATTCCATACAAATCTGTGTAGCGTGCTGGCCACTGATTGGCTATCAGGTCAGCTGTAGGCCGTCACTTCCTGTTAAGGGCGGGGCTTAGCAGGAGAGCGCCAGGAAGGAGGACGTTTGGAGAGAAGAAAACAAACAAACGCCGAGACAGCGCGCGCTCTTAGAGTTTCGTTAGTGTTACGCCTTAAATGAAGTAGTTTGTGAATGCGAAGCTGACTGCTGGAGAGACGGCTCGCCGAATGGGTAAAACGAGAAGAATGTTTGAGACGGAGAAACCCAGAAAGCGCAGAACTGTCGAGGAGTTTGGCAGGACCTGGACCAGTAAAAACGGCGGCTTTACGTGCCAAAGCGCAAGGCGTTGTGTTTGGAGACGGAGGGGAGTCGTCGTCTTCGTTGCCGTCACCCAATTCCACTTTATGAAGGTATCGTTTACACGTTTTTAATCTTTCTCTCCGTTGAGCCGAGAGTCCGGTAATTAGGTGGTGTGTGTGAGGCCGAGTCGCTGCGCTTCCCGCCGCGTGTTGTTATGCTGGTTTGTTTTTCTTTGCTCTTCTTTAATGAAGTTTTTTATTTTATTTTAATTGTAACAGCCATGTTTGTTGTTTAGTATTTTAATGGAGTTCCTTTTGACTGTTTGGTTAACTAAGCGCGGTGGTTATTTGCATTTTTTAGTCGGTTTTTATTTTTTTAACAGTTGAATTAAATTTGTAATGGTACATTGAAATATTAGAAGTCTGGTTGATTTCCCTGTGTTGTTCCTATCGTTGGCCAGAGACGGTGGCAGAAGGTGGTCAGTGGCCTGAGATGCTGCTGTGTTAAAGGTGGATGAAGGCCTTTTGATTCTCATCCAGACCTTGCGTTGTAGTTTGCTCCATTCCGCGGATTTTGCTGGCTCTGCCTCCGCGCTGTCATGGCGGGTGAGGTCCTCACGCCGCCTCCTCGCAGTTGGTCCAAGTAGGACAAGCTTCTTGAGTCTCATGGGGCACCCGGCTGCTCTCCGCCTCAAGTGCCGCCATGTCTGTTAGAAGGGCACACAATACAGCAGGTGCGGAGTGAGGGCTGATTTAGGGCCCTCTCTGCCATCCAGCGTCGGTCCCTCTCCTGCCTCTGGTTCTGCTGAAAGCTTTTTCACATTTCATGACTTTTCTATTGATTTTCAGTCGATAAAGTAGTTTTACGCCAGGAGGTGGTCAGAAGTCGAGCAAAATGACACCTTTTATTGACTGACTAAAAAGATTACAATATCTACGCCTGAGTTGCCTCAAAAGCCTGCGTATTGTGATCCTTTTAGTTGGCCAATAACTTCTCATTCCATCCATAATGGCTAACACGGTACAAGACCCTCAAAAGCCAGGAGGTGGGTAACACAACTTATCACTGTAGGACATCGGTAATTTGAGGCTTGTCCAAATCACAAATGTCTGAAACTTCTATAAAGTCTAAGATCTCCGGTAAGACTAGGACTGTGAATCAACATGTCAATAGAGTTTCATCAATTGAGCCATTCCAAAGGGTCTTCCAGTGATAATTTCTTAACCCCACCTAACGGTGTACAACCTAATAGCGTCCAGATTGGGGGGTAGCCTTTGTTTACACACACTTGATGAGTTGGGTGCCGTTTCACCTTGCACGTGGGTCCACCCGTTGTGTAGTCTGATATAATCCAGAACTTGCTTGAGTTAAATCAGACAGGCTTGACTTTTGTCTGAACATGTCCTACCTGCAAACCCTTTGCACAGCGGCGGCTCCTTCAGGCACCATGTTAGGGCTGGGCACTCGATTTCTTGAAAGTGTGAAACTGTGCTGAAAGCTGTCGCTTAGTTGGCAAATTTGACATCCCCAGCAGTATAAACTGACTTGTGTGGGTGATTAGAACAATAACTGAGGTTGTCACGTTTGACATCTGTGAGTAGGAGTTGTGTAATGTGACATCAGTTTAAGAGTGACCACACAGCATTGCTGGTAAAGGCGGCAGGAGAACACAGGTGGATGTGGTCACCAGAGACGGTGACACGGCATGTAGGCTGCCAGGGGACTGGCCATGATGCACACCGAGACCTCGTGGGGCTGGCAGAGACACAAAGCAGCATTGCCTGACTCGGTAATTAAAGATCCCAATCAGTCGACGGACACAATTGATGATTTGGAATCATAAAGCCGTAATGAGGCCTAATGAAGACGGTCGACACTCTGGCTGCTCACTATGAGCTCTTGAAATAAAAGCGTGAAAGAACGGCAAATGAAATGACGACAATTCATTAAATACAATTAGCCTACTTGATTCACACTCCAATAAATAAATTAGACCATCTTGTACTTGGATGTATTTTATTTTTCTGTGTTCTGTGCCCATTGCCAGTTTTTTTTTTTTTTTTTTGACTTATTAAACATGCTAGGCAGACGTGCTCATGGTGGGCGAGTGTCATGTGCTTGAAACATAAATCGAGTCCTTTTTCATTGATGTGTTGAAGTGGGCAAAAAACTCAATGATAAGAATTCTGTTACTCCCCTTAGTCCAGTGTTGTGCCCAGCATGCCCAATGCAGGCCCTATCCACATCCCCAGGCTATGCATCGGGCAACTCTGGGGGGCCCAGAAGTTTTCATATTCAGTACTTTTTATTTCAAGCATATGGCCGAGTGATTGTGTTGTTTGGTCTGTCTTTGACCGTGGAGTAAATGAGAACATTCATTTCATTTTGGGTATCAGCAGGGCTAAAGGTTCTGGCCACCATTTGAGCTGATTGGCATGTATCTTGAGACCTTTGAGCCCAAGGGCCCTTAGGGGGCAACATCTGGCCATAACAACTATTAACCTTTAGCTCACAGACACCTATTGTCAACTGACTAGGGTTCTGTCCTGAAGAATGGTGACCGTACACTGGATGCTTTGCCAATTTTGTATTTATAATAAAAAAAAAATAAAAAAAAATTCCCATATTTTAATGTAATTGGCAAATACCATCTGAGAATCCCAGAATAATTAAGTGTGTGCACCCCACACACCCAGCTGTTCAATTTCTTTACCCTATCCATTGGCACAAGGCCAGGGTGCTTCACAATACATGCTGTATTCCCATCAAGATGACAATGGCCTTGTGGGTGTGAGGCCTGTGTGTAAAGAGTGGCTTTTGCAGAAGCCCTGAATGCACATTAGTGTGTGTGTGTGGGTTTCTGAGTTTGAGGGTTTGTCTACTTGCCACACGTTTCTCATCTCTGCATGCCTTTGTCTAATTCCGCCTATGCCAACGGATCATTTGATGTCTTGTCATCCATTTTTTAGGTTTGTATTAACTTTTTTTTTTTTATTTGAAGTAAATGCAAAAAGCTTTGTGTGCTGATCATTTCTTGCTACTGGAAGCCTCATCATTACAGCTTATCTGGGCAATAAGTGCGCTTTGGTGCAGTGGTAGCACAGCTGCCTCGCAGTAAGGAGACCGGAGTGAAAGGTGCTATATATAAATGTATTCTAGGGCATTCTCCTCTGTGCAGGTCAGGTGGATGGCGACTCTACTGTATATTGGCCTGTGCATGTGTGTGTGTTCTCCCTGTCTTGGGATGGTTCATGCCTTTTTACCCTGTGCCTGCTGGGATGGGCCCCATCCCTCCGTGTCCCTGCTCAGGATTAATTGGGTTTAGAAATAACATGCATTTCTTTCCATGATCATGTCTTAATGTGATTCTGGGGCCACAAAACAGGCCTGAAAATGCAAAAGTCCTGACAAGTAACCCTGGCCAAGAAACTCGGTCAGGTTGGCAGGCAGGAAAAGACCCCCAAATGGGAGAAGAGAACCCCATCAAGCCCCAGCCCACCAAACAAAGCAGCGTTTCTTATGATGGCAACAATAATTTATTGGCAAAAGGATTAGAAAAACATCCCAGAATAAATCCCCAAAATATCTAGAAATGCACACAAACTGATAATGCAAAAGTTTTTTTTATTTTATTTTGCCTGTAATGAACATAATTGTTATGGTATAGTCACAAAAAAACTGAGCAGAGGTTAATGATGGCATCGCTGATAAGCACAACGTATGCACTGAGTGGGCATCGCCTGTGCCTTAAGTGGTGGGCTGCTTCTGGTGTTAGCTATTCAGATATCCAATCACCTCTGTGCTTCGGTGAGGCAGCATGCTGTGATTGAATGGAGTGGGGGGCTTTTAGCCTTAAACATGGTGGTCATTCACAGGACAAACTAGCATTTTTGCTTTCCAGTGCAAAGCGGGTCTACTTGGCAGCTACCCAGCTGTCTTGGAAATCTCCAGTCCCCACTGCGTGGCTTAGAAAATTGCTGGCAGCATAATGTAATCCGGTTTGATTGGATGGGACCCAAAATAAATCAGTAGCTGGTCAACAAGTGGCTAAGCAATGCAGGACTGGACCACCAGGGCTTAAACATGTGGGATTACCTGGAAAGGTTGTGTGTGTGGAAAGATACAAAAGGCACTTTATGGATTCCCTCCACCTGAACACCATTGGCAGTCTTTAAATTATGATTTATGATTAAGACAAGCAGGAGGGATAAACAGCTAGAGAGTACAGAGAGTTGCTGAAGGTCCAAATGATGAGATGGAGTGTCCAGTTTGCGGCCAGCCAGAAATGTCAGGTGACCCAGCATACGGTTTTACAAGTTCTGGGCAGTTCTTCATCACAGGGCATGCAGTTGCTGCCTCCTGGTGGTCTAGGGAAGCCTCAAGGTCACTCCACTTGGGCCTCAAGCCCCTGCTTTCCCACAGTGCACTTTTTTTGTGAGCTCCTCTTGGTTTAAAAGGTGGACATTACCTTCAGTAAATACCTAATGGAGACCCTATTTTTATCCCCATTCTAACTCTGGCAATGCACTGCCAGTATGACCGTATGTCATGATAGATAGATGTGGAAGGCGCTATATAATGTGAATGGTTCTGCAAAAGAGACCTAGGACTCTGAAGAGATGAGAGCCACTGGGTGTCGTCCTCACACAAGCAGTCCCTTACCTTAGTAAGTCTTTGTCTTCGGCTGTTGGCTGGCATTGGACAGCATTGGGGGCTCCAGGTAATGTTTGCTAGTTGGTCAGGTGTTTGTCTTCAGTCCCTGTACTGCCTGCATGAGAGCTAAAAGCATAAATGGACAGATACGCAGGTCACGTGCCTTGACTGGGACCCTCTCCACTTGCATCAGCTGTGAGTCATAGTGGACAGAAGGTATTAAGAACAGATGTTAGGTTATATAGTGCCTTGACAGGTAGAGTACAAGTCGAGAGAGGTTATGTGTTAGCTGTATAGTGACCTAGCAAGGCCACATCTGGAGTACTGTGTGCAGTTTTGGTCTCATCTGAGAGAGGTAATGACTTGGAGGTTAAGGGCCACAGTTCTCGACGTTTCAGGTTCGGATCCCATTTCCTAATTTGGGATTTCTGAGTTTTCCCTTTTATTGTATCTAAATGTTTAGACCATGTCTGTTTACCTAAAGTTGGGTATGTGTGAGCTGTCCTAGGATGAAGTGGTGAGCCCATCCTGACAGGGGGCACAGTTTCTGTGACTGCTGATGGAACACCTGCTGGCTGTCACAGGCTGGGCCGAGCTTTGTGTTGTAAAGACTTTGGCTCTTCAGTCTCTGCTTGTCCTTGTTTTATAAGCCGGCCACACAGACAGATTTGATATTCTTGAGTCGCCAGGTATGTCTGCTCAGGTGTTTTTAGGCTGATGATGTTCACTGATTTTATGTTATTTGATCAGCTGATTCTGGTACAGTGCTTAAATGTAAATATACCTGCACTTGTAGGTTTTAATCATTAGCTGCTTTTTTTTTTTTTCTGTTAAAACACACAGTAAATGTCACCTTTTTTTCTTCAGTGTATCTGGTAGACGTTCATAATTCTTCAGGTGTAATTATAAATCTGGATTACCATTTTAATAATGCAGTACTCGTTTCTTACCAGAACCTGTACCATGACACACAATAACATATAAAAAGCCACTAATGTATCAAATGTTCATTTTTTTTTTTTTTTAAGACGCCTGACGACTTCTCTAATTCCTTTTTCTCCATTTACTCCTCCACCTGCTTTAATGTAAAAGCCAATGCTTCAGTCGCCTCTGCTCTCTTGACTTGCTTTGCTTTCGCTGCAAAACAAGACTGCGCTGGCTCAATTACCATGATACTTCACGTAAAAGAGCACTGCAGCAAATTTACCATGAAGCCTAGAAAAGCAGGGACTGAAGGTTGTTTTTTTTTATACTCTGCCAATTTACCAATTACTGATCAAGTTTTTTTTTTTTTTTTTTTTTAGTGAAAATCTGCCAGTTTAGATCAGCAGACGATCGTTTAGATCGTCACTAATAGTCACATTGTCTACATTTTGGGATGCGTGTTTTTTTACTTTATTGGACGACTCCTTGTTTGTCTCCCTGGTAGACATTGGCAGTCCCAGTCCATATTATTTTGGTGCTCCTTTGCTGTGGCCGTATCCTCCTAATTCCGCCTCCAGATGCCCCGTGCCCATGAGTGCTGCCGACTGCTCTCCTCCTGCGCTGCGTTGTTTAAATGTATGTATATATGCATGGTTTCTGCTGTTTGCTTGTCGTCTCCCTTGTTCCTCATTTGGTTTCCTGCTGCTTTCAGCAATTTGTTAATCAGTTTCTGTTTTTGCTTCTGTTCATTTTGAATTTATGTATCTTTCTGACTTGGAGCTTGCTGGCTTAAAAAAAACCAAACCATTGTGAGCAGTTTATGAGATTCTAATGCAGGTCACAACCTCCCATTGTGGTTAACATGGGGAAAACATGCAAACCAATTAAACAGCAGGAGTTCTCCAATTTTGCAAAGAGCTGACATTCGAGGACAGCACTTTGTGTCTTTTTTTTTTTTTTTTTTTTTGTTTCTTCCCCTTGTAGTTGTAGTTCATCCAGAAGAACACCAGGATGTGGTGTGGATATCATTGGCGTGCAGTGGGAGTCTTTTGCAACCCCATGGTGCCCTGAAGGTCTGTCAGCCTCTGCTTCACATAGACGAGGCCATGCAAACCGAGTCAGAAGAATTGGGGCTTGAACCCGCCATCTTTGATCAGCCAGGATGAGTGCCCAGCAGAGAGTGCAGACCCCACTGCTGTCTTGTCCCCTTATATCTGGTGCCCTGATCCTGTCTGCTTCTGAACTCTCACACTCTGCTAGTGAAGAAGCAACCAGTCTGGGAAAAGTGGTTGCTAATCTGATCTTGGTGTCAGTGGAGGATTGTTCTGCCAAAATAACATGCAGCCCAACATGTAAACAGCCCTGAAGTATTTGTTGTGCATGATATTTGTGTTTTCATAATTCAGGTGACTCAAATGATCCATTGCTCTTCAGAGCACATTACATTTCTTTCCATGATCATGTCTTAATGTGACTCTGGGGCCACAAAACAGGCCTGATAATGCAAAAGGCCTGACAAGTAACCCTGGCCAAGAAACTCAGTCAGGCCGGCAGGCATGAAAAGACCCCAAATGGGAGAAGAGAACCCCATTAAGCCCCAGCCCACCAAACAATACAGTGTTTCTTATGATGGTAATAATTTATTGGCAAAAGGATTAGAAAATCATCCCAGAATAAATCCCAAAAATGTCTAGAAATGCACACCATGTTGACACAAACTGATAATGCAAAAATGAGCAAAACCTGAGTCTGAAAAACTATAAATAATCAAAAGTAAAAGCCATGACCAAAAATTTCCAAAAGCCAAATATACCAGAATAAGAAAACTTCAAAGACGGAGTGAAATACAAAGTGACTGCTGATGCCAATATAACACAAAGGCAGCAACCACAACAAACAGAATCTGTAATAAAAAGATGATAATCCCACAAAAGCAACAAGTCAAACACTTGGGTCACACAAATAAATTGCATAATTAAATGAACATAAATAAGATCATTATGTAAAAAACAAAATGCATTATATGCAAATAAGTGGGGAATAATAATTCAAAATAGTCAAACTTGTAGACCAGTCCGCATTAAGAGGTGTGCATTCTGGTAGAGCTCAGTTGGCACCGGGAGAAGGAGACAGACGATGTTCTCTATTTTTTTTGTTGTTCTGCTCCTCTTGAGTTGGCGTGACTGACTCCACCAGTGGATGGGCGGGCTGCTGCCGGTGAGTCCTCGGTACCCCATTGCTGCTCTGGCGCGTCTGCGTTACAAAGTCGCTTGTTCAGCATCAACATCTGGCAAACTTTCTGTAAAGTGCCAATGAAGACTGGGGCGGGTGGGGAGATTAATGACGAGAATAAGTGACACAAAGAGCCCAAGCTTGATGATTGTGTTCTGTTTGGTATGTAGAAAGTTAAAATGAGGAAACTTGAACTTCACTGCATTGTCAATAACAGGTCTACAAAATTAAACTTCTCACAAGCTGTAGTAATGGGGAGTAGTTGTGTTTATTGCATTCATGAACGCAATTACATAAAAATAATTAGGTTTCCATCACATCACATTTAAGTACATCATTGAAAAGAGATTCAATTAAAATTTTAACAAATTAGTTCATGTATATAATTTGTCTAAATTAATTAACCATGATCATATTTAGTCTCATTTTTAAAAATGAATGTAAAGAAATCAACTTGCATAGAACTCCTTGAGTTTTGGTCACGTTTTTGGGTTTGGTGGCCCACCACTTTTTTTTTTTTTTTTTTTTTTTTTTTTTTGGGTGCATCCCTGCGAACTGTAAAGCAGCATTCCGCCATCATAGTGCCATCCCAGTGTCCCTGGTGCCCTCTTTCCATGTACTTGATATCCTGATTGAATCTTCCCCTGCTTTTCACTCACTGCTCCAAGATTATCAGTGGAAAATTCCTACTGTGAATCCATCAAGAGAACTTGGAGACTCCTGTTGCAACCCAATTTCTTAAAATTAACAACATTTTTCACAATTTCCTTATTATTTGGATCTTTATCTATAAACTTCTTTGAATGATGGCCAAGCCCATCACTCCAGAGCACTCCTCGCACCATCAAATTCTGCACCTGAAATTGGTTTTCTACTTTCGGGTCCCTCTTTCAATTTATCCGCAGGCAAACCTGGAAACTTTCATCACATGGGCTCCGTCTTTTGATGGGCATTTGAAGCACGAGTTCGCAGCAGCACAAAGCTAGGTCTGATGTGGCTTTGTTCCTAGCTGGCCACTCCTCCTGAAGCCAGTGTTGAATTTTTGGCTCTGCTGTCCCACTCATGGCAGTTTTGTATGCCTGCACTGCTGACCCAGAAAGATGCAAAAAGCGTTCAGCAAACATATTTCAGCAAGCAAAAATTATCCAGTGTTATCGAGCAGAACTGTTTGCTTTTAACTTAAATTTTTTAATGTTGGAAAATATTAAATTCAAAGTAATTATCTTTAAAATATTGATATTGAAGTGTGAAAACAGTAAAAATGTAATAAATGAAATAATTAAAACATCTTTTCATTGAATACCTGCGAGTTCACAACAAACATCGGACCTCCAGCCAGCATATCAGAGAATGGTGCTGTTTCACTGGGGCATCCCAGACTCCTCTGGCAGTGCCCCTTGCTCCACCTCCTGATGCTGATTGGTTGTTCGGTTGCACTTCATGTTGGCTGTGGACTGAAATTTGGTGTGTGGTGGGCTGACTGCTTTTGGTTAAGGCGGACACTCAGCATGTGATCTAATGGATGTGACCTTAAGGACAATGAGCCTTTCAAGCTGACACAAATATGGAGTGCCACATTAAAAAGCAGTGTGTTTTTCTTTTTTTTGTTTTAGTATGAAAAAATGGTGCGACTCTGAAGTGCATGACGTGTGTGTGTGTGCACTGCATGTTCAGCCTATGGTAGATGCTCTTTTTGACATGCATAGGTGTCATCATGGCTGTGAATGTGACTGATGCTTCATTCCAGCCTGTTTCAGGAGCCTCACTTGTAATTTCTTATTGGATTTGCTTCCCGTTTTCTTTATTTAATTGACTTTAGCCTAAGAATTTTCGCAGATGTGAAAGCATCACTTTAAAAAAGAAAGTTGAGATCCTTTTAAGTGTGAAATCTGAGAATATCTTGCAAGGTCACTCTGAGAACAGATGTACTGTAGTTATCATTGGCAGGTGGCCATACCTAAAATTGTGAGAGGTGCTGACTGTGTGGTTCCCCACCAAGTCAGTCCTGAACTGAAATAAAGAACCAAAGAGGCAAATTGGTTGTTAAAGAATTTAATACAGGGACACGCCAGGAAGAGCCCCAGGAATAAAAGGGCAGTAAAACCGTAATGGAGCTAGTGCTGCACATGTGGACATCACCAGTCACGTGCATGGCTTGTCCAGTTACCCCCACTGTCTTCTCTAACTCCATTCCTACCATCCCCTGACCACTTGAGCTCCTTTTAGATGCTTACTTCCTGACTCCAAACTCTTACAGGGAGGTGGGCCTTTCACGCCCAGGGTCCTGCTCATCCTTTTAAGCTCCAGCCTTGATGTTCTCCCTGGATGTGTAAGGTTTGTGTGCCCCAGAAGTCTGCCATCAGGATTTATAGCTGCTGCCCTCTGCTGGACTGAATCTTAACAAATCAAAACTGAAATGTTCAGCTGTCCAAAGGGCGTCTGTCTTGTAGTAGCCAATTGAAGATTGGGTGAGGGGGAAGTGACCCAAAAGAAATGAAGACTGTCCCCAGGGCAAAACTGGCTTCTTGTGAGCTGTTCTTGGTGCAAACCTTGAAGCCGGAAAAGATCAAATGAACCCGTAAGCAGCCACGGCCTAAAGTGAAATATCCTTCTGTCGGCTGTCACTGAGGCTAATCTTCAAAACAAGAAACCTTGTTCCCTTGGTCGGCTTGGACAGGTTTGTGTCCATCTACTGTACTGGCAGAGACCTCTTTTGTGTGCCACACTGACCACGGAGATGGATGCTGGGGTCACTTGCCACAGGGGTGTTTTTTTTTTTTTTTTTTTTTTTTATAATTCTCTCTTCCAATGCTGCCTGTCTGTGGGGTGCTATGGCAGTGCAGTGAGTGGCAGCTCCTTTACAACTTCATTGAGTTTGTGTCCCCCCTGGTCTCTGTAGGCTTTGTGGATGTGCTTCTTTAAGCGGATTCATGTCCTATGCTGTTAGGGCAGGCCTTGGCCTCCTGTGACTCAGTTGGATTAAGTGGACTGAAGGGTATTTAATGCTGGATGGACCTCCTCTGCACAATTCTGTCTCATTTCTTGAGCTCATCTTTAAAACGGTGCCATTTCAAATAGTCCAAATGCCACCTCAGGCTAGTCCCCATGCTGAGTATGGCAAGGAGCTGTGCCTTGGTGTCCTACTTGTCACTCTTGACAGCTTTGAGTCTTAACACTTTGCCACCTTCCTGTTCTCTTGTGAAGTCTCTTTTTAGTTCTGCAGCACTAGGCCAGTGTATCACGTGAAAATCAAGGAGTGCGGGCGTTTGAAACACAAATCAGCATGGTGTTGCGCAGTGGACAGAACGTGTCACCTTTATTTTTCTTATTAGTCATATTTTGGATGGCATTTGCATTTTCATAAAGCAGCATAAACATCTGGTGTGTTAAAGTACCAAGTTCAAGTGGCAGATGCGACTTTTATTCATAGTGACCTGTGAAAGACCACCTAGCCGAGAAGTCCTCAAGCAGTGGGCATGCACAAAGAATTTTCTGTTCCATGTGTCATCTGAGAAACCTCAAACATCCATCCATCCTGCTATATCCTGACACAGGGTCATGGGGTCTACTGGAGTCAATCTCAGCCAACACCAGGCACAAGGCTCACTGCAGGGCGCACACACACGGGTCAATTTAGAATCGCCAGTGCACCTAACCTGCATGTCTTTGGACTGTGGGAGGAAACCCACGCAGACACGGGGAGAACATGCAAACTCCGCGCAGGGAGGACCCGGGAAGTGAACCCAGACGGGTCTCCTTACTCCGAGGCAGCAGTGCTACCACTGTGCTACCATGCCACCACAACCTCAAACAGATTTATTTATTTTTATATAAAATAGTGAGTTTTACTTGAAAACCGAGCGGTTATGTAATATATGCAGTACTTGAGCCCCATGTAGATGATTGCAGATTTAAGTTGGTACAGTATGAGCTTGGTGGGCATGTCCTGAGATGTGCAGCTCCTTTTTCAGTTGCTTATGTTTGTTTTACATTTCATTTTGCTTATTCTGTTCCTTTTTTATTTTTAGCTCAGCAAAATTCTCCCAAAATCCATGAAGGTTGGTGGGCATACAAAGAGGTGGTCCAGGGGAGCTTCGTCCCAGGTAATCCATTCGTTCTCTGTGCCGATGCTTTTAATGTGGGTGATGTGCTTTGTGATGAGGGGGTGGAGGTCAAAGGCCACAGATGCTCTGTCATGGCAGATTGTTTCTTGGGTCTTTGTTTGATGGGAGTGTCGGGGAGGGGTGTGTGTGTGCGCAGGGTCTCCGAGGGTGAGATTCATCCACTGTGTTAATTTGTAACGTCCTGTGTGGGTCTTCTCCTTACTGAATCTGAAGTCTTGTCCCAAGTGTCCCCGGCTTCTGTAGACTCCTACTGCTCCACTTTAATGGCTCCTGAGTCCCTGGCCACATGCTGGGGTTCACCTCAGTGTCTCCTTAAGCGTCCCATTATTGTGCATGATGGAATAATGGAGGCACTGGCAGGTTGGGTCACTGCTGGTGGCAGTGGCAGGGGGTGGCAGCTGGGAGTCGTCCCAGCGTTTACTAATGGATTTATTTAATGTCTCGGGGTCTGTCAGGTGTGATGATGAGCTGTAATTGGCCTTGGAATGACAATTGATGCTCAACGGGGGCTCGTACATTGTCTGTGATGGTGAGTGGGGTTCTTCCTGTTTAATTTATTTCTGTTTTTAATGAACATCACAAACTTAAATGCAGATGCTGTAAGTTTAGACATTACTGGACATTTCATAGGTTACAGTTTTCACTAATGGCTTTAAAATGAAATGAGCAGTCAGTAGCTGAATGTGTTGATGTTGATGGCAAACTCCAATCAGCAGCCATGGTCCAGTGTTCTCAGTGATGTCTTCTGTGCAGTGTTTGGAGTGTGAGACACTTTCTTTGTGTCTGTTTGCGTGTTGCTCTTGGACCCTCGGTGTCCTCTCCGTACCTTTGCTCAGATGTGTGCAGGTGCAGCCTCCATTGTTTGGTTCTGCAAGGGTGGGTGGGCTTGTACATCTCACCGTTTTTGGAGTAGTAGTTGTCATCGTCATTACTTCTCAACAGGTGTGGTTTAGCACTTTGCCCACTGAACATAATTGGTAGTTTATAAATGTTGGTTTGTTTCTGCTTTTGATTTTTGATCTTGATTTTGCAGTTAAACCTCTCCTTGAGGTGCCGGACTATATGACAGAATATCTTCATAGTGTGTGTGTTTTGACTGATCCTTTGTAATCACTGGTGCTAGTATCTTGATGCATTGCCAAACATGGTGTCTCTGCCTTGCTTCCTCATGTGATGTTAGCTGACATCCATCAACTTCCTTGTGTGCTGCTGCCACAGTCTTCCATGGCATGTGGAACTTTTTTTTTTTTTTATATATATATATATATATATATATATATATATATATATATATATATATATATATATATATTCTCTGCCATGCCCTTCACTTCACATTCACACCCCTCACTTAGGGACATCAGTCAGCCCTCGCTGTCCCCAGTTCTCTGAGACCTTTTCTGTGATTTACCAGTGGCTCCTCTAGGTGTGTCCTTGACCTTCACTTGTACATCCCACCCTCTGAGGAGTGACAGGAGCTCGTGGTGACTGCTCAGGAGCAGAATGGGGCAGTGATGACCGCAGCACAGCCCAGTTAGTGTTGAATTGCATCTTCAGCCTAATAAATATGTGAAGCCAAAGCTGTTTACATGGACTCTGGTGTGCACAGGTTAGCATTTCACTTGGAAATCTTGGTGTTTAGTTGTCCCACTGCCACACGCTTTTTATTATATATACACACACACACACACACACACTTGGAGTCGTCGCTCTCCTCCACCTCGTCTGATGTGCATTTGCTCCTTTACTTTTCTCCTGTTCTTTTTATCTCTCGGCCATGATGTCTGCATCCACACCTGCTGCACCACAGCTACTGTAACTCCCCCCACGCCAGCCTGATTTATATTATTTTGTACGTCTCCTAGTGTTGACACATTTATTTTTCACATCATCCAATTAAAAAAAGTGGCGTAACATTAACTAGGCTATTTTTATAAGAAATACATTAAGTCTGTGTAGCAAACTTTAAACATAAATTGGAAATAAGTATTTTATGTAGATTTTGAGGTCTCTGCACTCCGCCCCTTCCTACCCCAGGTGCACTACTTCCACCAGAGTAGTTTCAGTTCCATCCTGAGCGCGCCATTTGACATCAGCTGTGCACACAGAGTACTAGTACTAGTACTGTGCGCTTGCAGTATCGGTGATGGGGCTGCGCTTGCAAATTGAACACTCGTCGTGTTACTCTGGAGGCAGGACTTGGTAGTCTGGACATCTTTGGTGGTGTTGGCTTTTTAACTTTGAGCACATTAGACTGTCATTCCAGTTTTTAATGACCCTATGTATTTATGAAGACTCTGCCCTTGTCTCTGTTTACTGTACATCGTGCACTTTTTTTTACACCAAGAAACTGTCTGCCTCCTCACCTGCTTCTGACCCACCTCGCGTTACTAACTACTAGAGGGTCTAGGTGACAACAAGGCATCGGGCACGTCCAGAACGGTGACCCTGACAATGTCCACTAAACTAATCACAGGGGTGCCGCCCCTCATCTCTGTTGTCTCCTCTCGGGTTGCATTATTTTGCTGGTTTTCCTTGATTTATTTGTTTTGTGTTTTTTATTTTAACTGTTGTTTATCCTCATCCTGGTTTTCTATATGCTGAGCCAACAGGGATGGGGCCTAATATACAGGAAGGGCGCTATATAACCAACAGATCAGGAGACCGCTAGAGGACAAAGGCACAGTGTAAAAGATGAGCTTGGTGCAAGTCAATAATAATACAGTAATCTACATATGAAATATAATATATACAAGTGTGTGTGTGTATGTATATAATATAGTGACTTTCATTAATGATCTGAGGGTGCTACACAGGCTAACAGCAGAGTCCCCTTTTATCCAGTTTGGGATTTTTGTTGTTGTTTTTTATCTTTCATCCCTCCCTGTGCCCCTTGCAGATGCTAAGCTCTTATCCTGGTGGTCCCGCTGTGTGTTATTTAGACCAAACGGAGGTGCTTCACCAGGAGGTGTGCAGGTTTTGCCTTTTCAGTACCTGCCTCTCTGCAGGAGCCAGGATTATTGGACCTTTCTTGGCCACTGCTCCTCTGAGGTGAACAGCCTGGCGAGCACATGCCGCGTCTCTGCAGAAGCGATTTTTAGCTCACCGGATAAGCATCTGGATGGATTTATCTTTTATTGACCTAAATTAATAAACTTTTTTAAAGATGATCAAGTGTCTCTGTTGACAGTAGGAGAGAGTTGCTGTTACTGGTAAAACTCAATGCGCTAGTCAGCAAGGTCATGGTCCTGTCTGCTGAAAAGCGTGTCCACATCCCCTCGGTCCATTCTTCAATTATGCACTTAGGGAAAACCAGTGGGCCTCATGCTGTGCCAGTAAGGTCCGCAGGGAGTGGCTCCAAAGCTGCCCACAGTTGTCAGGGAATTATCAGCGATAGATTGTTCAGCCTAAAGGAAGGTCTAGGCAAGTGACCTCAGCATGGCAAATTCAGGCCCTCAAGTCCATGTGGCTGGGGTTACAGACCACTGCTGCTGTGTGAAAGAGGTCACCCAGCCTGCTCTTAATGCTTTCTTATGCTCGATGGCTTATCATGGATCACTGGCTTCTGAAATCCAGGACTTCAAAATGCAAATCCTCCACTGTTAGATTGGATCATAATACTTGGGTTGTTGGCATCGATACCCGTAAGTAAACATGGCCGTGGTAACTTGGTATTTACACTAAGCAGTGACCTCTGCCCTCAATGATCTGCTGTATCTTTAACTTCCCAGACGATTGTCCTCTTCCTGTGACAAGTGTGGATTAGCACTTCATGGGCCTCATCTGTCAAGTGATGACTCACTTCGTAGCTTTACACTTAACAATGGCACATTTCACCTGGGACCCTCAAGTTGGGTGAGCAGGGTTCAGAAGGTTAATTTGCTGGGGCAGACATCTTAGGTGTGTAGGGAGAGCAAATGAATGGCAAGTAAGCTAGACCATATTGCTAGTTATTTTGGTGGGGCACTGCCCGCCTGTAGCCACACCCCTGTGGCATTGTGTGCCACTGATGAGTGAAGATCAGCCCTATTGATGGCTTTACTTTCTTGGAACCCTTCCTGCTGGCACGAGTTCACAAGTGGGCGGCACACATTTTTATGGCTTCGTGTGCCACATTATGACTATGGCACCTGCCTGCTTTACATAATGTCACCACACGTGTTATTGAAACCATTATTACCTGCACAGAATGCATTTCCTTCCTTTAATGTACTCAGTGCTGCACAGTAAAATGAACCTGTCTGGTCAGTAAATTGTTTTAGGTCAGAAATTAAAATGTCAGAAGCTTTTTATTTATGAAGGAGAACGAAGCCCAGGCCATTCATCCTAGAATTAGAATGTCTAAGCTCATCTTATCTGCGACGATGACAAATGAGCAGAAATTCTATTATTGTGCCGCGTAATAGAGAGGAAAGGTTGCTTAAGGAGTAAATGATATGTGAAAAATCATCGGGGCTCAGATGAAACATTTATTATAGGTAAGTCCGGGCAGCCAAATGGATGTGGTGTTTAATATGAATGGGCTCTGTGTTTTCCAGTGATAACATTGTAAGGAAAAAATAAGACATTGGGCTGCTTGGAGTAAGGTGCCATCCAAGAAGGTGACTGCTGGGGGCTGATGGTGTGGGCCTAGTGGTGGCACTGGGGTTGAGATAATAAGAATAATAATTCTTTGCATTTATATAGCGCTTTCTCACTCCTCAAAGTGCTCCGCAATTGCAGGCTAAGGGCCTTGCTCAAGGGCCCAACAGAGCAGAGTCTCTTTTTGGCATTTATGGGATTCGAAACGGCAACCTTCTGATTGCCAGTGCAGATCCCTAGCCTCCGAGCCACAACTCGGCCTAAATCCTCTGAATGTTCTCCCCTGGAAGGCTGATTGTACCCCAGCTTTAAATGAACATTGGTATCTGGGACAATGGAGACGTGATGTGCTCTCTCCGTCGGGTGAACGTGACTGCAGAGCCGAGTTCAACTCCTGTCCTGGCCGCTGTTTGTACAGAGAACTTGATCCACATTTTCTGTGGGGAGACTGTGGTCCTGGTGGGTCTGTCTTGTATTGACACTGGGGTGGTACACTCCACTGCGCACATTGTCACCAAGGTCTCATCTTCTCACATGGGTTCATTATGCTATCCAGTGTTTAGAACATCACTGAGCACTGCCACGAAGATCTACCTCAGGATGTTCACACTGGAATTCATGCCATGAGCCATCTTGCCACCTTTTTCGTGTCACCAGAGCCACTGTGGCCGCCAGTGCTGCCTCAGCATCTCAGTCCTGGCTTCAAATCTACCCGTAGGCATTGTCCTGGCATTCTCTTGCGTGTGGCTGTCTGGCTTTTCTTTAGGGGCTCCTCTGTTTGTCCTCCTGTCTCTCCCCATCTTGTAGGTTAGCTTAACTGGCGTCTTGGAATTGTGACTGGTGCCACTTCCAGAATTGATCCCTGTGTTTTGTGCCTTGTCCTCCCTGGGTCAGCTCTGCTTCCTCACATCCCTAAAGTTGGACTAAGCCAGACCTGTCGATGGTCAGTCGGATGAATCTTTGGTAAATGGCTGTCAAGTAGAGTGCACGACATGAGAGGGCTGGGTTCCCAGCAGGTAAAGACCATTTAGTAGTTGTAAGCAAAAATGGTTAATTTACTGGAAGGATGATGCCATCCTCGCCACTGAGATGCTCTTGAGCACATGGTCTAAATGGCAATGCAACAAGCTGTTCTGGTGGGGCAGGAGAGACATGACTGGTATGTGGGCACAGTCTGGGAATGGAAACTGAGCCCTATTGGTGACTGTGCTACCCGCCTGCCCCCGTGTTCTACTGAATCAGCCCTCGTAAGACTCCCAGTAGACACAGTGAAGTGCGTCATATCACAATGTGCAGCGCTAGGTCGGCCACTAGACCCACCATTATGTCGGAGACGCACGTTACAAACCGCACCTCGCCGATGTGCACAACTATGTAAACGTTCTTGTGAATCCCGCTGGAAATGTGTGTTTAAGGGAAGCCAGCAGATTATTCGATTTCATCCTGCATTATGATGTCATTCCCTCGAAGTGATCAAACCATCGCCAGCTCATTTCTTTGTTTCGTTTCAGTCTCATGGCCTGGGCCAGCGCAGTGCTGAGGTGGTTAGTGGTGGTGTCCCCTTATCGAGTGCCACCTGCCTACAGTGTGTGCCCTTGCTTTGGTTTTACTTCCTCACATCAGTCCAGTTGTCCCTGACGCTGGTGAGAGTGGGCCATCTGTGGACTTGCAGCTGGCACAGCCGTGGACCTCCATGGTCCTGAGTTGGGCTAAAAGGGCCTGACAAAGTTTTATGTTCTGCAGTTTGGCTCATAAAACACGCAATGAAATGATTCCCAGTAACAAATTCTTAGGAGTTCAGTGTGCCTTTCTAGGCCACATTCTGACGTGGATGAGTGTTTGTTCTTTCTCGGCGCTCTTCACACTTGGGTCTCGTTGATTTTTCACTTAATGATGGCTAAATTACCGTGTCCAAAATAATTTTCTGGTAGCCTTTGATTATATCTTCTGCTATGTTGCTCTTATTAAGAGAAATAAATCCAAGCATGCCTCGTGTTCACTGTGCATAACCCATTTAAGAAGATTAGGGTCTGAATTTTATAAAGGGGACTGGGAATTACAAGCTATTAAAAGTTAATATGCCACACTGCTTTAATACTTAGCGCCATCACACACAGCTCTGGTTTAATCCTCTGATGCTGAAAGCTTTACTGGATTGTTGTCACTTTGGTTTAAAAATAATCAAAACCGCTCTGATGATCAATATCCCATGTGCTGTGTGGAATACACGCCATCCACTCAGGGTCTGCACTCAACCTGATGTGGCGGAGTCCATTAATGCCCTTCTCACGCTGTCCATGGATCATCGGTGGGCCCTGCGCTATCTGAGGTGGATCGACGCACTGATGGCTGCGGTCCTTGCTCGACAAAACCACTGCAGTCATTTTGTGTTTGGAACCACAATAATTCAGGAGGACTTTTTTTTTTTTTTTTTTTTTTTTCCCCGGCAAGGAATAAATTAATAAACCGAGTCGAGAGTGATGAGTTCCACACGAAAGCAAAGATCAGCAAGTAAATCACGGAGAGCTGCTGCCGCCTGATTAATGGTGTTTCTCCACAAAAACGCACTGTTAATGTTTTCTGTTATTGACACCATTGATTTTGCTTTATTCCTCGAGAAACGGCGTCCTTCCCAGAGACAACTCCTAGTCATTCTTAATCACCTTGGAAGCTAATGGACCAGCACATGTAGACCGTGAAACATCCAAGGGAGTGCTGGGAGTGAAAATTCTGGTGCGGCCATACAAGGGTCTTATGCGTGTGTGAGAGAGATGGATGGATGGCCGAGCCCTAAAGAGCTGCATTGACGAGGGCCACTGTGACTGGGAAGGTTGTGTGCAGAAGCTATTGAGCAGTGTGATGTGTGAATGTACGGGGGGGGCGGGGGCACAGCAGAGTAAAGATCACTGGAGCCACATGAGAGTGTTTGACGAGTCAGGACAAAATGTCACCGGTGTAGAGACATAGAAGTCCCATTCAATGAAGATCTACCAACATACTGTCATATAGGACAACCAAACAAGGACCTGATTAAGAGATCTCCGTACTGAAAGCAGAAATGCAAAAGTAAATTCAAAAACTTGTAAATGTTGCCCAGTTGGTAAGTAACGGAATGTGTTTCATGGTGGTGCAGCGAGATGTTCCAGTCCAGGCACCCCTGAAATCACATCTCAACAAAAAGAGAAACCAAACCAATGGCTCATTTAAAGGGACTCTTAACTTCAAGCCCCTTGGTAGACCTGAAAAGTTGGGCTGCACCTACGCACCCCTGAGCACCAGTATGGAGAGAAGACTGAGGGTCCGAGGTACCTGTACATGTAATCTGGAAACAGGCCCAAGAGAAATTGGAGAAGAATGGCATGGAGTGTATCGGAGAAATGGAGGAGCAACGTGAGCTTGTGGTTGGCTTTTAACAATGCGTTCAGTTCTTGATGTAATCCACTATGAATATTTACAGACTATCATATAGAAATAGGAGAAAAGAACACACACACACATTTCATGGATCATTTCATTGTTTATGCTGACATAGCTTGCTGTTAGTTTCTTTATAATGTTTAACAAAATGTATTCCTGTATGTTTGTCCTCGATATTCCTCCAGTGACACTGAATGGCACATGTGGCTTAGAAAATGGAGGGCTGGAAGGTGCAGCATCTGGCCGTGTGCTCTTCATAGTTTGATTTCTTCATTTTGGGTTATTGGGTGGGTGGTCATCCTCTGTCGTTCTGCAAGTGCTGCACCGTGGTGTCATGGGGATGTGACCCACAGGCCGTGCTCAGCAAGTGATGGCATGTGCCAAGGTCCTGTCTAAGTCTTTTGAGGACCTCGGTGCAGTGCAGTCACTCTCTTGGTGGTCCGCTTCACACGTTTGAACTAATGTAGCCTTCTGTGTCGGAGCAGATAGACTGGCATCAAAGACTCGCACTCCACTCATGAAGGACATGTCTGCCTTTTCGGTATCCAAACACAAGTTGTTCTTGGTGTCGCTGCCCCAGATCATGTGCTGGCAGGCAGGCAGGCTGATTTCTGGGAAGTGCCCTCCGTAATTGTTGTATTTCACTGAAAGTGTCTGTGCCTTGAACCCAAGGCCAAGCGTAATTAAGGTAGGCTCACACCGCAGATGTTGCTAGTTTGTTTTTTTCTGTCTCCCCGTTCTAACACTGAACCGAGTGACAGTTCTGCTCTTCCTGAACGTCACGTTGCTGTCAGGTCTTGGCGTTTGTCACTGGCATGTTTCAGATATCACAGAGCCCAACTTATAATTTAGTTGTCACAAGCCATTTTGTTGGAAGTTGTCAGAGTGGCAGCCGTTCGCTGTTGCCAAGGTCATTAAATCTGGGAGCTGTTGTGACTTCATTAGTATAAATTTATTCTAATGCTATAATTTATCTTTAATAAATGCATGAATGCCTGTATCAGTGGGAATGCGATCAAGGACAATTAGAAAACAATGCCCATCAGTCAGGAGTGTTTCAGTGCATAGGCCGCCGCACCCGAGCTCCGGCAAAGTGGTGCAGAGAAGGTGAAAGAACAAATTGAACGAGCCGCTGCACACACTCCAGGATCAGCCTCGGCGTTAAGCAGGGGGGCTTAATGGGGCAATTAACCTGATCAGAAAATAAGAGTCTTTAAACCGAAATGTGGCAGGAGGAATCTGCTGGCGCCGAGCGTCAAGCTGGGTTGGTAAAAGTGTGCTTGGCTGCTCATTAAGTGCAATGAAGTTAGTCGAGAGGCCAGAGTGTAAACACAAACTGCTGGCCTTGGATCACCTTCCTTTTCAGTCTGATACGTTCATTACCAGTAAAGAGGGTGCCAGCAATAGATGATGTGGCACGTTTCACAAAGGGACTGCTGGTCATGGTGCCAAAATGATTTGCACAACATCTTTAGCTTCAACAGTAATGAGATCTCAAGATGCCAGGCTGCCAATCCCCCCCCTCCGCCCCCCTCTCCTGTAAGGCTGGTAATGTCAGCCATGTCTTTGAAGGGCTGTGGTGTGACGCTATCCTGGGCACAGAGCTGAGCTGTCCTGTTGTTGCAGGGTTCACACTTGGTTTCCTTCTGCAGTCCAAAGATAAATCATAGGGTGGCGTGTCTGAGTGTCCCCTGCAGCCTCCAGGGTTAATTTGCTATCGGGTTTTTTTTGTCACTGCCCATGACCACCTACTGGGTGAAGAAGCCTCCCACCAACATAAAGTTGGCTTCAAAGTGGCAGGACTTACTCTATTACTGCCACCTGGATGTGTTCATAAGTATCACGATGTGGAGAGTAGTTGACTGATCCTCACCCTCCGCCCCTTCTGTGACCTCCGTCGTGTGGTGGATTTAAGGACACGTCCAGCTGTGACAGACTCGCGCAGAGGAACTCATTCAGGTGTTTACTTACTTTCTGGGTGAATCGTGTACTTGAGGCCATCAGTGGACATTAAGGGGAAGAACTCTTTAAACGGAGTCCTGGCACTGTGGGTCAAACTACCGAGACGTGGAGTTGGATCTGGCTGACCTGTTGGCTAAACCAATGGGCTTGATGAACTGAACGGTTTTTCACATTTCTTATGCCCTTGTGTAGATGAGTCTGCTGGGTATTGTCAATGGTAATCTGTCTGTCTATATTTCAGTACCCCTTATATTCTTCTCCTCTTTGCTGGATCAAATACATAAAAGATGAGGACTGCCCCTTAGTGGTTGACGCAGAGGCCAGGTGGCTATTTGCCACACTCCGTATCCGTGATCCTCGCTGCTTCAGGATGCCTTTGGCATGTGTTTCTGTCATTGCCCTGGCATTCTCTCACCAGCTGGGCACTCTGGTAGTGATGGTCATCTTTTCCATACAGCCCGCCCAGGCCCAGTTTTCAGTTTGCCACTTTCTTCTTTGTCTTCAGTTTGTTTTTTCCTCTTCTGTAACTTTTTTCCCTTGGAGGATTTTTCAAGACTGAAGTTATTTTTGTGGACCCACAATGCACTGCTCCATTTTCAACTGTCCGGGTAAAACAGCTGCTGGTGAGTTGCTTGTTTAAAAATAACTCAAAAAGGAAAAAAGAATACATTATCAGGATTCCAAATCTAGGTCACCAAATTTCTCACATTTGACGCTTTTCATTTGAGCAAACAGTCGTTACTGAGAGCTGACAACAAATAAGAAATAAGCACATCCAGTCGCAAGCACGCCAACATCTGAGAGCGCCCAGTGCTGCAGAACTGATAGAGGATGGGCTTTCAAGGTGTGGTGTCCATTAGGCCCTGCTGTGACCTCCACACAGACAGGTGACAGTCACAGCAAGATCAAGATCATGTCTGGCTGGTGGTCCATTAGGGAGGAGGTCTGAACTTCAGCTAGGAGATGGCCAGGCTGTCCTAAAGGTCATTTTAGCCAAAATGGACAGTAGGCAAAGGAAAAGAGATGAAAACACAAGGAGAAAGCAAACTGGATATAAAAATCAAAGGAAAGTAGAAATTAAAGGTGGGACAAAAAAGTTAGAAAAACCACAGGGCGGCAGTTTAAAAAATGATCAGTGCTAGGATACTGGCAATGTGATGTCATGTGATGGATGTCGCACCTCAGGTAGCAAACAGGGCAGCCAAAGAGATGACAACACACACAAAATTCCAAACTGGCAATCTAGTTAAAAACATAACGGTTTGTGATTTAAACAAGAAGCTTGTGGTAGAGGTGGCCTGTCCGGAGGGGCAGAGCCCCCCTGAGAAGGCATACAGAGTGACATGGTGAAGGTCTGTTCCTCTGCTTCAATCCATTGGCCTGGGTCCGTGCCCACTTGTGGTGTGAATGTGCAGAGCAAAGGTCATTGGAGGCAAATGGGAGTCCTGGAAGAATGCACTGGTGGAGAAAGAGATGGCCTTCGGTAATCTTGACATGAGGGAGTGATGGGGAGACATTGTGGTTGGCTATACGTTGGTCTACCAGCACCAGTGAAGGTAAAATGTCCACATCAGCATCTTGTCAAACAATCCGACCACCAAAGGACAGGAAGTTTTTCTTCATGGAGAAAGTGCCAAGGCATGTTGTGCAGGACCACCAAGGTAATTCATAACAATGCTAAGGACCTCCTCAAAGCAGCCTGGTGTGCCAGTTCACACGCCCTTTGAATTGCATCAATCAATGGGTTGCTTCCAAAAGGGTGGAACTGAAAAGTGCGCACACCTGAAGCAAGGTATGAAGAGAATGCAGAGGGCACAATGGAACCGGGGAACGGGCTAGCGGCACCAGGCACCACTTACACTCGACACACTCCAGAAGGAGATTCTCCTCAGTAAGAAATTCTGTTGAGCACATCACAGAAAAAACGGATTACGACGAGTGAGATGAGTTTTCTGTAAACATTTTGAATTTGACTTTTAGTTATTGAGATGAATTTACTGCCTTTACCATAACAGTGCCCTCTGCTGGATGGGTGGCACTGCCCCACCAGCCCGGAATGCTGAGATGTCACTGAACACAACTGCTAAGAAGTGGCAAAGAAACCCAAAGGTGTTTCAGCTAAAGCCCATCATTGGCGTGTTGGGTCTGCTGACTGGACACTTGTCCTTCTGGTGAGGCTCGACCCCTGAGGTTGGCTGCAGACCCCTTGTTGCACCCCTCAGAATTTGGCAGCCAGACCCGTATGGTGGCGGTGCACTTTACAGCGTACACAGGTAGCCTGATGGGTTCTCTTTTTAAACCTGTCTCCCCGAGCACAGCAAGGCTTTCACTTCCATGTAAAAGGAGGTGTCTGCCACCAGGGGTGCATGCTGACTCCTGCGGCTGGATGTACCAACCTCTGTACCATCTGCTTGTTGTCAGAGAGTATTAAGATAGCACTGTCTCTTTTCTGGTGTCCACCACTTTTGTTTTTGTAAAGTCTGCATGTCTGTGAACGGAGCACTGGTGACTGTCGCACGCACGCACACGCGTGCCCATCTCCTTTGGGTGACTGTAAGTTGAAGACTTTTTCACCAACATTGGAAGTGCTGAGCAGGCAGCAGCCAGGGATCAGCTAGGCACAAGTTGGGCATGTTGCCCATTTCTTAGTGCTGACGTGACTGGTTTTCTACCCGATACTCGTCAATGTCACACCCCGTGCCGTAACTGTGATGTCGACTCACTGTATTGTCTCAATTTTTTTGTTTCTCCATCGGTGTGCAGTTCACTTCATTTAAATTTCACTCCATCAGGTTGTTGCTTGTTTCATACCAGAAAAGCACAGAAGTCCATGGGCACGGAGAGGTCGGACTGGGTACTTGCCAAAACAGAGATATTGAGCACACTTGGCACAAAGGAAAGACTCGCAGAGAACCGAAGTTTGACAATCTCGCCTCTGGCAAGAGCTCCGTACATAACCTTTGACGTGCCGTCTTTGTACCTGGCGCTGGGTGTGCTGCTCTGCCAAGATGCCGCACAGGGGGATGGAAGGGCACTGTAGAGCTGGAAAGCCGAGAACTCTGCAAAATGCAATCCACCAAAGGATTCATTAAATTAGGACCGGAGGCAATCTGAGAAGCAGCTGATCCATATGTGTGCAGGCAGACTGCCACTGAAACACGCATGTAATCCGCTTGGCATTAGTCATTCAAGGATTGTGTGAGAAAAAAATAAGAACTTGGAGATCCAACACGGAATACAAAAAAACTCTCCAGATCGAAGCCGTTTGCTGTAGATGATGGCCAAATCGAATCTCCTAATTCAGCCCACTAGGAAATGAAACATACGGCAGGCTGCTGGAAAATATCAATGAGTAGGAAGCCATGGACACGGGGGATGGATGGCACAGCGCTGCAGCCTCCAGACCTCGGGTTCAAATCCCAGCCAGATTTTACTACTCCTCCTCCTCCCCACAGAGTGTGCCATGCTTGCCACCACTGACTCCACATGAGCTGCAATGAAAACACAAGAGTGTGTAGGGAAAGTCCTGAATGGGTTTTGTTTCCATCAGAGCCTGTCTGGTCAGCACAAGATGCCATTCTGTACCACACAACTCTGTAACACGTGCACACAGGCAGCCCACACTGCCCAAAGTAACCTCCAATTAGAGGTCAAGTATGTTATGGGGGGGGGGGCTGACTGTCTAGGATACCCCATAAAGCATCGAGTCCCCTCAGAGCCCCAGTCTTGTGACCATCAGGAAGACCACTTCTACCAAACACCAGCTGATCTCCTTTTACTTGATTAGCGATGTGTGCTGATGGCTTGGAGGATGTTGCTGAAGCAGAGTGGAGGTGAACGAGGAATGCCATTTCTGTTCTCGTCTCCTCTGAAAGAGAACCCCCCCCCCCCGATTTGCATGGACACACCCACATACATGTAGGCTGTAATGATGCCCAGGAAGGCGACAGTTGGCTGGCATATCCAGCCGTTCCATGTCCACCTGCCATAAAGCTGTTTGTTTAATGACCTGAAAGGTGCTCTAAAAATGAAAGAAGCGTGCGATTCAGATTATCACTGCAGTAGCTCGACAGAGCTGTATAGTGCCTTTCATGTCTGTCCATCTCCTAGTGTCTGTCCCATCCAAGCCCTAGATACACTGCTGTGAAGTGCACTGTATTGTAGTTGGTGCACTTGACAATGCTCTTGATGGCACTTCAGTGCTTTCAAGTCTTGGGTTGGCGGGCTCCCGCGCTGGGTGCACACAGATGTGTACAGTGCCTGGTGCCTCTCTGGGAGTGTTGGTTTAGCAGCTCATTTAAGGCCTTCTATGGTCATCTGCAATCTTGGACAAGCAACATTTACTGACCCTTCTCAGACCATCTTTATGGTCACTCAGCCACAGCACACGGACTGGGCATTGCAGGGCACAGTCCCAAACCCTGTGCCACATTGGAGCTCCCTATTAACCTGGGGTGTCTTCATGGCTTTTTGTCCACATGCTCAAGTGGCACACCGAGTGCTACATTTGAGCCCAGAGCTGAAATGCTGGTACATCCTGACACCATGCTGGCCTTCAGCCTTGGCATGGCACTGTTCTTCTAATCTCTTTTTTGGTTTTGGTGGTTAAACATGGCGACTCTAACTGTAGAATGGGCTCCATGGCACTCTGACTGTTGTGATCGACTGAGCTCTGTGACAGTTGGCTGGATGAAGACCAGGAATGCCATGACTAAATGGGATGATAATCCGGGGGCACACCCTCCATACACTTTGTCAACGTCCTGATGGAGCGTGAAGGGTGGGGGGCTTTGCTCTGGCTTCACTTGCTCCCTTTACTTTTCTCTCCGCTCTCCACACTCGAGGCGTGTTTTTTTTGTACCCGCAGGTGCCACAGCTGTACTGAGCTCATCTTCTGTTAGCTGTTGTCCTCAATTGCCAAACCAGGCAGGGCCTCATGAGTGTGTCTTAGGATTGATATGTGGGGGATATCACTAGTGCTCTCCTGACCCCTGAGCATTGTGAGCTTCCCAGACTGGCACACTTGACTGAGCAGAGCCCTTCAATCCCATCTCGATTTGAGAGAAACTCTTTGCTTGAGGGTCTGTGCTTGGCCCCTGACTTTTCAGCATGGGAGTGTCATGCTAGTTCTAAATTTTGGCACGGGCCTGACCGGAGTGCAGAATACCTAACTTGGTAAAGCAACGGAGGTGATCCTCTGGGCCCACTCAGTGGGCAGTTGTTATAAACTGAAGACTTGTCGCATCACTTTGAACAACTCTCTCAGAAACGTCATTGTGCCCTGGCCAGTCGGTCCTCTTCAAAAATAATCAAATGGTCGTCTCTGCTGACTGACTGGAGGGTGGAGAAGGTGGACCAGTGGGAAGGATGCAGCTAGCCAAGGCTGAGTGAGGGTGTAGGGGTCCTTTGACTGACAGTTGGGATGGCAGAGCAAATGAAATGTTAACGAGAGAGTGACGAATGAATGGCCCGTGTCGAAGCTCCCTAGAAATGAGGCGACACTCTGTGACTGGGCCTGATGCCGTTCAAGGGCACAGCTACGCTCACCGTAGAGGACAAGCAAGTGGAGCGAATTCTGTTTCAGGAGGTGAAATATTATTTAATCGGACACGCTTCATACATAATTCAATTAGCCGCCTTTAGTCATCGCCATTAATGAGGGCCGCAGCCAGCATGCCGACCATGAACCTCCATGAGGCGCTGCCAGCCTGCAGACAATCAAAACCTAGCCAGGTGCTGCCCACCCCACGTGATGGACTTGCCCCGGGCGAGCTCACTCTGAGGATCAACAGCCGCCCTTACCAATCCAATTTAAGGCATATGTGTTGGTCCCAAAATCATTAAGTTGTGTAACCAATGTGCTCGAAAGGAGACCCCCTCATGTAAATGGGCTGCTTGGGCTTTATTGTGAAGCCTGAATTCTGTTTGGCCCTGACCTCCCACTCCCTGCCCGCTGCTTCACCTGTCCAATGGTGGACATCCACACCACCAAAGACCCCCATGATGGAAGGGGCCCCATTTAAAGAAAGTTCACCTGGAGTTCTTGAGTGCGGAGTGGACTTTTCTTGAGTTTTATACCGTGCTTTTGATGGGTTTTCTAGTGTTTTGGATTGATATGATTGGCACTACATAATGCAGTCTGATGTGGTGTTGGTTGGTGGTGTTCTATCTGTCCTCTTGTGCCTTTCCTGGACTGCAGGTGGGATGTGACCTCACAGCGATGACTGCAGACCCTGCCACCCAGCTTGTCACATGGCTTTGTCCTGGCCAGCGGCTGTCGTATCTGTGTTTTATATAGTTGTGTGTCCATACAGAGGATGGAGATCAAAGTGTTTTATGAGATATCTGTCTTGTAACTTTTAGACAAGAATGACAATGACGTGGTAATAAAAACGAAATCAATACAAGCTTATAGAGCATAAACCAGTGCAGTAGTTAGTAATAAAGGAGCGTCCCACTCTGTAATTTAATCATATTGTGAGTCTGCTGATAGTTGGATGGCCAGGAGGACCGAAATGAGAACAACTGCAGATAAACTGGGGAGAGAGAGGAAAAAAAAAAAACAACAATCTGCAGGGGGGGTTAAGGGGGGTCCAAAAGACCACCTGCTGTCCTTTTTTTTTTTTTTTATATAGTGCCTTTTTACACTTCTCTATCATGCAAAACGAGCATTCCTTCCTGCATGGCATGCCGTCCTGTCGCTCCTCTCCTTCAGCCCTTCCCAGGACCCTCATCTGGAGGATGTTCTGCTTTCATTCCCGATGATATTGAGGGACTAAATTTTTGGCGGTGTGCATGTGTGGACTGGTAAGTTTGAGAGGTCCGTGTCGAGTCGATGTTCTCGTCATCCTTTTGATAGACAAGCATGTTATTGTCACTTTATTTTGGCTCGTGGAGATGAGGCCGAGCCGGTGTTGGCGTGTAAAGCAGAGTGCCCCTTGATGACGGTTGCCAGGAAGTAGGCATGCAGCTGCCATTTTAGAATGAGTGGATCGAGGCCACCAAGTGCCTGCCAGGAGTAGAACCCGCGCCCTCGGCCAATGCTGACCTGCTGCTGCAAAACTGCTGTTGCTGTGCTCTTATTTTTTTATTTTATCAAACTCCTTTCCATGTAAAGTTTGAGTGAGGAAGCCTTAATGAGACACCATGGCCCACCTGCACTCAAGTTTATACTGGCCAGCCAGCCAGCCCTAAAGTGACTTCAGAGAAGGCCAACTTCAGCACAGATGCCCGCTTTGGGTGCTGTAGGTGTGATTTACTCGCTGATTGAGCATACGAAGACCCAGCACCCACAGAGTAACTTGCCACACACACTTATTACACTAACGTGGCCGTGGTGCCAGTGCTAGTAGCTCTTCTGTCACTGCCAGGCGCCCGGTGGCATGGCTGACATTGATGAGACGTTTGTTTGTTTGCCTCCCTCCAAATACGTGAGCTGGTAGAAGGTGTCAGCGTGAGCCCGGCCATCGGTGTGAGCTAATGAACAGCAGCCCGATGTCTCTAGCCGCCCAGCTGAGAATATTATCCTCCGTTTGGTTAATAATTAATGAGGCGGCACACTCTGCTGGCAGAGCCTCTCCGCTCCTGTAAATGTAAGCAAAAGAAAACCCACCATGTGCTGTCGCCGAACCGCCAGGCGTGCTGACCTTCACGCGGCTCATTAGGGTGCCGAGGCCCGTTGTGAAGACCCTGGTAATTGGTCCCGATGAGCATGAGCACACTGGCACCCCCTTCACATGGTGCTTCAAGCTGGTAGTGCCCTTGCAGTGAGGTAAGAGTACAAAGAATTGTGCAGATGACTAGAGAGCATTTAGATCATCGATTAGCTGCCTCCGTATGAAGCTGTCACCTCCATATTTAAGTGTCGTTCGCTCAGTGACGCGGTGTCGCCCTGCCATTTGTACAGTTTGTCTGCGTTCAGTGCCTTTTGCCCCTTTGCCAGCTTGGATCTTCCCATGAGTCTCTTGGAGGCATCCTCACCAACCTTTTGTTTTGGATGCATTTCCCTTTATCCTCCCCTAGGTGTCCTCACATATGGAATACACCATTTAACAAACGGACACTTGCTGGATCAACTTTATTGGCTCAGCAGTTGCCTCCCCCTCTCCATGTGTCTGCTTACTGGTGGCTTTGGTAGTGAGGCGGGAAATGGCAACCTGATGCCCCCAAAACAGAATATTACTGCTGTGTCTCTAATAATTATTAGTCCAGGAGGAGGCCTTTGGATGCCCATGCCTCTATGGCTTCTCCATCTTTCCAAACAGAAGTTGATTTGAAATTAAATGGAAGATCTGTTGATTTTGAGTGAGTGGCACCACCCAATCCAGAGTTTGGTCCAGTGCTGCCAAGATAAATAAGGGACCTTGAGCTGGGTCAAGTGGATGGCAGTTAACTGGTCATAAGATGGCACAGCTCTTAGCAACACCACTCCTGGGTGGTTCTCCTTTGGCATCTCGTTTCTCATCCGCGTCCTCGGAGACCTGCAGGTTAGGTTTTGTCACGTAACATCCCTGCTGTGCCATTCTCAAACCTGCAATTTGGGGTTGTGATGGGCTCTGGGCACAAAGCAGGAGACAACCCTGGAATGGTGCCAGGCTATCTCATGGCCCACGTCACCACAGATAGAGCAGTGGAGTCCACAGAGACGCAGGGCAGGGGTGAAGTGGCAGCCCTGAAGACACCCCCCTCTCCCCCCCAACAGCACTAATCGGGCCTCATCAGGGGGTGCGGGTCTTGATTTAAATACCCGTCTGCCCCTGCCTTCGGGGTTTTAAAACGCCGCAGAAAGTCTTCACCTATTTATGCTAAATGAATATTCGCCGTTCAACAAAATTAAACTCCGTTGGTTATCCACTGCAGCCGAGCCGACAGTCTGGTGGGACAAAATCTGCTGGGATTCTGCAAGCCAGGAAAGAAAATTCATTTTGTGCTGCTGGCATTTAATGATGTCTTGTGCTGAAGTTCTCCACACATCAGGCCTTCTGCCGAATTAGAATAATATGCAAAACCGCTGGAAAATGGTAATTTAAAGTTCACAAATAATGAGTTGTCTGCTTTAGCTTTTATTTGCTGTTTTTTTATGAGCACCTGCATCTCACTAAACGGCAGAGAAGAGATGTGACAGAGATGGCCAGCGGGCAGGCGGGCGCACACACCCATTAGTGACTGCTAAGAACCGCAGGGTTTTACGTCTGTAGATGGTTGATGAGTTAAGCACTTTGGGTACAAGACAGGAAGCAGCCCTAGGCAGGATGGCGGCTCATCATGGGGCAAAGTCACGCCAAGAGAGAACCCCTAAACCGAGTGGACAAGGACGAGCATAGAATGTCTCCCATCTTTGGGGGGGGTTTTAGTAGAGCCCCGGGTTCAGAGTGCCATCGACACAAATGAGAGACACCAAAATGCATAGAGGTGCCATCTGGAGAACCACCTTTGTTAATAGAAGTTTGAAGGGAGGCGGAAGGCACTGTATAAAATAAAATGGAGAGCAATTGACAGGCAGATTGAAAAGGGCCAAAGATGGTGAGATGGGAAAGAGACATGAAAACACTAAATGAACACTGGAGATGTGATGGAGACGGAGACCTAAAACACGATGCTAATGGGGCTGTGTCTCCGAGACGGATGAAGAGCAACTTGTGACAACTAGCAAAGCAAAACAAGACAACAGCGCTGAGGAACAAGTGGATAGACAAGATACACCGGAGAGGGAGAATATCAAAATAACACCCAAATGACCGGGGTCCTGCTTCTGACTGGAAGGACGTTTGGCTCGTCCAGTTGTCCACCACCATCCAGAGCACCAGACCTCCATGACTGTGGTGTGTGTGTGTGTGTGTGTGTGTGTGTGTGTGTGTAAAAGCCCTAGGATGTGGTGGGCTGTGCCGCTCAGGATTGTGCCAAACGGAGCAGTAGAGTGACTTGAGAGAGGAGATGATTGTGGCCACTAGAGGGAGCTATGAAGAGGACAGTCAGTGACAAGGGCCACTAAGGATAGCAGCAGGGAGAAATAAGGGGGCAGGATGGGATGTGGTGGGGGAGCTGTCCATACTGGCAAGATGGGCAAACCAGGCGTGTGTGGGTGGAGCAGCACAGTGACCAGAAATCGATGGCTTCATGGAGGACGGCCAAGCGTACATGGCTGCGTGCCACATGGACAGCTTTAATCGGAGTAGTCATATGCGTCATTAAGGAGGTTGATATTCCACCACTATTGTGGTCCTGATGAAGCTGCTGTCGGGCACATCAGGCCAAGTATTTGACATTTGAATAAAGGAAGAGGAGATGGCAGAGGAGAGGACAGGACCACCTTCAAATGACCTGCCGTTTAAACAGCCGGCGGGGGCTTCATGTTCAGCCTTTACTGTTAAGGCTGTCAAGCAGTTGGTTAACTCCCATTCAAGTGCAACGTTCTATTCAATGGATGGGCTTAGGAAAAGCGGCTTAGACTGGGTGGAGTTGAAGTGACACACCGTTGTGACAGAGTGATACTTGGCTACTAAAGGTCCGCTGTGTGCCTAGCAGGTCTGAAAATGGATGGGTGGACACGTGTGGAGTCTGTCTGCTCTGGACACTTTGGACCCTCCTATCCACTTGTACTGAAGTTTTATTGCTTTAGGTGGGTCCTTATTGTGACATATGCGGATGGCATTGAAGTTCTTGCCTACCAGTGACATATCACCGTGATGAGTAAGTAGAGCAACCTGAAATAGATGGATGTGAAGGGCACTGTAGTGGTCCAGTGCTGCTCAGATTCACACAGTCGTAGGGACTGGGATTGGTTTGTTTTGGTGGGGGTCCTAGGAACACACCCGGCTTTGGCCTGACTCGCACACAGTGCCACGAAATACAGCAAATCAAACGAAGAACACTGAAAAGGAGTCCCAACCCGCAGGTAACCCTCCCTGCTCCACGACACACATATAACAGTCCGCACGGACACCCAAGTGAACACAGACAACAGGACTTCATTGTTTAGCTGGCCCCCTTTGAAGTTCCTGCCAGCCCTTCTTGTCCCCAGCAGGCCCTGCACCCATTTCAGACATCCACTCTGCAATATCCTCAGGGCAGCTGGGAAATGGAGTTCTTTATAATGCTGCCTCAGCACTATATAGTAGATAAATAGAAATTAAAGGCACTATATAGTAGGCAGTGAAAGGGCCATGTAACTGCTGCATAATGAAAGGCGCTATATAACCTTAAATAGAGGGTGCTTACTGTCCAGTCCAGGGAAGTTCTAACCCACTGGCAGCGCTCTCAGAAGTGTTTCGAACAAGGCAGAGGCACTGTATAAATGTGTTGTGATCGTGAAGTAACCTGTACAGGGTGTAGGAGACAACAGCCAAGACCCCGTTACATTGATGGAGGGGCCCTTTGAGCCCCAGCAGAGGACCCGGGCACACTCTCTTTGTTAAATTTGAGATTGTAATTGAATTGAGATGCTTATCTTTGTGTGGCCCACTCTAATTAACAGCAATTAGTCAATCTGCCTGGAAGACCCTCGCAGACTGGATGTGTAGCCGAAGTAAACTAAAATCTAAAAAGTGGGGGGCTTTCATTACTGCATCTGTTAAACAAACGAACATCGAAGCACTGGCACTCCCGTCAGATCATGGCTGTTCATGACACCCCAGCATGTTCTGTTCAGCTCTGCCATTCGACCACTTCAAGGCTGTGATGGGCACCCCCACCATTCAGCATAGCTACAGTGGACTAATCAAGTGTGGCACTTGTTGGATTCCAGCAGGTGGCGCAGTGCAGCCATTCCCATGACTGAGAACTGGACTCTGGTCACGGAGGCCATTGGGGGAATTTGTGACTTGTTTACAGGATTTATTCATTTTGCTGCATTCATGAGGGCGGATCACCAGAACGTGTTAAGTACTTGAATGGGGCGAGTAGACCCTCTTATGTTGTTTTATTAATTTCTTCTGCTTTAAGTAGGCTTTATTAAATCTGCCTGTCTGTACAGAGTCCTGGGTACAAATCTCCACAGCACTGATGTTTGCAGTCAGCCGTCTGTGCTATGGGTGCAGATCCCGAAACTCAGAATGAGGAAGCCTGGGTGGCGCTCTTGGGCAAGGAGCCAAAACTAAGAGAGCCACCCAAAGTCAAAAAAACGATTCCTAGCAGACCAGCAGGTGCCAGGTGAAGCAGACCCAGTTTAAGCCGTGACGGTCCGTGGAGTGGCGCGTGCAGTGCTTGTGCCCAGTGAGGGTTTGCACTTGTCTGTATGTTGTTTTGTTGCTTTCTCCAGTCTTTGTGTTACTACTTAGTTTCTATGTGATGCTGTGGGTGGAGCCCCAGGAGGCGGGGCCACAGTTGAAGCAGCACCCTGGCAGTGGGAGCCATTTGTCTAGTGATGGTCTTGTAAGTATCACCCTCCCATGGGTGGACTTTCTGGGTCGTGTGTAGGTTTGCCTTTTAGGAAACTCCTTTTGAATTTGGAGCAGCGCGTTTTATGTTTGAATATTTTGTTAGTAAATGTTGTTTGCCTTGTTTCATACAAGACCACACATTATGGTTCTCCTCCTCCTCCTTTAGACATTTGCTGCTGGTTTTTCAGCTCTGGCCTGCTTCCTGACCGGGTGACCACTGAATGTGCCCGTGTTGTCCGATCTGCAGGGGTGGCACCGGTTACACTTGATGTTTTAGTTTGTATATCGTGGTGGAGACCTTGGTGCCTGATGTGGTAAATCGGTTTTATTTTTGACTGCAGTCATCTCACAAAATAAAAGGAGGATTACAATCCAGTCTTGACGCTTTAATAGGACCACTGGGATTAGCAGGGGCCAACCGGATGCCCTGTTAATGTCCTCTTTGAAAGCAACTGATGGGCATTTGGGTGTGGGACTTGGCCTCGGTGGTCCGAGCCCTGAGAGGTGCTCCTGTTAGTTCAGGGTGCTTATCGACATCACCAGCAAAATCACAGATCATCTTGATTTACTTCCTCACTTAATCTCCTCTCCTGCTTAAATGACTGTAATGCTGTTTGGGGCGAGGGTTTGACGTGACAAAGGCAATGACCTCCGTGGGTGACAGTGGCAGTCGGTGTCCCCACAGAGGACCTGATTTATCTCCAGCTTCCTGTTGGACTCCTCTGTCTGTAGGGGGCACCCTGGCACACTTGGGACTCAGCTGAGAATCTGTCTTCTGAAGTGAGAGGCCAAACCTGGATGGGACGCCAGTCCATCACAGCGCCCACCCTGTACACGGATCTTTAGGATGTGCCAGCTCCACGCTGCCAGTAGGATTTTTTTTTTTTTTTTTTTTTTTTTTACTGGCATGTTGTCTATCCAGCGGTGAGAAGTTTTGACATACCTCCACAAAGTGGCATGGTCCTGCTTGCAGATAGGGGGCACTGTTTGTGCAGGTCTTAGCACTGAAGTGTGTCTGTGCTCGCTTTTGTAGGGTCAAGGGGCAGCAATGTCTCCCCAGTCTGATTGCTCCCAGTATACGTCCTCCCAGCTCTTCCTGGCTGGCACCGTACAGATGCCCCGACTCTTTACGTATCCTTCGGATGACCTACTTTATATGCTCAAATTCTGCAGACAAAGGTTGTACATTTGTCTGCCACTCTACCAGGAAGCAGCTATGTAAAATCTTGTCCTTCAGGCTTCAGTAGCTGGCGGGCATTTGCTCTGAGGGGTTCCTTGTGATGGAAGCAGATGAAAATCACAGTGGCAGTTACTGGATGTGAGAAGACAAATTGATAGCTAGTGAGTTCTGTGCACCTGCAAGTGACGTTTGAGAAGGACCCCACTTAGCCAGGACCGCAGTCTACAGCCCACTGCCTGTGGTCCACCGGTCACTCCATAAAGTGATGTTAAGATTGGGGGTGGAGTCTTTAATGGGTGTGGCCAGTCCAACTTGGAGGGAGGAGCTTTGATGGTGTAAATGAATAGACTCTGACTTGACTCATTGGAAGTCCTCTGTGTGTGACAAATGGCGGGAGGAGGAGGAGGAAGACCACCAACCTGCTGATTTCCAGGATCTCCCTCACCCTTTTTCATTGGCCCAGTCACAGCTCTTATCACGTTCAACTGCCTGAAAGCCCCCCTTTAAAACTATGAAGCGTTCACACACACACACACACACACACACACACACACACACACGTGACTTGGTGCACTGGTGTGACCACTTTGTGTGGTGCTTCTCATGGTACCAACAGCCATAAATGAGTGTAAGTAAGGTCACAATGACTTTATCAGTTTTCATTTACTAAATAGCAGTGTTAATCAGTGCCATCTGTTGCATTTCTAGATGTGTATTACAAATACGTCCCAGTAGACGCCGCATTGCAAACGTTAAACACACTTCTCCTCCATCAGGACCGGGGTCTCTAGCCGTCTACCTGTCACAGATGCTCCCACGATCCTCGTCCCTTGTGGTGCTCGAGCTCTTTTGGCTGCTGTCCTCAACCTCGCTAACAGTCACTTTGGTGTGAACTTGTGCCTTTTATGGCTGCTGTTCTGACACAGGTTGGTAATCACCAGGACCATGAGAAGCAAGGCAGGAATGTCATCTGTTAGCTGGCATGGGGAAGAAGGTACGTCACAAATACCTAAAGGGGAGCAAAGACGCAACTCCCAAAGAGGGCTTCATGTGCGTCCACTCCCAGCACCTTCATCTGATGAGATTGTGGGGGGCTGCCTTGTGCTTACAGTCTGCCGGCTCTCTGGATCAGCCATTTGGCAGAAGCCAAGGTCCTGAAGTTCTGGGAGGACAATGCAGCCCACTTGGGCTGGAACTCACTTGTCATGGAGCTGGAGAATCACAATCTCGCCAGACATGTGACCAGGCAGTCAGTGTCCAACCCGCTATATCCTAACACAGGGTCACGGGGGGTCTGCTGGAGCCAGCACAAGGCAGGAAACAAATCCCAGGCAGGGCGCCAGCCCACCGCAGCATGTGACCATAAGGACCCCATACTGTAAATGATGCCTAATGGTGTGGTGGGCATGTCCCAAATTTCCCTGGATTTAACCACCTCCAGCATGTCTCATTATGCCAAAATACAAGATTGTGTCTTTAACAATGCTGCCACCCTCTCCTCTGGCTGTGCCCTTTCACCACTTTGTGACACCTGCCAAGGACTTTGGTGGATGGCAGCTGCCAGCACAAAGTGAGCACGTGTGAGAGGGCACAGACGTGCTGCTCTTTGCGTGAAGGGCCCCTGGGTTAGTGGACCACGGGCATGCGGTCTGCCCAGCTCATGTAGACCCGGTCATTTTATATGCGTGTGGTGTGGACAGGTGGCCGCCCAGATCTTCCTTCATCAGAATGAACGCAGATTAGTCGAGGTGCCCCGTATCTGTCGTGTCATTGCCAGAGTGGCTGTTTGTGCAGTTGGCCCTGCTTGTGTGTGTCAAGTGGCAGTTGGTCATCGTCCTCGTCTTTTCTCGCTGTATTTTTTACAGCACAAGTTCTAATTGACCTTGTAGAAGCAACTTTGGTGGACGATTTTATCGCCTCATTATTTGACATGTGAGACGCAGGAGGATCCCTTTCAGACTTGTGCAGCATTTCGGAGCACATCACCTCCACGTTAGCCAAATTAAGTGAAATAAAGTCGCACTGACAGCCCCCTCGTGCTGGCACTTTCAAATCCAATGGCAGTGTGCCACACTGAATGAAGTGCCTACGGGCAGAGAGACCTGCACGTGCTCTGCCAGTGCCACCAGCATCTCAATTGGGGCACCATCTTACTGATTTGGCACAAATGAATTTAAACTGACTGGCCTGTGAGGAGGGGTCTGTGAGTGGCTTTATTGTCACACCGGGTCATGACTGACTGATCTGATCCGGTGTGACGCTCGCATGTGATAGAGAAGATAGCACGCTAATTTGTCACATCTGAGTCCTCGTGCGTGAGACACTGGGGCTCCACTGCCTTTTATGGAGCTGGGGGCGGTTCTTCCTCTTAGTGCTCCACCCACCACCACAACATTGACTTATATCACACGTTTTCATACAATTGACGAAGAAAGAAAAATATGAAAATAAGATTAGGCGACGCTAATTAACAAAGAATAAAGTCAAGTCTGATGGCCAGGAGGACAGAAAAAACAAACCACTCCAGAGGGCTGGAGAGAAAACAAAATCTGCAGGGGTTCTGAGGCCCCGAGACCACCCGGCCAGCTCCCCAGGGTATTCTACCTCACATCGATGATCTCCCAAAATACAAGAAACCAAACTGACCAGAACACGTCATGAGACCAACGGACATCGGAAAGGAATTTCAGTTTATGGCAGGGAAGCGGCCCCAGAACTGGGGGTCCTTGACTTTGGGTTTTGATTGAGGGGCTCTGGCCTCGTTTCTTTGCTGCGCTCTTATATTGTCTTCCTTTCTCCCCTTTGCCAGTCATCCTGCTCCAGTATTGTACTTGTTTGTGACTGCGCCTTGTTTGGAGTAATTTTGCTGTCTACATTCTTTGATTTATTAGATTCATTAATTCCCTCAGCGTGAATTTAGGTTAATTTATTTTTATTACTGAATAATTTGTTTAATTGCCCAATAAAAACCCGTATTTTAGCAGCAGTCGGCTGTTTGGCAGGCTTTTTTCTGGGGTTTTAGCTGCCATCTCTGTCTGAAAGTGTAGAGGTGGGTGGTGTGACCAGATGGGGGTGCTCTTAAGTGACCGTAACCCACTCACACAGCCATGCAGTCCAGTTGAAGGGTGACGAGGCGGTTGGGTTTGCATGAGAGGGTCTGAACCTTGAAAGCAGCCCACCTTGTATGAGTTGTCTTTGCTGCTGTTTCATTGTTCATTTTCTTGGGGCTTCACTTAATGTGCGTCTTTAAGCTCCGGTTTTGAAACCTAAGGAGTTCATACTTTCATGAGTTCTTTTCAGTGATGTTTTGGTGTTGGTTTGGTTTGTGTGCCATTGCTGGGGTCGGAGGACACTTGCATGGGGGTACAAAAGAGTGTGGAAGTGTTGACGTGTTTCTCCTGGCACTTGCTTTAGACGTTTGAGCGTCTGCCCGACTGTAGATGAGCCTTTTGTTTTGGCTTTGAGCTGATCTCATTTTGAAGTTTGCCCTTTCTTGACTGAGGGTGGTCTTGTGGACCCTTACTGTAAAATTGCTGCTGCTTTTAGCATTACAGGCAGTGCAGCAGTGGGCTGCGAGTCCGTTAAGAGGACTAATAGAATGTTAGATTATATAGCGCCCCAATGTGTGCTGCACAACTCAAAGGAGGTTGTGAATGGCACCAGTGTGTCCATATCACAAGGGACCACCACAGTCTACTGAGCAGGTGACCTGATTGGACGCTGGTCAAGGGAAGATGTTAAAGTACTACTTCACACGGAGAACCATAACTGGCCAAGTGGAGTGGTGGAATTGGAGACCCTCAGATCTCTACTGGATGTCATTTTCTAAAACTGAGGTGAGCTTATGGGCTGGATGCCCCCTTCTCTTTCAGCTTGGGGAGAACAACATAAGGGGGTCAATAGGGTGGAGCCCCTTAGGAGATACTTCTGGGTGTCCAGTCCTACATAGTGAAGAAGAACTGAGCTGTGATCATTCAGAAGATGGCGCCATTCCTGACAATGGAGGTCGAGGCAGAGGGTGACTCTTGGATTAGTTTGACTTAAAAGCAAAGAACACGGAGACCTGTCACATCATTTCAAGACTGTTGAACGTGGCCTGGCAGAATAAAACCAAGCAGACGTGATTGAGGGGAAAGCCACGGGCCCCAATCCCAGACACTGGCGCTGTCATTCAAGTGTCACGTCTGATTCTCTGTGCCATTACCTTTCTGAGCAAATCGGATGCCAGGCACAAGGGCCATTCTGGTCGGCTACCACACGTCAAGCTGGATGATCTCGGATGACCCGAAAGCGCTTGGGGCTGTGAAATTCTGTGTCAGGACAAATGCTAGTCATCTCGAGAAGGTGGTGTCCTTGGCTTCAAAGGGGACGCATCTAGAAAAGTAAGCAGATGTGCCTGCTGCTCTCCAGTGGCTTCGAGGAGAAGGCTGTGGGGTGGCATTGAACTGTAAGCGCACACTGGAGTTCATTCATCCCTTTTAACACTGGAGAGTTGGCCTTCAACTTTGTATTGTCCTGGATGGTCTGCTCAGGTGGCACCTCACCTTCTCATCTGGCCAGCGACATGGACATGGACAGGCGATTGGCATTTAAATCCTTCTAGTTGCACCTGTCCCGTGTCTCTCTTCTGTACCATCGTGGTTAAGCCAGGGGTCCTGCCCAGCTCCTTGATGTTTCTTTCTTGACATTGTTCTTTTCCTCTGTCGTTTGTTTAGCTACGTGTAATCTTTTATTTTTATTCGATCAGGTTATTATTCACGGTCTATGTGGGTGTTGTGGTTATCTCCTTGTATTCTGTGCATCGCAGTTCCACTAACGTGAGCGATAGGACCATAAAGCAGCGAGGTCAGGAGGTCTCCGTACAAGCGAGTTCTCCTTACTTATCCTCGATGGTCGGTGGCACTCACAGCAGGGTCAGTCTCCTGAGGGTCCTGGGCATGTCACCTTTTCTGGTCTGCTCTCCTGAGGACCACAGCCCCTCCAACTGAAGATGGTGAGGCTGCGATGCGTTTCCAGGCCGCCTTTTTTTTTTTTCTGCTCTTTTGAACCCTGCGGTTTTCTCCGTTCTCGTGGTGTTGTGTATAGTTGGTGTAAGACATCTAAAGGAATGAGGAGGATATGATGGCGATTTGTGCACTGGCTGCTTCTCTTCTCAGAAGTGCCATCTAGAAGTCCAGTTGTTGAATATTTCAAAGAGCTTCTTCCAGTTTTCTTAATTTTTAATCCTGTTGCACCAGCTTAAAAAAAAAAAAAAAAATCTACAGAGCAATGGTTAATATAAATATTTGATCACAGAGCTCCGCTCTGGTCCATCATGGGAATATGTAATAATGGTGTTGAGGACATGAAAAGATGAGAGCTGAACGTGACGTCTGAGCGGCTCAATCCAACAGAGGGGGGGTGGGGTATTGACTAACCAGCCGTCATGTGGCCTTTTCGTGGCTCTTATTTGTCCAAATCTTCAAGGAGCCCCCAGTTGAGGCCCACTGCCATTGCCTCGTCTCCCTCATCTTGAGCTTTACAGCCCACCGTCTTGTGTTTAAAGCCCACTTCTACTTGGTTGCCTATGCAGAGCCTGCATGTTCTTCCGGTGTCTGTGTGGCTTTTTCTCCAGATACCCTAATGGTTTGCTTCCAGCACACATTTTCAGTCAACTGACATTCTTGTTGGGCCTCATGGACCTGGGAGGGAGAGGCTGTCGGACGGTGTGGAGCCCAGGAGATGGAGACACCGTCAGAGGGGGTCAATAAGGCATTCCCTCCGAAAGTGGGCATCGGACAAGAATGAGTCCGGTGTCTGAATGTAGAGTATGGGACTCATAGGGAAGGTTCTGGAAATGGGGCCGCGGTGTCTGATACAGTAAAGTGCCCTCTTGTGTCAGTGGGCAGCAGCTCACAGCTCTTCCTTTCTGTTTCAACAGTTCCATCCTTTTGGGGCCTTGTCAATTCAGCCTGGAACCTGTGCTCTGTGGGAAAGAGACAATCGCCGGTGAACATCGAGACCAGCCACATGATATTTGACCCCTACCTGACCCCCCTGAGAATCAACACAGGAGGACGGAAGGTAAGTCTCACGTGTTGGGACCAGTGGGGTTTTGAGCCGGGATGGGGTCTCCAATTGGACCACCTCTTTTTCTTGTCATGATCCACAGTGCTGGTGCTCTGCATAGTCACTTGAATTGTGTCCATGGCAGTTTGGGTCACACATTCGGGACGGTGTGGGGTCCTCTGTGTCTGCCTGATTGTTGTGTGGACGTGGTGGTGGTTTGAAGATCTTGCTGTGTGTCATCAAGCTTCTCTGGTACCAGCTTTCTAGTCCAGGAGTGAACTGTTTTCTTCCAGGTTGGCACTTACTGATTTTGGGTTCAGTGTCGTCTTATACACTTGGCAAGTTATACCACCATTTTGTTGCTGTGGATATTGATGGGCACAAGTGAGGGGCGCTTTTTGCCTTGCTGCAACCTGCTTTATCAGGAGTTCAGTTTGAGTGTGTTGTGACTGAACTAAGGTAGTTCAGAACTCCTGAAGAAGATCTGCGACAAATGAGATCCATCAGTAGCAAGGCAGAGGCAAAACACAAAGGAGCAGTTGGGATGAAGCCACCGGTGATAGGCTGACGTCTAGAACCAGAACACAAAAGACAAGGAGAACCCAAGCTGGTGCCTGGATCAGCATTTAGAGCGGGGCGGGCATATCATTGCAGATCTTCACGGCCACACTGAGGTGTTTAGTGTCCAGCGACAAGCCCTTAATGCCAGGGGAGGCGAGAGTTAAACAAGTGAGCTGCACATCATTACAGTACCTGTAACCGGGCCTGAGGAGAACATGGCTTGGCACTTGGCACCAGCTCGGTGAGGAGGAGACCCAACTGAGTGAGGGGGTCTGGTTTTGACTAAAAAGCAGCAGGATGAATGCCCGTCTGTGGAGTGGGTAGACCAGTGCCCCGTATGTTAGCTGGGTTAGCCTTATGAATAATCAGGATGTAATGAGGGGGTCGAGTCACCACACTGTTATACCTTTTGGCATATTCAAAAAAGAAAGTGCCAAATCTGCCCAAAACATGCCCTCCTAAAGTTAAACTTGACAGTCTAAATCAGAAACATGGCGTCAGCCAAGGCGAGTTTGACAATCAGCGCAGGACATACCCTTACCAAAATGGAGAAGCGGGGAGACTCCAGAGCGGACTCCAGTGTGGTTACCTGAGGGGCAGACTGCTGCCACTGGCATACGCTTCTTTATTTAAATATTATTGATTGATTTACTTTTTAGGGTTCTAGAAACTTCCATTCATTTTTCCTTTACCAGCAGCCAGACGATAGCAGGATTCAGATCACCAGCTAACTTTTTAAGGTTGAACATAAATGAACACCTGTGCTGTGGTGGTACCTGCTGGACTTTATTACCTTTTTGAGGTGGTAGGCCGTGCAGAGACTTTCTACACACACATTCACTTTTATTTTCTAGTTTCTAGGAATGGCATAAGCCCAACTCCATGGTGCCAGTCTGCAAGCACCATTATCTGTTTATCAGTACAGTGGATAGAAGACTGCCCTATCAACCATGCAGGACCTTGGGTTACGCTGGTCCAAAAATGGGACGTGGGCAGAGCAGAGCGACTCCTGGGTCACTGGCCTTCTGTGCTCACAGTGCCGTGTGTGTGCGCTGATGGCCCTTTCCCTGTGGTGAACTCATTTAAATTTGGCTGATTTGTGGGGATTCTCCCCAACGCTGTCCTGGCGAGGTTCTCGCTTTGTAGCACTTTGCTGGGCCCTGTGTGTTTATGAATTAATAAAGCTGTAGGCCGTGAAATACGCTGAGGATTTGTTGGTTTGCGAGTGTGTATGTGTGTGTTTGTGTGTGTGGGCTGCTTGTTATGCTCATAAATATAAAATAATCCTCCACACAGTTCAGGGGCACCTTTTTCTGTTGTTCATTCTTCACCGTAATTGGCCGTTGATCCATGACAAGAGCACCCACTTGTTTTACGTCCTTCAGTGTTTATTAGCAGGACCAGCCCTGGGCTTCAGACCACCGAAACTGCGCTTTTAATCTTGGGAGAAGACTTGATGGAAACTTCAGAGGCTTCTGGCACGAGGAATACATAATGGGATTATAGTAGGGGGCTTTGCGTGTACCCCTGTGGCATAGACATTACATGTGAGAGCCTCCTGGCTGCTTCCATTCACCACCTGCATGTCCAGTGGAGGGAGAGAGGGAGGGTGTTGGACCAGCTTTTGGACCAGGGTACTGGCACCCAGCTGCTATTGAAGCAAGCACCAGATAAGTACATTGTCTCACTCTTGCCCCCCAGTCTAGCACTCCATGGTTCTCTTTCAAAGTCTCCAGTACATTGTTGTGGGTGGGGAGGTGGGAGTCCCCCATGGAGTCTCCATTGTATAGAAGAGCCCCGAGGGTAGTTGGGTCTACCAGGGTTGCATTAAGACCTCTGTTCAGGGCAGTGCTGTAATTCCCACAATTAATGGTGTGCAGATAGTCATTTGGGAGTCAAGATCGTTCCACACCCACTGCCCAGCCCTAGTGCCGCCGCTGTGATACGGGGGACCTGTGTCCTCTTTAAGTGTTGTGAGGTGAAGTGTTCGGCTCGTCGGAGAGCAGAAGAACCAAGAGCTGAGCACTGGGTCTTTTAAACCCACTGGTACTGTGCCATTTTCAAAATTGGGGTTTTGGTGCTTCTCCAGTACTGGCAAATGGCATACCACCCAACTGTAAACCCATTTGAATGCAGATGGAGAGTTGGGGTATCCAGTGGACGCCATTCTCAATAACTGGCCTGCATAACACCCCAGGATTTATGTGCTGCTGCCCTCTTGCTACTGGGGCAAAACGAGTGGTTGGCTCTGCTGTACCCATACAAAGGCCTATCCTAGCAAGCTTTGGGCACAAGGCAGGAAGAAGACCTGCACAGGGTGTGGCAGTCCATCACAGGGTGAGCATGTGCAGCCGAATTTTTTTTTTAATATTTTTATTTTTGCATTGCCAGTCTCCCAGCCTGCCTGTCTTTGCACTGTGGGCGGCTGAACACTGGAGTACCTGAAGAAAACTCTCACGGGTACGGGGAGAAGAAAATCCTCATAATAGTGAAGCAAGGTTCAAACACTGGCATGACAGCAGGCGGCACAAGTGCGGAGGAGTGAGGAGCCCAACACACAACCCCAACGTCCCGGCTTTCACGTTTCGACTGTTAATGCTGCAGTTGTTTCTTTGCCCTCCTTGAGCGTTTTCAGATTTTGGGAGTTCAGGTTGTTGTCCCCTTCAGTCCAAACTCTCACAACTTTCATCCTAATCCGAGCCCCCCCCACCTAGAGTTCCCCTTTTCGGTTATTTAGTTTTGCAATAAAGCCGAAGATAATGAGTCCGCTCTGCTCTGTGTAGGCGTGCGCTCTGCTTGTAAATCTTTCTGACATTTCCCAAATGGGCCTGCTCTTTGGGCCCTCTAAGGGATGCGCATCCTTCAACCTGCTGGCTCTCTTCAGCGTTCTGCTTATTCTGCTGCCCTTTTCTTGGGCCTCGTTTCCTGGAGGGATTTGTTTCTCCCACTATTTTGCAGTTTGTGCCGCCTGTGCTGCTTCATTTCATTTCTTTGCTGACCTCTGTGGCCCACTCTTCTGTTGTGCGTAACTAAACTGCTCCACGGCTTTGCTCCCACGTCTCTTTGGCTTCTCCTCCTCCTATTTCTCTGAGTGTGTCCCCTGTGGTCAGGACTATTATTACATTCCACGCCTGTGTCCCCTTCTCTTTGGATTTTACTTGGTGTTTATACTCGGTGACCCTGATTTGGATTGAACACTTGATAGCAAACCTTCAAACTGAAGAGCTGCAGGGGCCTCGTTGTAAGATTCTGTTATTCCAAAAAAATAGAAAAACTGTTTAGTGATGGGGTGAAGAGCCAGCAGCTGACGGGCCAATGAAATGAGGGCACTGTGTCACATGACATGACGAGTCGCAGTGCTCGTTCTTATGTACGTGTGAATGAACGACTCCATCTCGCGTCTTTAGTTTTCAACCTCATTCTTGCATGTGGCCATTTTGTTTATGATGATGGTGCCCACTGCTAAGATGGTGGGGTGGCAGGGCATGCAAACCTCATTTGAGACGGTGACATGCTACTCCTGTCTTACTAAACTCTGTGGCTTTGTGATTTGACTCTAATGGGCTTTTATGCTGCACCCCCACACATCCTCTCACATGGTCACCATTGGTGTTGAGTCGAGTATCCCAGAGTTGTCTTCCCATTCGATCCACGAATGTTAATGGGGTGGTGGTGGTGTTTTTGAATGATCATTTTTCATATTTTATTGTGTTTCTGTGATTATGTGCCCTGGTGCTCCTAATACCTTGTAGGTGGGGCCTTAGGAGGCAGGACCCCCTGACGTTGCCACTCCTGAGTTTTAGAGGCCATGTCCTTTGTTTTGTGGGTTTGCCTTCCTTGGTTTATTTTGCTTCTGTCACTGGATTGAGGATTTGGAATCGTTTACTAAGAATGAACTTCTAGTCGCCTTTTTGCTCTTTTGAGCCTTTGTCTTGTGTATTATTTTTTCCAGTTAACTTCATCCATTGTCAAGATGCCTTAATTGCCCTTTTTGCACACAAGCTCAAGTTTTTTAGTCTTCCTTTATCTTTTGGGGCTTTTGCTGTATTTTGGGTCATTTCTTGTTTGGAGTCTGCTGGGTTAGAAGGCTGCAGTTTTGAGGTTAGTTGAATTGGGGGGGGGGGGGATTCAGGCTGGTTAGGTTAGGCCCCTACCTTTTATGGTCCTTTTTAGGATGCCTCAGGCCTGTTTGGGACTGCTAATCATAAGCATGGGTCCTCCAGCCATTACCTACCGTAAGAAAAAGTGCCTGCCTGAGTGAAGTGGCTCCCAAAGAGCCGAGACAGAAACACAAGGAGGGGGGCACACGCGGAGGACAGATGGATAAAGCGATAAGAGTTTACAGATACAGACATCTTGAGAGGAGTCGTGTCCTAATCCACACACGGTGCTCAGTTGAAGGAGCGGAGTCTGAGGAGCAGCAGCACGGCCAGCGTCCCTCCTTGACGTGTGTCTGTGCCGATGGAGTGAGCGAGCGAGCCGCGGAGCACAGGGACATCTTAGTGATAAACTTTAAATTGATTAATTGATAAACAATAAATTTGTGAATTTCCCCTTGGGATTAATAAAGTATCTATCTTCTAAACTTTATGAAACAAACCTGATCATTGAATTCACCTTCCAGAGCCAAAGGCACATTCAGACCAAAGTGACCAAGCAGGAGTTGTTCCTCATGACCTCCTGTTCCCATCGAGGTCCCTACCTTCACAACTGCCATTGCAGTCAAAAGCGTCACAAGTCTGCTGTTCTTTGAAGTGACAAGCAGTTGTCATGATGTGAATCCCTTTTGTCCAAAAGCTCTTAATTCAAAAGGTCGAAAAATGGAAATTTGTTAAAGACGACGTTAGAGTTTGAGTGGCAAATGAAAAGCCTTTAAGTGCTGCCACCAGCGGTAATGTGTTCGCACAAATTGAAGGTCCACTAAATGGATGTTTTGAGGTGGTCACGAGTCAAATGAAAGTCGGGCATGAAGGTCACGTCTAGAAGCACTCAAAGAATTTGTGAAATCTTCTATCAGCGCACGGAGAACAGAAGATGTCCTGCACTCATCACTGATGAAAAAAAGAAAGAAGCAGCAACTGGCAACGCGTCGACTTTGACATCTGGCTTGAAGCATGCAAGGCCTGCGCCTCGGCAGACGTAATAACGAGACGCAGGCCATTTAGTCTGTCCGCTTTAAAAGCCTTCTTCCAGCCGCTGTGCTCCGCTCTAAATGAATGTGTAAGATCAAATTAAAATTTGTTTTACGAGTTATTTCCGCAGTGTGAGGCTCCGAGTAATGAGAGCTCGAGTCTTCCGCTGTGGATAATGTGCTCATTTGCATTCTCCTTGTGATTGCGTTTGTTGGGCTCTGCTTTTTGACAAATGACGTCCAGGTCTGATGTCTCCTTAGGTGGTGCTGTGGTGTCGGTGGCTGCAGCCTGCTGTCTTGATGTATGGTGGCAGAGGCAGCCATGTGTGAAGAGGAGTCGTCGTCGCCAGGGTGCAGGTCATGAGTATGAACAGTGCCTTGACCTGTCTTCAGTCTTCATTTAGTTGTGGATCAAAAATCAAAAGTGCGGGCGGACATACAAAGACTTGAACCCAGATCTTGGTCTCCATTGACACTTTATGCTGTGCTACACATAGCACGACCCCTGACTTGGTCTTGCAGGCTCCTTTAGCCATAGAAGTGGGCTTCGGGGCCTTCTCACGGCTAGCAGTGTTTGGTGTGACCGCTTCTTGTGGGTGACGGCAAAAGAAACACAGTGAGCTATGGTGACGGTGACACATGCTGACTGACTGGCTTCATCACCAGCACCATTCACACATGACCAAAGAATTGGAGGTGGGCTCCTTGTCCATCGAGCGCAGTGCCTGTCTGTCAGAAGGAGCCGCAGTGACATCAGGTGCCACTAAAGGCCGTAGCATCAGTTCTTGGCAGACTGCTCTGAGCTGCTGTGTTTCAAGATTGGCATGTGCACCACATTTCTTTGAGGCCTGGTGCCCTGAATGTTACGAGTTGTTGTGTCACCACAATACAGTTTGACTTGGCAGGCATTTTCAAAAGCATCGTCCTCTTAAATACGATGACTTCACTCATAGCGGCAGAGACTCACTCCAGCCGCCAGGAATGGTCCAAGATGGCAGCACACCAGTAAGACTGAACAGGTTGCTCACCACCATTGGAGTTTCTTCTTCCATGCCGGTGAGTTAACTGAAATGTGATTGGTGGACGGCTGTTGGCGAGTCTTGTGCTGGTGGTGTACTTCTGGCTGAGTTCAAGTAAACCGTACTTGGCACTTGTGAGCGCTGCCCACTCTGCCATCCAGGCTCTACTAAAGGGCAGAAGGAACAACATGCACAATGTAGAAGATGACATAAGGCAAGGTTATTCTGGACAGCAGCAGGTTCACCCGCAGCGTCATTCTGAGCGGCCTTCGAGGGCTATGGCTGATAAGTGATGCAAAAGGAACAGTCGGCATATCCTGGGTGTAGATGGATCGGTGTGGTCTGTCACCACTGAACGTGACTTTTAATAGAGCCCACTTAACCCTTCGGCAGGGAGAGGAGTGTCAATGCGTCCCTGTCTGTTTCTTTGGAAGGGCACTATACTCTCGTCTGGGTGGTCATTGAGTATTTATGCCAATCATTTAATAATTGAGTGGTGTGGGGTGTGAAGGTTGAGGACCCCCAGTGATACCCACCTTGTCCTGCTATGACAAACACACTTCTTGGCATTGCAGCTTGCTATGACGTAATTGAGTGGCGCAGTTCAGTGCCTTGGCACAGCCTTTGTGTTTTACCTGTAAGCCTATCGTGACCCGCTGGAGGCACGCTGTAAGCTGCCTTGAGCAGGGCCACACAAACGTCACTTTTGAGCAGCTGCCACAACGATCTCCTGTGCGGTGGAAATGCCTGCTGTTCCATAAAATGTTAATGGGCGACAAGCAGGAATTTGATTTTTTTTTTCCACTGTTATTAAAAAGTAAATATTTGCCAGGCCTCAGTGTGGCATTAGATGAAGCGCCACTTGGGGTGTTATGAATGTTCATTAATGGAGGGTTTTGATTGGCTCATACATAATGGATTGTCCAGGATGAATAATTGAGGTGTGCAGGCCTGGCCAGTCGTGTTTATTGAGTCTTCCTAGTCTAATATTACTGGAATGAAATATTAACTCAAAAACTGGCCCCCACCACCATTAACCCCCCACCACCCCCCAACTGCTGTGGCGCTGCAGATGAAAATATCAGAACATCCTCTGCTGACATGGACCTTGTGAGGCCTGCTTGGAGAGCCAGCCTTCAGAGTGGACAGCTGCAGCCCCTGTGCCAACGGCGCCCGTCAGGATTTAGTAAAGCACTACTGCCGCCCTCATGTCCTCCTGCTTTTCATTTTGTTGAAACCTCTCTGAATTTTTAAATTCTCTCATCCTCTACCTGTGTTCTCGGATATTGTAGGGAGCGAGGGATGGGTGGGCACGTGATGCCAGTGTCAAAAGTATTCATGCTCCCAGCTGCTTTGTGCAATGATTTTAGATTTCATGTCAATAGCAGACACATGAGCTCTACATCATATACAAGGCACTTGATTACAGCAGCTGGGCATGGTGCCACCCTGTTCAGTTAGTATCTGCCAGGCTTAGAGTTTAGGGTTGCTAAAGGGGTGGGTGTCATAGACTCCCAGCGCTGTAAGGCAAGTCCAACCTGGTCAAGGGCTGTGGGTGCTGCCCTCTGTGCCAGGGTCATCATTGTGAACAGCTTATGTGGCTTCTCAAGGTAAAAGTCTGGAAGGCAATGGAGTGAGTGAGTGAACATGAAAGTGAATGAAAAAGTGAAGGAATGAGAGTGAATGAGTGAGTGGGCCTAATAAATGTTACATCGGTGAATGATGGAGTCCATGAAAAAGTGGGCGAGGGAGGGAGTGGGCGCTGTGAGCTGCACTTGGCTAGAAAATGTGCTTTTAAAAAAGAAAAGAAAAAAGTTATTGTTGATTATCAAGACATAAAATCCAATTGGGGGATGTCAGGGTCTGTATGGTGATGATGATGATGGGCTCCCCCAGCCCTTCAGAACTTCCCAGTTCCTGCCACATTCTCAAGCTGGGCTTATCCAGTCAGATGGTGTGCAGAACCCTTACACAAGACTTGGATGCCACGCTAAACTGGAATGACACATAAAGTTGTAGTGGGCAGATGGATGTAAACATGGCAGAGTGCCAACACTGGCACTCGGCCCCCTTCAGATGCATACGTGGTGCGGGATATTTTAAGTTGGCACGAATTTGGAGATTATCTTAAGCCAGTGATGGCACTGCATGAGTAGCCGTATGAGTTAATCTGCCCGCTTTTCATGTCACGTTTCGGGGGGGGGGGGTCTTTTTTTTTTAAGCTGGCAGTGGGACTGAAATTATGCAGGGGAAGCCGAGAAGGAAGAAAGTGCAAGAGAAGTGTTGAGAGCCAGCTAATGGGCACACGATTAGCAAATGAAATGAGCAGGAAGCCGCTGGCAGAAGGGTGATCCAGGAGGCCTCTGGTGTTGGCTTACAATGGCAGGCGATCCTGACCTCCTACCCTGAGAGGGCACGTGGATGGGTCAAGTAAAGTCGCTCACACTGCCCACGCCTCCGGGCAGCAGGCTGAAATGCCACTTGTCTGCGACGTCCTTGTCACATGAAGCGTCTCACTCTGGTCACATGTGACTGTTACACTTAGACGTCTGACTTGTCCGCCGTGGTCATTTCACTCACGCACAAAGGCAGGCCGTGTTATATAGCATCTTTCAAGAGTGGACAATGAGTGACCAGAGGGGGTCTTGTCCTCATTTGTAGCGCCTTTCCATAGCATTGTCGCAGTCCACTCATTTCCCAAATGGCTGGTGACGTAGCGAGCCACTGCTAGCTTTGCTGTCTTAATGAGTCACAGCGCCTTTCTGCAGGCCATGGTTGTAACCTTTGACTCCGGGTCACAGGGAGGGTCAGAGGTGAGTGCTGACCTGTGTAGTTTTAGATGGCACCTTTCCACCCCAAGGCATGGGTGTGTGAATGCTGCAAGCTGACGTTCTGGAAGTCGCCTCCACAGTGCCACCCACTTCTTCAGTGCTGCAGCCCCTCTTCAGACTCCCTTGATAGCCGACTGTTCACCACAGAGCTGCCAGTATATAGTGCCATTCCATGTCTCACACGTGCTCGCGGCACTTTGCAGGTTGAATATAAAAGCTCTCCTAGTGCTAGAGGGTAAAGAGCGGCAGGTTTTGGGATGGAGTCAGCAGCTCTTGGGACTTTATGTAGTGCCATGCCATCGTCCGGTCACTCTGACTCTACAACTTGAAGTAGTCTGCTGATGGGTCATTGTCATTGGCTGCACCACACGGAGTACAGCAGAGCAGCGCCAGGGGAGGGCGGGCCAGTCTTGGTGCCTCGCCATCCTCATTATCGTGTCAGCCATTGGAGTCGGTGGCTCTTTGGCCTTTGCCGGCATTTATGACGCGCCGATCAATCCCTCGGGCAGGAGTCAGTCTGCCACTTTTTATTTATTTGGGGACTTTCTTAGCAAAGGTGGCCTCGGGGAACTTCATTAGACTGAACAATTACAAGGGCGCATTAACGCGCCAGTGTATAGTGCCAGTGTGCTGTGAATGCTAATGGCTCCTGTAAGCCCTCCGTAATCTGGGCACACAGGCCTATCTTGTCACCGTTATTTACTCCCGGCACCTGAAAGGCGGAGAAGAGAAAAAAAGAAAAGCCATTTACTTTCACCTTCACACTCGGCGCGAGAGTCCTCGATGTGCCAGGGGTGGCAGTGGTTCTCATCTGGTGCTGTTGAAGTGTTTCATGTGCTGCCAAAAACTCTATATAGTGCCTTAATCATGTGTGACCGACCAAAAGCATCTCGCGTAGCCTTTAGCCGACCAACCTTGAGGAAGCAGAGCTCCATTGGTATGAGTGTGACGTCTCGGCCGGCCACCCTGGGCATCGCAGCCAGTACAGCTCCTTGTGTGAGTGTGAAGGTGACCACTCTGATGGGGGCCTCGTGTGGCCACGCCTGAGAACTTTTGATTATCTACCACCATGTGCATACCAACTATGATTTGATTAAAGAGGTCCACTGGTCTCGGACATAACTGAACACGTGGTCAGCTTTAATGGGAGAGCCTCGTCAAGTGGAGTGGATGAGACGCAGGAGTACATGGAAGGCTGCAAAATGGGAAGGTGCTGGAGCTGCGTGTGGCCAAATGCTTCAGTCCTTCAGGCGTACTCGGGGGGGCCTCATCTGCTCTGGGGGTCTAACGGGTTCACGCTGATCTGACCACGTAGTCTGATTTCAGTGACGTGTCTGCCGATGTTGGCCTTTGGTGCAGACGTCCTGGTTTTCTGTCTCGGAGAAGTGGGAGTGAGTGAGGGCAGACGCTTTGGACACAATGGCCAGTGGTCACTCTAGCACGATGGCAGATGCCTCAAAATGCTAAAGTTTCATGTTAATGACAGAGAGGATCAAAACACTGGACTGGCGCAGTACCAGCTGGTAGAGGGGTGCCCCAACAGATGGCACTGGTTTTTGTTCTGTTATCCCACACCAAGCTTTAACCTCCAGATGGCAGCTATCAAAGTGGAGAGTGCTTGGTGCCCTGCCAGGGTGTAAGTGGCTTGATGGACTTTGTGATGCTGTGGTCCTCGGTCATGGCCGCACCACTCTCCTCTGGCCTCTCCATTCGGCTGACCTCTTTTTACATTGCTCTTCCACTTGCCACCTGACCTACTGTATTTGCCCAACTTAAACTTATGGGTGCCAACAGCCCCCAACCATTGAGCTCCACACTTGAACCAATGTCTGTACAGGAGCGCAGAGTGGTGGCCGACATAACGGGAGGACAGGAACTCTTTGGGGTTCGAGTCCAAGTTACACCCGCCTCAACACAGTCAGCCCGTATCTCTGGGGGTCCGTCGGCCTTTAAGGGTGGCCGGTGATCTAATGCTTCTCAAGAGTACTCCTGCCAAGGGCACTGTCCGGGGAGGGGGGGGTTAGGGGAATGCGGGATGTGCCTTAAGAGGCTGCATGTCACAGGAACAACCTGAGCTTCCTGTTCCACAGAGGAGACCCCCCAGTCCCTCTTATCCCTCCAAAGGGAAATGTGGGGATTCCAGCAGCTCACAGCAGAATTTAAACGAGTGCATAGAAATGAAATACACTTGTTTCAGGTATGGCAGGTGCTGAGACGTATTACCAGTCCGCAGCACTACATAGGGTGACCAGTAGCCACAGCTAAAGTGCCCCTAATTACAGAGTCTGGTGGCCCACACGCACAATGCATGAAATAAGCCGATGGCAGGGGATCTTCATCATTTCTGACCCCTTTGCCAGCATCGTCCTCTCTGCTATCACCTCCGCTGTGCCCAGTCTCAGCCCGAGGACTAAACTGGCCTTTCTGGTGATCATCTTTGAGTATCCTTGGCTGTGATGCTGCCACCCCAACACACCACAGCATGAGAGATGGCACTCGAGTCACAGAAAGTCCTTGGCAGCAGGCCTCTTGCACTGAATGAGAAATGGAGTTGTCCCCGGCCCTTCTTGCACACCATGTCCACATTCTGCTCCTTTCCCAGCTTCTCTATCAGGTGAACACCCAGTTGCTTGTAAGGTTTAACCTCCTCGCTTTCCTCCCCCTGGATGAAGACAGAAGCCGGAGGAGACTACTTCTTCTGAAAGTCCACCACAAGCTTGGGGTTTAGTTGGAGATGGCTGTGATGACACCACTCCACTAAGCTCCTCGCCAGGCTTCTGTATTCTCCGTCCTTCCCTTCACTAGCACATCCAACCATAGCGCTGTCATCAGAGAAGATCTGGTGGCGACACGTCTCGGAATCACCTGAAATCAGAGGTGTGAAAAGGAATGGAGCGAGGACGGACCCCTGTGGAGCACCCGTGCTGCGCCCCTCGCTCTCTGACACACAGTTCCCTAATCTCACGTACTGGGAAATCGGGGCAATGCCACCTTGCACTGCACGCAACTCTTCCCTCATCAAGAGAGGCTGGATGGCGTGAAAGGCGCTTGAAATGATTCTCTGTGTACTCCCAGCCCTCTCCAGGTGGGATGAGAGTGGGCTCTACAGCATCCTCACCCCCTCATGCCAGCCTCTCGATTGACTTCACCAGGTCTGTCATCATTTGGTCTTCTGTAGTCTCAGGCTGAGGTTGTATGTTGGTGCCTCAAGTGTTGTCCTTCGCTACTTGTGCCTGGCTGTGGTATGCTGAGTGGACTGCCCCCTGCTGTTGAGCTCCTGCACTGACTGCTCTTTTGTTATGCCTGCCCAAGCCGTGGAGGAGAGGCCCCCATATGTGTCCTCAGTCTCGCTGTAAGGCAGAAGCAGAAGACCTGGGCAAGTTCTGACTGATGGTGGACTGGTTGTTATGCTGCTTATTGTTCGTCTCTGGGTCGACTTTCCTGAACGAGTCAGCAGCACTCCCGGGTGAGCCCTCATCTTCTGCTCATTTCACTTCTGAGGTGTAACGTGTGCTGAGCACATCTGTCACCTGCCTTGTCATGTGCGCCTCATCATTAATTGGCTGCTGATGAAGCAAAAATCCATGAAGGATGAGCAGGCGTCTGTGAGCTCAGAGGTGTTAAACCAGCAAGCCGCGCTCAGAATTTGTTACCAGATTCGAAAGTCTGACGCTGCAGAGGCCCAGGAGTCAGTGGGCCACTGGGAGGCAGAGATTCCTACTCTGGTGCTCCTGCTGGGACACGAATGAGCACCAAGGGTCAAGGAGACACAGAGAGGCCCCCCCTTTAACTTCTGAATACTCAAGTCAGGGCCTTTCCTGGTCACCTGCAGGTGCCTCCTGGCTCTGGTGGAGCCACCATGAGTAGACTTGGAGTTTGGGTGTAGCAGAGGAGAGAACCGGAGCACAATGATAAAATGGCTTTGTCTTTGTGGTGGCGCTCGAGTGTCTTGAGGTGGCTCGTTGTTGGGGCTGTGTCCTCGTCCTCGTTGTTGACAGTCTGCAGCCTGACTTGGAGCCCTCGATTGTCACGTTGTCTCCTTACGAGACCCCAGCTTTATTTTTGGTGAATGTTTCATCTGCTGGTCCATTGTGTTCTCTAAGCGCACGGTCAACACAAGCTCACAATTCAAAAGGCTTTTTAAAGCAGTGTTGGCACTGGGGAGGGCAACTGAACACCAAAACCAGCGAGCACTTCATTAGAGACCATTAAACATGAAAGAAATGACCAGCAGCTCGCTGCCCGGAAAGACCATGAGATGCTCACACCCCCCAGTGCCAAGTGCAGTGTGATGTGCGCCTTCGGCCCAGCGCCAGGACCACATGACGGCTCCACTGATGAATACAAAGACTATTCCTGCCAGGTATATTTATAGAGACTGGTGAGGTGTCGCCCGATCCACTGGGAAGTCAAAGCTTAACTCCAAAGTGTAAATCAAAATCAAAGCCACAAGTCGCACGTTAGAAGTTGCTGCTGAAGTAGTCGAAAGAAAACTGGCCAGTCCAGAACCTTGGGAAACGGAGAGGCCTGCAGTATGCCATCATTGCAGTGGCATCTCAGGTCAGAACCAAAAAGGATAACACAATGGTGGTGTGCCAGGAGCTGTAAAATCTTTTAAAGAGAATGTCTGAATTTGTATTGTTCTAAGAGGAAGAGAACATCCTGGAAATGCGTGGTGTCAGCCCAGAGATGCTCTTCACGTTCAGCATCTTAACGGCCTGCTCAAGAGAACTTGGATGGCTCATGTGAACCGCGGTCTCCGCTCTTCCTTACACCTTTTGTCTTCACGCTCAGCTCTCTCTGTAATTATTTGCTTTGGGCAAAAGCTGCCGTCTTCCACATTCGGCTAACTCCGTCTCCAGTGATTGGCGGGTTTACGTGTGGCGCCTGCCTCGTACACAACAAACATTGGAAACTTATTGGCTAATTAGTGTTGAATTACAGTAATTAAGGAAAATGACTCCTCAAAGCTACCCTACAATTACAAGGATATTGTGCTGTGGAAAATTGTTCCGGCAAATGCTCCTCAGCCATTGCAGTTGCTCGGCGAGTTCATCATTGTTGAGAGATGGAGGAAGGAGGCGTCTGAAGTCGGCCGAGAATCCGGGGGTGGGGTTGGGCGACGCGTGAGCCGCTAGTTTATGGGCCGGGCATCCCGGAAAGTGTGTGCGCAAGTTTGGGCCTTTCAGTTACACCCCCGTCCCGGCGGGTTTGCCCAATTAAATAAGACTTCAGGCCTGGGATTTGCTCCATTTGATTATACGTTTTTATTTAATTGCTTTTCAGCTTATCAGTTAATAATAATGAGAAGCAGAATTGGATTTAAAGTTTAATAAAAAGAGGAAAATAATCACCCTGGAGGTCCGATTTAACAAGTATTCTTTAATGGGATTGATCAAAACCCAGAGTGGGACGCGACTGTCGGCTTGCTGACTCCCCAGCAGACCCCCAGTCTCTCTGTGCCTTCATGTCAGAGGCTAGGAGAGTTGACCGGGCAAAGATCCTCGACAGGCCACAGGAGCAGAGCGAAACCGGTCCTGGTACGTGCGAGGGTCCGACGACACCACGATCTCGCTGCTGTGACCACTGCATTGTTTGCGTCTCTCCGCTCCTCTCACTGGAGCTCGCTGTGCCTTTAACGGTGCCCTGTGTGCCATCACTTAGCTCATGGCTCTCGTGGTTTTTGTGTCGTCATATTCCTCGGATGTTTCACGTCTTGTGTCTTTTTTTTTTTTTTTTTTTTTAACGTGTCCACTTTGCTGTTTGTCTTCCCTGCTGCACCCCTTGGGCCAGAGGGGAGTCGTATATTAGGGACCGCCTGCCACCCTTTGTCCTGGCTGGGCGCCTGAGGTCAAGCACAACCTTTAATTCCTGAACCTCCACCCATGACTTTGGGGTGTCTTTGCTGCATTGGCGTCCTGTGATGGAGTGCCAGCTTTACCTTGTCCCCAGGTGACTGGTCCTGTGCGCCTTCTGTATGACCGTCTAATGCGCACTTTGTCATTATATATATTAATGGAGTGGTGCGCCTGAGTGGGGCTGTGGCACAGGAGTCGCCCACCAGTGTGACGGTGACAAAGGCCTGCGGTGTTCGTGTGTCACTTGTTCCTTTTTGTGCTTGGTAAGTAGGCCGTCCGAGGCGAGCCAGCATGTCTGCCTAAACGAGTGACGGCCGCCCCCACGGTGCCTACATTTATTACTGGAATTGCTGTTCTACACGCCCATTGCGTTTATACATTGGCAGAGTGGCATTGGCTTGAGAATGGGCACCTGCTTTAGGATGAAATGAATCTGCGTTTTGGCTTGTGTGTGTGTGTTTGGGTCACTGATTTACCAAGGTGCCTGTTCCCTGGCGGCCCCTTTCATCTCATGACCCTCGTGTTTCCAGCACAGGTCTAGCAGCCTCTTCCTTTTATGGTGCACTTGTGCCAGAGAGGTGCACATGCTGCATTGCCCGCCAATACCTTGTGCCTGTAATGAGAGAATGGCAGGAGCCAGATGAGGAGCATATTCAGATATCTGTGGATGTCGAGCTTTAGGTAACACATCTTGGCCTTCCAAGTGCAGATCCTCAGGCTCTGTGTGCCCAAAGATCACCCACTCTACTCAAGCCAGCTGGTCAGATGCCTGGTGTGACCAGCTGGTGCCGTTGTCCATGAAGAGCATGTATCTGAATGGCAGAGGTGGAGATATGCCAAGCGTAAATTGAGACCAAGTGGGAGTCCGTCGATCAGGTGAGCTCCCCTTGTAGGGCGAAACAACAAACTTCCTGGCACAACGTTCTTGTTTTTACACCAGAGAGGTGCCCTGGCACTGTGAGGTGGAAGGGCATCTGTAGAAACCCGTGCAACGCTGGAAGTTCACAGCAACGTCAAAGGCCCAAAGAAGACAATGTGAAAAATGCAAAGACGTGGCAGTAGAACAGATGAAGACAAACTGCCCAGCAGTGGAATCAAGATCTTTCTCCTTGGCCGCAGAGCCTGATCTTAATAATACTTCTGCCAGTGGACCCCTGACCCTGGGCCCCTTTTTCTTCCTCACGCCTTGCTCTCTGTTCATCAAGCGCTCTGGTTGGTTTTCATCACCATGGCCATCTTGTAAGCCACACCAGCTCAGGTCTCCTGATCCTCCACCTTTGATGCCAAGGCACCGAGCATGACGTGAAGCTTGGGAGGCACTCGTTAATGGACTCGAGTCGTGTTTCTGCTCGTCCTGTTTGCTCCTCCTTCCTCCTCCTCCTCCTCCTCCTCGGTCCTTAGCCTGTCTTCAGGCATCAGAGATCAATGCGTCCTCTGATGAAGTTGTGTGCTATGGATTTCTCCAGTCAGCCTCATCAAAGAACTCATTTCTCTTCCTCTAATGATGCTGAACCTCGAGTTCTCCTCTCTAGTACTTTAATTTTCACTCGGTCATTACAAGCAGACAGTGACTTAATGAACTGCAAATCGGAGAGGAAAGTAACATAAATCATTTGCCGTGCGTTTCCTCCCGTATTAGCGAGGCCGCTGCTTTTATCATTATGGAGCCTCCAGTGATTTCTTCATGTACTGTAAGCACGCGCTGATGCAATTATGCAGCACACTTTCCGGAAGCCAATTCACCAATAAAAAGGAAGAGTAATTAAGACAAACTGGCTGGGAGTCGGGCTTGGTGGGGCTTGTGGGTAATCCGTAACGTTATTACCGTGAGCGGGGTTCTAACACATTTACCGAGGATCGGCGGCAAAAATAACCTCAAATTTATGCAAATTGGATTTAACTTTGTTTTCTTTTTTCCCCCCTTTAATTCTTTGTTGTAAATATGCATGCGTAGACATTCTGTATGCTAATGACACAAAGGTGCATGCTGGGATTGCATCTGTGTTGTGCGGAGAGTTGGAGGGATTGGTGAGGAAGGACACACCCTGGAATGAGGTTCACCTCCCAAACTTAGGGTCTGGCTTCAAATGAGGCCTGGGGGGGGGGGGGGGTTAACAAAAAATTGTAAAAAAAATAAAAACTGCTAAAAGTTCAGTCTGTGCAGATGATAAAGGGGGGAAGCTTTAACCCCAAAAAGCCCAAGTGGTTTGAAAGCAAGTTGGGAGGGGGAAGGAGTGCGCTTGGAGCCCGGCCAGTGGGTCAAGACCCAGTGGTGCCCTCCCATGCCCACTCACTGTTTCTGGAGACTTTGCCTGTTCTCTCCTTGCACATTTTCTTGTCACAGTCCAAAGGGCCTGGGCACACCATCCAGTGCGTCTTCCTGCACTGTGCCCTGTGCTGCCCGGATGGGGTAGGCGCTGAACAGGTTTGTGCCATCAGAAGATTGTTTGGTTTTGGGTGGTGCTTGTCAAGGCATCGAGCTCTGAATACTAAGTTGGGTGATCCCAGATGCCAGGCATGGCGCGCTACTTCCACTGCTGGCAGACACTGAAGACCTCCAGACCCCCATGTCAAAGTGAGACACACACAGAAAGAAACGCAAAGACTGTGTGGTGCCTGGTGTTTGTCTCTTCATGCCAAGCGTTCCGTTTCAAGCAGGTGACTCCTGTGCCCTAAGGGCTCACCTGAAGATGGCGCATGTGAAGGCAGACATGAAGCGCATCTCTGCCAAGTGTGCACACAGACTGGCAAACTTCAGGCACTCGACTGTTCAGTGGAACAGGACCCCCTGGGTAGCCCGCCGCGGGCATCAGCAGCTTCGACTTCTCAATCTGCTCGTCTTTTAATTCTTCTGCCTGCTCGGAGTAAACTCTGAAGTTGGTATCAAACAAGCAAAGAAAAGCAAGAATCTCCCAAAAGGGGGCAAATGACTGAAGGCCACAAAATCAAATCTGCCAACCAAAAGTCAGCACTCGAAAACCCGAGCAGGGAAAACGTATTTTAGTTAATTTGTAATAGAACTGGAGGTTTCATTTCTGAGGTTTGAATTTTGAATGCTAAGACTTACTGGTGAGGCCCATGGCAGTCGTCACAGAAGTACGATGAGAGTGGAATGCAACTTGAACTCGGAGACTGGCGCCATCAAGCAGCCTCGTTATCCACTGTGCCACCCTAATAGAAAGAAAACAGGCCAGCAGACTGATGAGACCAAACGATGACAGGACTTCAATAAGAAGCGGCCCCGGTAGCTTTATCTGGATGAACCCCACACGCCACGCTCGATTGTTATAAATGAACTGGCCCCGAGTTTGCAAATGGCAGCAAATTTTGAAAAATCTCCAATTTTTTCCACAGTAATCACAAGAGAAAGTGCAGCGCAGAGGAAAATGAAGCCGAGATGGAACAGAAAAATGAAAGTGTCACACGTCGATATATGTATTAGGGTGGCTGAGCCTGAAGTGAAGAAATCAAAAGTTGAAAGGCGCCACAGCCGAACGGTGGGCCCTGATTATTGAGGACTGAAGCGAGACCACTGAAGTTGGGAGGTAACAAAGGGGCTCTTTTCAGAAAGCTTTGAGGAGCCCACATCATGATGGCCAACAGCAGGGTCCGAGGACACTCGGTGAGGACGTGACTATGAGGAGAGCCCTTGGCACAGGCTCGCCTCGCCCTCATGCTTTGGCAGCTGTGAACCTGGCATTGGAGTCCCCACATTCATTGCTTTTTGTGAAGTCCTGTAGATGGCGCCTTGTGAAGTTACTTCATGTGCAGCAGAGTTTGGGGAGACTGCCCGGCCTGCCAGTGCCCTTTGACCCGAACTTCACTTAGTGAAGCGATGAATGAACCGTGAGCAGCGATCTGGGCTGCTAGTCAAGTCTACTGTGGCCTCCCACCTCGTTTGGTACGCAGTGCCAGCAAGGACAAGGAAATTAAGGTAGGAGCCCACTGTGAACACGTCAGCGAGGACATCAGGCAGGGCCGCCAGGGGTCCGAATGATGGGGACTTCTGCGCAGAGGTCATGTCCTGGCAGGACTTCCTCATGGCTGGGCTCTCACGCCTTGTCACTTGATTGATAAGTGAGTCGTCGGCTTCCTCAGAGCTCCTTTGGACTTTCACAACGAGTGCCTGCCAGGTGAGCGGTGTGGACGTACCTCACCCGCTTGAAGGGGCACCCACCTTGAGAACATTTCTGGGTTGTTTTTTTTCAGAGGCTCACCTGGTGGAGAAGTTGGAAACCTGTGACCGCCAATCAATTAAAGTGCAGCCGCAGGAGCCTCTTCACATCCAAGTGGCACACTAAAGCACTTGTCACCACCATCTGCTACCGTCACACGTCATTGAATACTACTCAAGGATGGCAGAACTCCTTGAACTCGACGGGGACGCCATCACTAAATGTCTGCTTAGTGCCTCCGTACCGTGATGCGAGGCGTCTGCTGGTGGAATGTGTCGGCACGCTTTGATTTGAGCGAGATGAACGGACCCCATGTATGGCGCTAGATACATGCCCCCCCCCCCCCATGGCCTCACTTCACCGTCTGCCTGACGGCCGAGCCCAATGCCACAGTCTCCACTTGCCCCCCTTTCGTGCCACTTAAGGGCCTTGCACCTGCTCCATCCAGTCTTGTCCCCGCCGTCCTTGGCTCTGTTTTCTGTTGGTGCAAATGTGGCCCATCTTGGCATGAGGATTAGGGCTCTGCCAGAGATTTCAGCCCACTGGTCCCTCATGTCAGGGTGACAGAAGTAGAATGGAAGGTCTCAGGTCTGTACAAGGGTCCACAGAAGACCCCCATGCTCTGGGGCCCACTTGTGACCACCACCATGCCCCAGGCCTGAGCACTCTAAGGTGTGCCCTTTGATGGACTGGCAGCCCATCTTTGGCCTGAGCACGGTTGGAGTGGGCTTTGACCTGCCTGAACCTTAATGTTGGGGAGCAGAGTCTGGAAGTGGGCAGATGTTTGATGTGTGGGGACGACTCCGCCACCAAGTAAGGATGCCCATTTTACTCGGTGATCTGATTTGACCCGAGGGCCGTCTGTAGCGACATAACATGGCAGGCAAAAATGGTGCTCAGCTAGCATATATACTGCCAAGGCTTTTGGTGCCAGTGAAAGTGGGCCACTGTGGGCAGGGAGCAGCTGTGTATGAATTACTGTAGAGGGGAGTACCAGGTGGCAGCAGGGAGACTCGCCCCCTAATGTGTGTCTTCCTTCCTTCTCCCTAATATGAGTGGCCGGCGCGGTGTTGGAAGACTGGGGTGCAGAGGGGAGACCTGCCAGGGGTACTCAAGTTGCCCACAGAGGGACTTGAAAGACCCTTGTGCCAGCTGGGTGGAGAGCAGATGGAGGAAAAGTTTTTTTTATTTTCTGTCCATTTTGCCCACAAAGCCCTGTGGTCTTCTGTAATGGAGCCATCTGGTCCTTCCATGTCTTCTCTTTTCTGGATTTGGACCTTTTCGTTTTGCCAGATGTACATCTCCGACTTGCGTTGGGGTGCCATGTTCACCCTCTCCCTTGCCTCGCCTTGTTCTCGTTTTATCTTTGAAGGTCTCTCTTAAATGTAAAGGATCTTGGTGTTATGTCATTGGCGCCAGAGGTTTACGGCCCCCCTCTCCCTTTGAAAGCCACCTGCACAAACACCTTTGCTGCTCGGCCGCTCCTGAAGCCTTGTGGGTAGTGGGTGATGTTGCCCAGCAGTGGCCAACAAAGGGGGGGACAGTGGGTGTGGCCTAGAACAGGTGCAAACTGGGAGGGAAAGCGGTCTCTGGGGTCACATGAGATGATGACTGATGGGTCAGTAATGGCGTCTCCTGTCTATCGTGAGCTCATCTCTAAGGCCTAGCAGAAGCTGAGGCCCACGAAAGTGACAGCCCCGAGTAGGTGACGTCCTGTACAAGAACACGGCCAGTACGCAGCAGTCCCAGAAGTGGCCTGGTGACGCCTGATCCTCGAGTCGCTGCGGTGGCTGCTCGGCCGTTCCTCAGTTTTATGGTGACTCCTGTGGTCTTTGAGAATTGGGCTCTGAGGGTCTTTGCTTGATATTTTTGGAGATTAATTGGGGTGGGGGGGCTGTGAGCCTCTGTGCCTTTGGACCAGGACGTTGTGAGGTTTTCGTCACGAGGCCTGTTGCCATCTCGGGATGCCGGTGGATACTCAAGGAGAGCTTGGGTGGAAATAAACAAGGCGAGCAAAAGGGACGCTGGTAGCAAGTGGCTTTGTGCGCCTGATGGCTTAGGAGGGGACGGCTCTCTGGCCCGATCCCCAAGGGGTGCTGAAATGGCAGCTCCGTGTACTCCATTACTCCTTAACCCCTTGGCAGCAATTCTCTGCAAGAAGGGGTGGTGTCGTCTGAATGGTGGCCTGCCAGGTCTACCCGAGCAGCACCAGGGCTGATGGGCGCTGAGCAGAGGCCTCTAGTCCGGGTTGGCTGCACTCCTCTTCTGGGCACTCCAATCCAGGGGTCCTCGCTGACCTGCCTACGTCGACACTCCAGAGAGAAGGTGCCCATGCCACCTGCTATGTGAAGTCTGTACTCGTCAGCCATGCCATCGGGCCACGTGGCAGGTGAAGCTGAGATGATGCAGCACTCTCCCTGCTACATGAGACATCTGTGCTGCGGTTTTTGTACCCGGCCAGATGCAACAAAGCTGGCATCTGCTCACTTGCAAGTGTCACTCCTGACAGTTCTAAGAAAATGACAAGCGCAGACGTCCCCAACGTTCCCTGATTGTTGTTTTTCCACTCGTCTCTGTCACGCCGTCACAAAAGGAAGCCTGCCAGGGTCGAGCGTACAAACCGTTGCGACTCAGACAGATGGGAACACAGCAGGCAGGTAAACGGTGACATCGCTAGCGCAGAACGTTTGTGAAAACAAAGGTCAGGGATGTGACGCCGAGAAACGGGACACAAATGAGAACCGACATCTGTTTTAGCCGTGACGCGTGGGGACACAGCGGGAGTCTAATGGCGTAATCCCTCCAAACAACCCGCCAACGGTGGGGGCCCCTGGTGTTCTCAACCTGCTCCCGCTGGCGGCTGTGACAGACGGGTGACTTGATGGAGGGGTATCTGCGGTCAGCACCCTGTTGTGGGGTGTGCGTGGATGGCACCCTGCCCGGGAATGAGCCAGAACTCACAAACAAGAGGAGATCATCTGACTGACCCCTTCAAATCATGAGGCAGGCCTGTGGGGGGCCACAAAAACCCCAAAACTCACCCAGTCACGTCCAGAAATCCCTTAAAAAGCAAACTGCACAACCGGGTGACCGAGGGTCCTTTATGTGATGGTCTGCCCCTCTGACTTTCTCATGTTGTGGCTCCAGAGTTACTTATTGCAAATTGGGGCTGTTGGCACCAGCCGGTAATGCCAAGACACCACCCAGTTAGTAATGCCATCCGTGCGTCTGTGGTTATCTGACCCTACCATTTTAGTTACTCCCGTTGACTGGCACTGCCCCATCTTCTCCAACTCGTAAAACAGGATGGATGACATTTTTGCAAATGTAGTTGTCGAGGGTTTTGCCTGCTGGAGCCCCCTTCTGGTCCTGGGGTCTTGCTTGATTTCTCCCCCTTTTTTACCCACGGGGGTGACGACCGTGTGAGTGCAGTGTTGACACGAAGGGACACAGATAGATAATCAGAAGAAGCTCGAAAGTCACGTGGCACACGCACATTTACACTACGCTCCTTGTGTGCCACACAGACACTCTAAATGTGTCTTTGAGGTGGGCCCGTGAGGCCAGTGCCAGCTGCAGAGTCCCCTGCTAATCATATGAAGGGCTCGGCAGATCTGCCTGTCCGTTGAAGACCAGATTTTCTAATGTTTAATAAGCCCCTCTCATTTGTGTCCTGGGACTCTGGGGCGCCGCTCGCCTGTTAATGCCAGAGAATGAAAGGCTTCCCCGTCAACTTGGCCAGCCACAGCGCCACCGTTGGCATTGATGTGTTTGTCGCCGTCTCCTTCCTGGAGTTGAGCGCACTTCAGACTGTGACAAGGACCAGCCCCGCCTTCTCATTAGCTCTCCGGCGCCCCCGCTTAGCCCCGTTAGGAAGTGCGGGTGTCACTAACTGGCAGATTCAGAAGGCAGGAGCAGGGAGTGCACAGCGCGCCACTTTCTCTGCCAAGGCTTTTCATTTCAGTGAAGTAACCCAGTAAATGGAGGGGCTGGCCACCACCCCTTCAAGGGGTCCCACCTGTCACAGCTGTCTTTTTAGAAGTGGTTCAGGGCTGCCACTGTGCCAGTCTCACACTGCCCAAGGCTCTCATGTTTGTCATTTTGACCCCAGTCAGAGAAACATCGATGAGAGCCTTGAGTGCAGTAAGGGACGATGTGACAGCAATTGACCCCCGGTCAGCCCGCCACGCCACTGCCACACACTGGATGCTGCTGTTTCCCACTGTGCCACTTGATCTGTCCCTGACCCCTAACACCGTAATGGCGGAGCTGACGGGCTGGCAGAGGTACAGCGCGGCTCGTCCACGTTTGCCTAATTGGTTCTGTGTTTCTCGCACTCACTTTTAGTGGGCACACCATCTGTCTCGAAGCTGTCTGGCTCTTATTTCATTTTAGCTTCAAAAGAAAGCTGCCAAGCCCTGCCTCCGTTTGCCCCCCGCCCTGCCGCCATGTTGCGTGGTCCGTTTGGCAGCTGCTCTCCAGTTCTTGTTTTGTTAACTTGATGGCTCCTTCTCAGGTATGCCCATCTCTTTCTCTTCCAGCTTGTGCCCTTTTCTGTCTGCCGTGTTGGTGCCCCACTGGCACTCACCAGCTGCCCGGTAGGTGTTGCCAGTCCATTCAGTGCTTATCTTGTTTGTTGTTTTTTTTTGGGTCATTCTGTACATCTCAAATAAGCAGAGTGCCCACCCCAGGCTTGCGTCACACTTGGCTGTACTGCTGAAAAAGAAGGGCATATTGTCAGAAAATAAACGTGTGTTCGGGCACATCGCAGGCTTGTGCCTTGATGCCACCTGTCGGCCATTTTCATGCGCCCACCCCATGGATGCTTAGCCATCCGTTTGCCCTCCTCAGTGTCAGCAGAAGCTGCTGCTGCCTCTTTTGTCATGTCTGGGTGGAAGCAGAAGTGTTCCCACTGGGCCTTGACCCCCCGATCAGTGCCACACGTGGCGCTGTGACTTGAAGACGATTAGCCAGATGGCAGAGTGCTCTGTCAGTGGATGTCACAACCAAATTCAGCTTCCTGTTGGTGACCCCTTCATTTCAGGTAACTCGCCAAATGGGGACACGGCGAGGGCAGCCTGCACAAACCCATTATGTGAGGAGGAGGCGGAGGCAGAGGCAGAGGAGGCATTGTTGAGAGCGTGCCAATGTGAGCGCAGCAGAATAAAGAAGACGCCTGCTGAAACGCCGAGTCCGGGTGCCTTTTCAAGGTTTGCACAATAGGAGGAAGTACAGGCCCAGCGCTCTCGTCACCTCGCTCTGAAAGTAGCCGACTGATGAAGACGTAGATGAAGAAGGCCGCGGAGAGGAAGGCGAGGTGACTTGTCATCGGCAGTCCACGAGGCCTCAGAAGAAGTTCACTCCTCTGTTACACCGAGGCCACAGCCACACATCCGGGTGGTGTCACTGGAGGTTTCCATGTTCTCCTTCTTTTCCAGCATCTCCTTCTCCGTCTCTCCATCCATCTTCCAAAGCCACGACTCCAAAGCAGGGTCACATGGAAGCTGGTGCAGCAATGTTAAGTGTGGATTTAATGGGACCCCATTTTGTGGTGATGAGCCACTCGCCCGGTCGGCCTGTCGTGCCATCACTGGCGAGGTGCTGTTGAAGCTGGCACCGTGCTGGGCTTACTAAAAAACTTTCTCAGTGCCTTCTTGACGTTGTGCCCAGTTTTTGACCCTCGATTTTGACTTCACGCTTTGTGATTTTGGCCTGGCGCGTTTATTTCCTGATCCCAGACATTCACTCCAGCAGCGTCACGCTGGGCATAACAGATGGCACCCTTAAGAAGAACACGCACACAATTGTCCAGTGTATGCAGTTCAGGGGTGAGTGAAATCCCATGCCAGGCTTCTCTTTTTGAACTCCTTTCTGGACTTCATTTGTGTTTATTTCTTTGTATTGTTTTTGTGAGGCCTGGGACCCCAACTCTCGAAAAGGGATTGAGGCCTACAGAACCTCCTAAATACGCAAAGCCCCAAGAAGGGAGAGGGGAGCCACCAGCACTGCGGACCAGAATAAGACTTTCATTATTAAGGTTATTCATTAAATGACATTAAAAAACACACAGCCACCAAAAAGGGCAAAAATATCTCCAAACGGCAAACTCTCAGAAATGAGAATGAGTTTCAGTAATGACAAAGATAAAGACCCCATCCGTCTGTCCTTCCATGTGCCTAGCCTGTTTATCCAGGGCAGAGTCGTATGGGGGGCTCTGTGCCAGGAGCAGGTCCTGGGCAGGGTGCCAGCCCATTGCAGGGTCAACCCAAACAAGGAAATCCCATCACAATCACAGCAAGTCAGACACACAACAGAATGAGGGGCGGCAAACCAGAGGAGCCAAAGGCTTGGCGTTTGAAGAAAAGGTGGGCAAAGTGCAGAGGAGGGATGACAGAAACGGGCAGGCCCGATCAGGTGGCGTTTCCTTTTAGATCGGGACGACTTCACTACGTTTTTCTGCGTTAGGCACAAATATCAACCCAACACTATATAAGATGGCAGTGCACAGCACATGGCATCCTTGGTTTTGGGTGTAAAACACGATGAGTTTCTTGGATTGTGTTTTCGGTCAGGACCTTTGAGTCTTCATGTTGTTTTGGCCATCAGTCTGACCAGTGCCTGTCTGTTGAACTCTCCTAAGTTCCACTGGTGATGTCTTGTCCTCGGCCGGGTCCCTTGTGTTCATTCCCAGTTACCCAATCACCACTCCTTCGCAGGTGCCACCATCTTGTAGATATTCTTGTCAGCATCCAAATCACCAATGGCAGTGGTCGTTATCGCGTCATGCCTACCATGTGATGTCATCGCCTGGAAACTATTTAGGATGGCGGCGCGCTGTACCCCTTTGTCCAGGTGTTTTCTTAGTGTGTTTCACTGACCTCTCGGTCTTTTGCTTTGACATTCTTTAAGGCTTGTCTGCAGTTCTTTCACCAGGACACCAGGAGTGCCCACCCAAATCCAGGCTGACATGGAGGTACAACATCACAAACCCTGGAGGATCTCTTAAACTATACAGAATCGGGTGTGGCAGACCGCTGTGTGCCGATATGCTGGTGTTGGCTTCCCAAGGTGGCATGAACTGGTGGGAGGCCATCATCATGGAAGGCTGGAGTCCTGGCTCTGTTCTCGACATGCTCGCCGGCCGTCTGTGTGTCTGCCCTGTTTGATTTCTCGTATGGAGGTCTGGCAGTGCTGTGGGTCAGCTGTACCCCGCTGGGTCCTGACGCACCTCATTGCTCCTCGGACTCACGCTTGGAGGTTTTCCAAGCTTCATGAACTTCACCGGAGCAGCGCTGGCAGCCTGTCAGAGTGAGAGTGATTGGGCACGACAGACGTCTTCCACTTGACATGTGTAGCCCATGACCGCTCCTCGCTGCGTTCACCTGCAGGTGTATTCTGGGAGTCGATTTGTCTAAAACAGGTCAGAACAGTCCAGCAGAGCGCGCCTGAGCGGGCAGGCAGGTAGGCCGGAGAGAGGAGCCCCCCCGTTCAGCCATGTCAAGATGATTTGGTGCGGCAGGTGGGGCCCCGGGCCATTTGGACTCATCACACACTTCCACACCGTCGTCATCATCATGTGAGCCTACACGCTTTGCTTGCTCTGCCATGATTAGACAGAGGCAGGCCACCGGAAGGTCAGAACAGGGCATCCCTGCCCACCTCCGAATCGCAGCCCACTGAATTTAACGTGGTCACCCCCAAAACTCCGTGAAGTGAAAGTCGCGTCCTGTGAGAACATCTCGCCTCTGCTGCCACAGCCCCTCAGCCTGCAGGTCAAGGCAGGGGGAACTCAACATGGGCACGGGCAAAAGAAAAACTGAGAACGGCGATGACGATGATGACGACGACCCTGGCAGATGAGTGGCAAGCTGTGAAGAAGCCTCCTCTCACCTCGCTAACGACTTCGTCCTGAAGGTGCCAGTTACCACTTCAGCACAAGCACTATGGCTTCCAGGGACCAGGAGGTGGCACCCTAAGCGCCTTCCGGCTGTGCCGCCCCCTAGAGGTTACTGCTGTGAACGGGCACCATGTGTTCCCATAGCAACAGCACTGCCTGCATTTTCCTTCTCACACGTTGCTGCAGTTCCATACTTGGTCTGATTATGAAGGGCTGTCTGGCTGTGATCGGGTTGCTTTTGCCATCATCTGTGCCACCTCTTCCAGCTCCTTCCATGATGCCATCCATTTTTCTTCTTTGGTTTTCCGCTCTTTGCCTTAAACAATCAAGTCGTCGTTCTCCTTCACACGCCCGCAGTGTTTTATTCAGCGGAGCCGTGCCTGGTCAGGCCGCTGTGGTACGTTGCCCTTTGCACTTGGCATAACACACCATGCAATTACAATCCTTCCTGCCGTTATTGAGCTCACCCATCAAACATGGTAATGGTACGCCAACTCGGGGATTGAACATCTGCTCGGACCTCCAGGAGAACACACCCAGTGGTGCCAGTCAGACCTGTGTGGCGTGAACGGCCCCCTTGAGGTCGCCCTGTGGCATCTCCATTGGGTTAAGGTCTGGGCCTCTCCAGAAGCCAGACTTGAGTAGGGTCTTTGTACTGAGCTTCAGCTGGCAGATGGAGACCCTGACGTTAATGGATTTGCCCCCAAATCCTGATGCTTCCCTCACACCGTTCTTCATTGTTGGCATGATGTTGGCACGTGTCTCTTTATATCTGTGTATTCTTCCTGAACAGTTCCACCTTGACTTTGTCGGCCCACCCCAAAGGCACTGTGGAGTGTCAAGGTGGTCTTTGGCAGAGGTCAGGTGTGGTGTGGAGGGATGTTCTGCCCAGCCCCTTGGTATTTTCCCCCACGTGTGTGGCGTATGGTAGACTCGGACCAGAGATGCTCTCCACGGATTCCTTCATGGCATCTTGTGTGTTGTGCCTTTCAAGTCATTCTAAGTGCTAGGTGGTCTCCAGCTGTGGTCCCCTTGAAGTGACCGTGTAGCCACGTCCAGCTCCATGCAGACCAGCAGGTCTTCTGAGATCTCGTCGTCACAAAGCGAACTCCACATCCTCAGATGCTTCTCGTGAACTGCAAACTCTAAAGGTTTGAGTCCCTTTTTTGTAATTGGTCAAAGTTGCTGTAAGCCACGCCTCCAGTCTGTTTCATTGGTGGGCCTCACAGCGTTGGGAGTGAGAGGGTCTGTAGGTGCAGACCTACTGGTGTGTGTGATGAAGCTCTGCCCGCACTTGAAGACCAATGTAGACGTGATGCCAGGCGGGCCCATGGCCCACTTGTATTCCTTCTGGATTCTCAGGTGAAGGACAGAAAGCCACTGATGTCACCTGAGAAGCGTGGGCATGAGAGGATTGTGTGAGATGGTGGCGGTGGCAGCACCGGTGACATCTTTCACATGCGCCACAGCTGCACCTGATTTTCTAGCCGCCTCTGAGGGGTGAGAAAGTGGGGACCCTTGAGGGTCAGTGGGGGGGGGGGCAGCCGATCCTTGGAATTCACGTCAGTGAATCTGATTAAAACCTAAGTGACAGTGTGACACCATACTAGGGATCTTGAGGGGCACAGCTTGGTGACCGAAGGCCTTGTCTCTGATGAAAAGGTCAGCTTCCAGAGGGATGCCAGGCTGGTGGGGGTCTAGCACGGCGCCCCCTGCTGAGGAGCCCATCGAGCTGGGGCTCCAGTCAGGCTTCTCCTTTGTAAACGTTGCTGCTTGTTGGAGGTCCTGAAGGTGCCCGCTGACGTCACTCGGGGGGCACAGTGTCATTTGTACCTGTGTGTTCTCCTCAAATTGCTTCTGCCTGTGCTGCTAAATCTGAAATCTTTGTGCTAATAAAACGCCAGCCACTGGCAATTGGTGGAGGCTGCCGCCTCTGTAGCCGTTGATTTGAACACAAACCGCAGGTGTACGGGGGGAGATGGGCGGGGGGCCGCACTTTAATCTTCTTCAAGGTCACACACAGTGAGAGAAACTCAAAGTTAGAAGACACTTGGTGTACGTGGGCTGAAGGACAGATAGAATAACGCATGGGATGTGCCAGTCGTCACATTCAACTTGTGATAAAGCTTTAAGGACAGCAAGTGACATCGAAGCCAATGACAGTCGGGAGGGGACGAGCGGGCCAGCCGCAGCAGGCAGACGTGCCCAGTTACCTTCACTTACTGGAGGGGGGAGCCCACCCTGTGAGCATACAATGGAGGCGGCGCCCCCTGCTGGCCTGTGCCTGGTAATGGTGAGGTTTACTTGGGCACCGGTAAGCTCACCCTGATGCAGTCCCTGCCCTGTGTGCTTGGGTGAGACCCTTAGATGGACAAACACCCCCCCCCCCCCCAAACTGGCCACCTCAAAGTGGCGTAGAGAAGAAGGGGCTCTATGGGGGAGCGGAGGGCCACTGTGCCCGTCTGACGACAGGTGGCTGTAGGTGGGCAGGCAGGCGAGGGGAGTGACGGGCACTGCCTGTGTGTGCAGCAGATACAGGTGACCTCAGTGACTGTGTCACTGTCCCCCAGACAGACAGACAGACCACCCCACAGACTTTTCATGCATACCTGCGGTCGCTTGTTAAGGGGGCCGAGAAGAGCGGATTCTCCCAGCCCCCCAGTGATGATGCTGCTGACTGGGTGAGCCAAAGTGAAAGGCACTTTATAAAAATACGCACTTAGTGACATGAAATTTAGGAAAAGAATACAAACTCCAAGCGCGCCTCAGCCCGAGGGTCTGTAAAGCTCTTCATTGTGAATCGGGCCCCCCGCTACTCGATTGGTCTCGACCTGAGCTGGCCAGTGCTCTACCCTGACCGAGTGTCACTTCTGGGGACCCGCACATTAATGAGCCGCCACTTGGGGGTCGGGGGGCAGCCCTGTCCTTACATGTGGAGTGGTTGTTTGTGAAGACCTCCAGACCCCCAGAAGGGACACCCTGAAGGTCTTTTTATTTTAAGGTCGTTAGCACTGCCCTTGTTTCTTGTCTTAAAACTTGGACGCTTGTCTCGTCCTCGGCAGGTGTGACTTGAAAGCGGGCCGAGGTACAGCATGGCCACTTCTGTGACATTGGGGGAGAGGCACAGGCCACCGGGGCAGTCGAGCTGGGCCACAAGTTGGAGGGCAGAAGAGGAAGGACAAGCAACGTCTGTTCAGGACATGCGAGATGAGCCGGTCAGTCATGACAACGAGAAGGACCACTCAGAGCCTTTGAAGAATCCCAGGTGCCATCACTGATCCCGCCTCCATCAGCACTCAGTCTGCGCCTGTCTAGCATTGGCACTGCCCACTGACACTGTTGTGTGGCTTCCCCATCTTTAGGCTCCTCTCTGGTGTTCCCTGCCACTTCACACGTGCTGTAAATGTGGTCCAACGGGAATGGGTGGCACTGACAGCATGGGCCTCTGGGCACTTTCAGGTTGTGTTTTGCCAGTTCAATTGAGGTACTCTGCTGGCAGTCCAGCCGCCACTCTCTTTAGCGGGCAGCAGGAGCCTTGGGCTACCAGTCAATTCATTCACAAAGGTGTTTGTGTACACGTGCAGTCATTTTTAAAAAGTGCATCAAGCGCCCGGGCACAGTGACAGGCTTGAGCAATACGTTAGATCAACAGTCTCTGTAGCGCCTGGCACCCCTGATGTCTGCTACATTAAACAGCCTATGAGTGCAGCTGGGAGACAGAGGTGCCCATGCGGGAGATGTGCTGGCCGGACTCGGGTTCAAGACCCTCCAATGCGGACCACGGCCTGCAGTCAGTGAAGGGCACTATATAAAACTGACCACCTCTGCAGTGGCATCTCCCATTGTGGAGTGTGGCAGCCACGAAATCCTTCAGGGCTCGTTTTAGAACATTTAAATAAAAGCTGAGTCATTGTGCCCAGGCATCGCGGGCCTTGGTGGGCTGGGGGCACATTGGAGCCTGACTGCTGAACTTTGACCACCTCCTCCCGACGGGCTGTGGCTAGCTGGGCATGGTGCCTGTCTTCTCGGGGTCTGTGCTTTCTCTGCACCGGGTGATACTTGGCTGGGCTCAGATGGGCAAGAGCTCTTCTACAGGTGGCACACCAGCATCCTGGCAAAGTTGGGAGGAATTCTGGGCAGACGCTGCTCTGTGTGGTGTCACTTTCAAAAAGAAGTAAATAAAAAGAAAGCCCTGGCATGGATACTGTAGAGAGGGAGGGAGACACTACGTGTGTGAAAGGCACTATAGGGGTGACAGACTGGCACATCCTGCTGATGTCTCATGGGTGGCTCTTGCCCCTTTGTGAATGCCACAGATGCCAGTCCCTCTGAGCGTTCACGTTTCATTGTCCCCTCTAGGCCCTGCCGAGGTCCTCACCAAGGTCACTCTGCGTTGGTCATTTAGCCATATCCAAACCCACTGAGTGCCCCTTTGGAAGTGTTGCTTTCCTCCCCTTGGCAGCTGATCTGGCGTGTCATGTCAGCAGCATCTTCTCTTTAGTGCCCACGTGGCCGCCCAAAGACACGAGCGGCTCCATCTCTACAGGAAGATTAAAGCTAAAGTACCTGAAATGTAAAAGGCACGCAGCGCAAATCACTTCCAGTCCTCTTGAGGAAATGAGGGCAGCGAGCAAAAGTCAGAAGAGTTTAGTGTAACGGGCAGAGTGGCGCTACCACGTCGGCTTTTTGAGTCTGTCAGGGCCAATTAGGGTGAAGAGAAGTGCAGCTTTGTGACAAGAAGGCTTTCGTTGGCGGCCAGAAAGTGGGAATGTGCTGCCCTCTAGGGCTTAGGGGGAGAACATACTGTACAGATGAGGAGTAACCAGAGGTGGCCAGAAGGGGGTGCTCTGCATATTCAGCCAGTGACAAGGACAAACACACAAAGGAGGGGGTGTGACGAGGTCGCCTCTGAATGCCACCCTAGCCCAGCGTAAAGGTGTATAACGACGGCAGAAGGATTAAACAAATAAGACAAAATCAAACTGTCTGCCCATGCCAGCTCTGGTCCCACTGCCTCCTGCACCACTTCACGCCCTCACCCATCACTCATAACTCTGCCACCCTACCAAACTGGCAGGGGACCACTTCCTGCCTTTGAAATTTCAGGGTGTCTTAGCACCACCTAGTGGTGCCAGGTGTCCAAATAGATGCCAAGGCACGCTTAGTCCTGCCTGCCCTCTCAAATAACATATGTGGCAGGGCATGTTCTGTATGCAGAACCCATCTTCTGCTCTGAAGGACTGCCATCTTGCCAGTCTCCCATGTCATCTCCTTCCTTTTTGTGCCTTTCAGATAGCTGCTTCTCACATAAGTAGGGCACAGCACTACTTGGCACCCGTTTACCCAAAGGAGGGGCTCGCTGGTCACCAGGGGGTGCTCCTCTGAATTCTCCAGTTGTTCCTTTGCCCTTCTGACCCTGGTGACATTTGCCAGAAAGGCAACCAATCGCAACCCAAATATGACAAGGACTCAGAATGGGCGCACAAGACCGGAGGAGGTCTTGGGCGGAGGACCCCATGAGTGACAGAAACGCCTGCTGTACCCGAATAAATGGAGTGGCACCTGAGTGGGTAGAGGTGCTCAGTGCTTCGGCCATTTTATGGAGGATCAGGGGCCACAACTCCACTGAGGCTGGGCAGGGGCGCCATAACAGAGAGGTAGATGTGAGAAGCAGTAAGTATCATGTGAAAGGCGCTATAAATTGTACATACTATAGACGGGCATGAAAGGCACTATAAACTGTACATACCATCTATTCCGTAGACAGTCTATATACGATCCTTCGGTGAAAGGCGCTGTATTTCTGTGATTTCAGGTGAGGTGTTGTCAGGCCCACTCGTTCGCCTGGCAGGGTGGCACCATGTGCAGCAGCTTCTCACCGTTTTTATTTATTTTTTTACTGCCTAATGGCCTTTACTGTTTAATGGGCTGCCGTTTATGATGAGGTGATTGCGCAGACAGCATTCTGGCAAGCAACTGGCAGGCAGATGGCATCAGAGGGCAAACATCCCTGCGTCTCCTTTGGACTTTGTGGAACATGTGGTTTGTGCAGTAAAATTAGAGCTCAGCTACTGTACACGAGGAGCAGTTGGCAGCGGTGAGAGCCGCAATCCAATTAGCAAAGAAGAGCTGAGGTGATGGGGTGCAGCGGCCTGGTGTTGTCAGGCTTGACCCGCAGGCACTCCTGGCACTTTGGCCGTCACTCCTGCGCGCGCACTTGTGGCTCTGCAGCTTGCCCCTCAGGGTCTCCTCACTCCTGCTTTACCATTTTGTCATTTTCTGCCCTCCTCTGCTCTTTGGGACATTTAGCTGATGTCCTTCAGTTTATGTCACCAGAAAGGGGCTTTGAAATGAATGCTCCGTCTTTTGTGATGCCTGGCTCTATCGCATACACCCAGTGCTCTGTGCCAACAACCTCAAACAACTCCATAAGATGTGGGCATCCTGTCTGAACATCTGGTTTGCCCCCTTTGGGTGCCCCCCGTGTGTCACTCGAGACCTGCTTAATTGGCTTATCAGTGTGCCAGGTGTATGTTTGTTGGCCTCCTCAGCTCTAAAGTTTGAAGTGCCACCTGAGGCCTGATGTACCCTCCTTAAATCCACTTGGCCCAGTGGGGGTCACAGGGGCCTCAAGCCTGCCCGAGCATCACTCTTCACAAGGCAGGAGAAAGCCTTGGACTGGGTGTCGGTGCCCACTGAGTAAGGACAAGGACCCAGGGGGACACGGGGAGAAGGACTGAGGGTCGCCGCTCTGCCCAGTGAGCTGTACATGATTTAGGTTGCTCCATCCTGACTGGGGTCACAGAGGGGGAGCTGGCAAAGGCAGGAGGAGCCCGCCCATCACAGGGCACACACGCTCTAGCGTCGCCTTTGAGTCCCTGGTGACTCGCTCACTGTGTCCCTCCCTGTCCCTTGTCATTTGTTTGGGGACAGCCCCCCACCTACAGAGTCGGCCGAGGGGTTTTCGTTGCCGTCTTTTGTATTGGGCTGTGGGGTCGTTGATGATACCTTGGTGCGTATCCGGTCTTAGTTTGGAGACATTGACTGGGGTTTTTGAAGCCAGCGCCCCTTCTGGGCCAGTGTAGCCTGAACCTTGGAGGGTCTCTTGTCAGGGTGGGCTGCTGGGGCTTTGGCTGTTTAGGAGGCCTGACGCCTTTTTCATTTTAATAACAACAAAAATATTAACTTTGAAAAACGAGAGAAACAAACTAAAAAAGACAAACAGTGGGTCCTGCTGGGATGCTGCTAACGCTGGCAGACCCCCCGTCCTGGTGGGCCCGAGATGACCAGACGGTTAAATGCACATGCGGCTCGATGCCAATCTGTTATCAGCAGCAATTGCAATGAAAATGGAGCTCATAATTTAGAGGCTGGCAGCCGGTGAGGCGGATATTTTATTCATAAGAAAGGCGCAAAAGTCAAACTCAAGTGTCACGTGCAGGTGGGACAAGCCCAGGGGGCTAAACTCACGGCCCCCCACTCGTCTTTGTTGTTATCGGCTGCTAGGCAGTTGACCCGGACGTTCAGGGCTCCTGGTGTTGTAGTTACATGTGACACCACCAGGCCGTGAGACCCTTCAGTCGCTGCACCCCCCTACTGCCCTCTGCTGGTGGGCCATCATACACCGGCAGACTGCCAGTGGTCCGTTACTGGACACGTAAAGCAATGCGGCTGTCCTGCCTTCCAGATTTCCAAGAGACGTGTGAGTGAAGGTCTCCTCAATCTGACCTCTCGACCCAGAAGAACATGGCAAGACTTGGCAGAGGGGACCCCCCAGCTGGTCCAAGTGCAGGATGTGGTCAGACGAGGAGGACCACAAAGCTCGTTGTTCATCAGAGTCGGGGGTCCCTGATGAAATATTAAACGTGGACGTGAGCCGGAGATGTTGCAGGGCTCCCAAATGGCGGTGCCAACAGTGTCTCTGCATCGCGTGCTTATGGATTACAGTGGGGTCTCTCGTGGAGACACGGCCAACAGGGTGCGCCACTTTCCAGCTTTGAGCTCCACGCTGGTAAGCTTACGTACAGCAGCTGGCATGAGCCACCAACTCTGCCAGGTGGCTCAGCCTCTGTCACCACTTGACCCCCTTGAAGTAGTGGGTGAGAGTGGGCTTGCATGATGTGAGAGATGGGCGGGCGACATGCCTGTGACCAGCCAGATTTCTTGGTTTGCCCTTCACAGTTAGTGGTTGTGAAAGGCGCTATATGTCCTTAGCTTGAACACCACATCTTGAAGGTCTGGACTGGCACTCACCACCTGTGGTCCTGTTGACATGCACTTTTGAGGTGGCGAGTTTTGGCACATTCTTGTTGGTCATGGCGCTGGGCGGGGGGTGTGATATGTCACGGGTCGGTCCCACAAGTGACCACTTGACACGTCAGGGTATGGTGCCCACCACTGCCATTCCTGGCCTTTGCTCTCTTTGGTAATTTCTTGCCCAGTTCTCCTGTGGTTTCTTGTTGGCGTTGCTTTTGATGTTCATTGCATGCCCATTGGCTTCTCTCAGTTGGCAAAGGGCATTCTTGGTAAAATGACGCGCTGGGTCTCCTTTGGTGTCGAGTCCTTCCAATATTTGTGGGTGGGCACCAAAGGGGGCTCTCGATAATCAAATGGAATTCTCCACAACACCTGACGCTAGGGGCGTTACGCCACCTTGTGGCCTCCTAACTGGCTGCCAGTCCCAGTTGCCCCTGTCCCCCCCAACGCTGCTTTTAGGGTGGTCTGCAGCTTTAGTTGAGTTGTTGCTAAAATAATGAAACACAAAATAAGTGAAATGTGAGGAGGCGGCGCCAGGGCAGTCGCTTCATGACGTGTGTCTTCCTCTTTGTTTTCTCAGGTGAGTGGCACGATGTACAATACGGGGCGGCACGTGTCCCTCCGCCTGGACAAGGAGCACCTGGTCAACATCTCGGGAGGCCCCATGACGTACAGCCACCGTCTGGAGGAGATCCGGTTACATTTTGGCAGTGAGGATGGCCAGGGGTCCGAACACCTGCTGAACGGTCAGGCCTTCTCTGGGGAGGTAAGGGCAGTGGAGACGTTGGCGGGGGGCTCACTTTGGAGGTCCGGCAGCCTCCGCCTGTAGTGTTTAGAAAAGGGCCTGGGTGGGCAATATGTCCGAATCTGTGAAGAGTCGCTTTGTGTGTTGTGTGGAGGCTGGGCACTCCGTGGTGGGCAGAAGTGGGGTCGAGGGCAAAAGAGGAACAGGGCCCAGAATCCTGTGTGGTAGGGGGTGATATCAAGTGCTCCAGAGCTCCCTAGCCAATGAAGGAGGTGGCGCTGTCCACAAGCACTCATCGCTGGCATCACGAGGGCACTTTGTGGAGCTGATTTGTTTGACAAGATCTGTGACAGGACTGGACAGGATTAGGTGACACGGGACCCTAAGGACACCCAGTACGAGGCCCCCTTTGACACTGAAGTGTGTCTCGGCCTTCACGACGAGCACTGTGGGTGAGGAAGAGAGAAAACGCTGAGCCTTCCTCTAACCTGGCCCACTGGTTAGTCCTGCTGGGTTTGACTCGGTGCCCACTCCGGCCCGTGGCCCTCCCTCCGACTCCGTAGTGCTGCTCCCCCCTTAACCTCCTCAGTGAAACCCCTCCATGCTCATCTTTGGGTGGTCTTACTGTCTGAGCTCTGCTCATCCTAATTGAACTGCGCGGCTGGCGTACGGCGGGCACTCACTGCTACAGATTGGCGTTTTCAGTTTCCCTACCGGCAAACCTTGTGGCTTAAGGCCCTTTTATTTTTACGAAAGTGCAACACGAGATTACGTTGTGTAAATAACTGAATATCAAATCGAGCCCCCTGTTACGACGGCGCGCGTCTGGAGGATGCAAATCGCCCTGGCGAGATGAAGAGCGGGCCAAACATGAAAATAAGGCCAACCTTTAACTGCCACGTGAAGCAGAAAAGAGCATTGGGACCACGTGAGATGACGGACCACAAGTGGACCCCAAGGACAGACGTCACCCTCGGAGGGAGACCACAAAGCCGAGCCAGCAGCCAAGAATCCCCACGGAATATTTTAAGGTCCGCAGGGTTGGGCGCCGAGTGCCGCGTCACGTAACTGAAATAGAAAAGGGCAGAGTGGAGAGTGCAGGGGAGTGTGGAGCGGTGCCAGGGTCACTTTGGTTTGCCACGGGTCTCGAGTGTCTGCACGTCTTTTTGAACACTTGGCTCCCGTTTCTCCATTCTGACCGTGATGCCCCCTGTCGTTTGTGAGCTCTCACTGAGATTCTGCGATGCCTCGAGGTGCCCGTGTAGACTCGTGAGTTTGGGGACGTCATCGCGTTGTTCAGATTCAGTTTCTGTGCTTTCTTGATCAAATTTCATCCTGTGTTTTTAGGGTAGGCGCCATTTTGTGAATCGTGTCCATGCACAGGTTACCATTATGTCCCCCATGTCTAAACACGATCACGTCATCGCACCACCGGGCCATGCTGCTAACTTCCCGACACTTTTGGCCGTGGGTCCTCTTGGTGTTGATCCCGGTCTGCCTCCGCTTTATGTCCCCTCTTTTTATGTCCCGTTTGTGCCATCACTTCTCCTGCCCGTGTCCTCGCTAAACGGTTTGGATTGTCACACAGATTGGTGGCACCTTTTGGCTCGTCTCCCGACTCCACTCTTGCCTGTCCCTCCTGTTTTCCGGCATCTCCTGGTCCGTCTTCACTGTGTTGCACGGCAGACTATGGAGGTCTGTGTCTCGTGTGAACGCGTGGTAGACTTTGAATAAGTGGGGGGGTCCCGGCCCCTCCAGGCTTCTCCTTTCAAGGTTTCCAATAATTCCTTCCCTTGTTTCTTGTTTGAAGGTTGCAGCGGGTAATCCACAGGGCCCTGGCAGTGCGCAAATTCAAGGGGACCTGGGGGGGGAGGCGGGGGGGCTCCACTAGCACAGTTGGGTTTGGGGAGAACGCGCCATCTTATTGGACTCGGGGGGCTGCAGCCTTCCTCCCTCCCTCCCTGTCTTTCCTCCTGGCCGTCTTCCATAAAGTCGTTTAATAAAAGGAGAACGACATTAAAAATGGAGGAGTTTATAATCACAGGGCGCCTTGGGCACATGCCATCTGCCTTTGGGGGTCCAAGAGGAGGACATCTCTCGCTATTCCTGTAACATCTGGGACTTTGTGAAGATCTTTAAGTTCAGTTTATGACCATCAGCCTACGTGGCACCACGGGCTGGGATCAACAGTGGATGAGATGCCACATGAATTACCAGATACCCCAATAAACGTTTGAGAGGAAAACTCAAGACACATAAAGACTGTGTGGGCAGTAACTGGGTACACAATTTGGGCAGAGGGGGCTAGATGTGCCAGGCTAGTATGTCATCCTGACATGCAAACCCATACACATGCGTACACGGGCATAGGCTCCATTATGGAGGTCTGGCTAGTTGGCCGTTGTCAGGCTCCCGGGCCTGGCTCTGTTCTTTGCCCACAACAGCCCTGCCCCTGGCCTCACCATGAGGACTCTGCTTCATAGGTGCCCAACCGCTGGCCACAGGACTAACGGAGGTGCAGCAGCTCAGGGGTCCGTTAGTGCAGGCAGGCCACAGACGTGCAGAACGGCATCTTAGAGGTGCCGCTGGGGGCGCCCCATGAAGCTGAGTTGTCGTACCCATTATAATGGCAGATGGCACCACTCATAGCGCAGATGACGCAGTGGAAGGAGATGAGCCAAAGGGCACCTGAACTGGCATAGGCTTGTCAAAAGCCTGGGATGGGGTTGAATTCTCCGTTGGGCACCTCACTCCCAGAAGCTGTTAATTGAGTGTGCCACTTTGGCGTATTGTTGGAGGCCATAAATAATGGATGTGTCTGGAGAGTGTATTACCGTGGCACATGGTGTGCGTTACGCGGGTCTCCCGCCACATTAAAATGCATTGTGCTGTGCTTCACATTGCCCTCCAAGGTATTCCGAGGCATGAAAGAGAGCCGTGCCATTCAGAAGGAGCCTGGCGTGCGGGAGACAAATGCACTTGCCGCTAACCTGAGGACCCGTGTAGCTTAGTAACGCGCCAGCTCGAAAAATCCTGCAGTCTGTGCTGAATCAAGCAAGAGGGGGCACACAGACAGGCGGCCAGGAGTGCAGGGGCCTTGGCATCCTGACCCTGGCCAGGCAGTGGGCCTTCGACGCCAGCCACCTTCCACAAGGACAGAAGTCAGCGCTGCGGCCTCAGGGGGTCCCAGGGTGTGATTTAAAAGATGCAGCTGGGGGGGGGGGGGGCTTCACACCCAGAAGATGGCACTGTTTAGGAGATGAATGAAAAAGTGAGAGGTGGCAGTGCCCAGTGGCTAGCACCCTGTGTGTGTGGAGTTTGCATATTCTCCCCACGTCTGTCTGTCCTTCTGCTTGATTAAAGATGACCATGTGGGCCCGCCAAGGATGGGGGGGATCGGAGGGCCTGCTGAGCTCCGTATCGGAGATGCCAGTAAGGGACACATGACACTAAGGAGGTATGAATACGAGGGTCTCGCTGTGATAAGTGAGGTGGGTGTTGAAGGAATCAAATAAAAATATCAATGAAAAGTCCAGCAGCTGACCCCAAATTTCAGTCCCGCTGATCTGCTGTTGCTTCACTTGGGGGGTCCCCAGTCCACTTGTAGCCAAACTGGCACCGCCTGTCTAGCCCCACGTCGAAGGAGATGCCACACGCACACCCTCCGGGGTCCGGCACTCGCCACCCAGCAGCTCTCCCTAACTCGGCCCTCAGGGATGAGGGGCGGAGTCAGTGTCTGGGGGGTGTGTCCTTGCGGGCAGTACTCGATCTCCGCCCCCTTGCTACCCCCTGCTTTTGCTCTTTTCTGCCCGCTGTGTGAACACAAATTGGGGTCCCATCTTTATGGATCGTGTTTGTCAGCAGAGCCTCAAGGCCTCGTGTTGATGACAGCACAAACAAAGACAAATGTCACCCAAATAATCCGCGGCCAGGATTATCGGCACATTTACATAAAGCCTCGACTCCAAAGCATGAATCACTCTAATTGGTGGGAAGACTTGATAAATGTAATTGTTGAGATGTTAGACGATCGTCACTTCCCCAAGGTAAACTGTGAGTGCCGGAGCGCTCAAGTATTACATGATGAACCGCCCGAGGACGCCCACGTCGCCACCGCCAGACGGGAGACAAATGAAAGTGGCACCTGAGCAGAGAAACGTCATCAGTCGGAAGGGAGTATTGGAGGGACGAGGAGCCGGGCAGGAGGACCGCCAGTGTGCCTGTTCTTAGGGTTGTGTTCTCGTCCCGCCTCGCATCTAGCATGGCACCTGTGCCAAGTCTGCGTCACCAAGCCTTCGTGGGCTCAGCGTGGTCATTTCCTCCGCTAGGGAGACCGCGTGACCATTATACCCTCGTCATCCTCGGGCCCTTCATTTCCCTGATCTGCCCTGACGGCTCTTTGCTATCTGATGTCTGACACGTCCTCCTCCTCATACGGTAATCTCCTCCTCCTCCTCTTCATCGCGCGCATGCAGCTAGTGCTCGTGATTGACGCCGCTTATCTCGTGTGGGTCTTCCTCAGCATCTCCTCTTACGATTCCGACATCCATCCAAATATGATTTTTAGCAAGCCTTATAATTACCAGTGGACGTGGCAGAAGAAAGATGGCATCAGCAGCCCAAGTTTAGGTCGCTCCACTGGCCTCGGTGGTAGAAAAGTACAAAAGAGAGAAGATGGAAACTGACAGAGAAAATGTAAGACAAGACTACGTGGGGGGGTGTGGGCTGAGGTCTGTCCTAGTGCCACTGGGCACCCAGTCGCACTCTCACGGGTGGTACCTAGCTGAGGTCTGTCCTAGTGCCATTGGGCACCCAGTCGCACTCTCACGGGTGGTACCCGGCTGAGGTCTGTCCTAGTGCCATTGGGCACCCAGTCGCACTCTCACGGGTGGTACCCGGCTGAGGTTTGTCCTAGTGCCATCGGGCACCCAGTCACACTCTCACGGGTGGTACCTGGCTGGTGCAAATCGTCCCCGATAGTGGGTTTCACATCTGTGTGCCCTTCACACATCTCCACTGGTTAGGTGGGCCTTTCTTTCCTGTCTCTCAGTCACCCCTGTCTGTTTTTCTTATATCGCGCCTTCTCTGTCCATTCGTCCATCCATCTGTCTGTCTGTTGCTGCTTAGTTCCACTCCACGACACAACGGCCCCCACTCTCGTCGCTTTGCTGATAAGCTTCTGCCATATTAATTTCTCTGATGGCACGTTGGCCGTTTCCCGTGTGTGCCAAGTGAGGGTCTCGCTCTTTGCTGATGTGGAGGTCTGTCTGACATTGACAGTGACTGTCACTTACCCGAGTCCTACTAGAGGCTTTGAGAAGTGAATTTCGGTGTGTAACCACTAGGGGTGCTGATCAGAGCAGACCACCATGCCGGATGTTGTCACTTCTTCCCTTCTGTCTTGGTGGTCCTCGTGTGCTCCGCTCTTTATGTCCTCCTGGACTTTTGATTTTTCACGGACCCGCTCTGTTCCTGTGGCCCACGTCATCAGCAAGTGACCCACCCTGAAGTTCAGCGGGGGTCTTGCCATGCTGCATAGTAATCTGAGGTGAGATAACTGCATTCACTACACCATCTAGCTGGCATGTTTCCCCGTTGCCTTCGCACGCCCCTCGGACCCTTGGCACTTGTCATGCTGGCACTTTTGTGGGTCAGAGTGCTGTCCTTAGGTTCTGAGTGGCCATTGTGGGACACGTCTTGGCGTTGAGTCGCTGTGCTCCAAACCTCCCAGTGGTCCCGCTGTGTCCCCAGGTGGTCTGCTGGTGGAGTTGGCTTTAACCCTGTGTGTGTCTGCTCGTTTTTGAACGTAAGGCTTTCATATTCCCCACAAACCTTTGATTTTCTCATTTGTGCACATTGGCTGATTTGGGGCTGTAAACGAGGTAGAGTGGTGCCCACTGCCCTACGCCCAGTGTCTGCGCCAGCCTGATTTGAGAATGGACAGATGGAAAGCTGGCCTTGCATTTTCTTTTCCCTGACTCTCGCCCTCGGTGCCCACCAAGTCTGCAGTTAGTTAAAGATTCTGTGGAGTTGGTCCTGCAGACCCCTGAAACAGCTCCACATGGTCTTCATGCATTGGCTGGCATTATGGCCTGCCAGGCACTAAAACATCGTTGGCGTTTCTTTCTCACGCTGGTTCCCAGTCTCCTGCTTTCAAGAACACTCCTAGATGGACGGTGGGAAGCAAATCCCTTTATTAAATGTTAGCTTGGCTTTGCTTTGACGTCAGTGGAGCAGACCCGGGTAAGTCCGCCATAAGAGGAGCCCATGCCAGGGTCTATGGTGCTGAGAGCCGCTAACACGCTCTGCCTGAGAATCCACTGAGCCAGGAGAGCGGGGGGCTGCCTCTACAGCAGCGGTGACGAGGATGTTACTCGCAGAATCAAATCTCCGGCAGGCGCGCAGTCACGTCGCCCAAAGCAGCAGGCGTCCTCCGATTCAGAGAAGATGATCTGCAGCCCGACGAGCGCTAATGCCATTTGACTGACTGGCACTGTGAATCGAGACGTCACCACGCAGCGGGCGACTCTCGCAGCTCACGCTCCTGCCGTCTGGAGCTTTTACAGAATGTGGAGGCACTGGTGTCAGGTGGTGGTGGTGGGCACCGCCCACTTTGAGACTGAGCTCCTGCGTCCGGCCCTCCCTGCGCTGGCCATCTTGGGGCAAGGGCTTGGTGGGCAGCCAGCGGGGCATGTCGTCTGTGGTCACTTGTGTGCTGCCTCACCTCCGAGACTTGGCCCACACGAAGGGTCACCAAGAGTACCCAGGCGGTGCATGTCGTGTATGACGGGCCATGTGGCAGCACGATGGGTAGAATATAGAGAGATAGGGGTGAAAGGCGCTATATGATAGATACATCCTGCAGACAGATGTGCAAGGCCCAGTGTAACATAAGGAGTAGGTGTGAAGGGTGGCACCAAACTGTAAATAAGTAGACAGACCAGCTAATGGGCAGATTTGAAAGGCACTCTGTAATGGAGAGGGTGAGTAGAGGGGCTATCAGTGCTTATGTCCGCTTCACAGCAGAAACACATGTAACGGGGGGCAGATGAGACCTTGTCACCCAGTGGTGTCCCTTCAGGTGACGCTCCCACGACCCTCTCCAGTCTGCTGAGTCCACGTCAGACGTGGTGTCAGCCCATCACAGGCCCACTCACACACACCCCAGTCGAGTACAGCTCGATTTCTGCTGCCCCCTGGTGTGGTGACCCCGCGGCAGGTGACACTCGCATTGCTTTAATTTGACTGTGTGTGTGTAACCTCAGAGCTCAGGACACAAATGGCTGAACTTCAAAATGCCTGACTGTCGACTTCTTCTGAGGCCCCTCGTCTTCCTCAAATGGACGTGCAGGTGGCTTTAAAGGGGAAGAACATCCCAGTCTGGGCTGCCCAGCAGTGTGCCATGTAGTTGAGTGGACCTCTCAAGGAGACCTTGAAGAACCTTCTGATGGTCCTGCCATGGAAAAAGAGCATCTGCAGGAGTCACCCGCACTTCCTTAAATGCCCGCCGTCCCCCAGGCTTTTCTCCAGTCTTTGGCAGATGACGCACACCCCGGGGCACCAACCGATGGACTCGAAGAGCCAATGGCTGTCAGCGCTGGACATTGGCCCCGCCCCCTTCCCACAGGCCTGCCCACCTAGTGACTGCTGCACGATGGGCGGAGCTCTTCCAATCCCCCATCATCCCTCTGGCCCGTGTGTTGCTGTCTTTCTGCTCGCTCATCTCCTTGAATATTTCCCTCAAATGGACTTTTGCTCCACACGTCAGGCCTTTGCCACTTGTGCCTTGGTATCCACACAATAGAAGCCAGCAGGCCAGACGTGGGTGACCCATTACAGGACCACCATGGCACCTGAGCCCGGGGCCATGGAGCTCGCGAGCACAGAGGTAACAGTCCGGGCCTGCGGGGCGAGGTCAGCCTGGGTGCTGCTCAGGGTCTCCTGGAGGACTCGGCCTCTTTTGGGTTGAGTCTTGTAATTAGGACTTGGTTTCAGTTTCATTTGTGGCTTCGTGTGGATTTGTTCATTGGTTATTTCGTGTTAATCAGGTGTGTAGTTGTCCCTTATGTTATGCACCCTGAGCCTAAGGGGGGGGTGCCCAGCAGATGGCTGCTCTTTTGAGGTTTGATTTCTGAACTGTTGGCTGTTTCCTTGTCTGTGGATTTGTTCTTCTTGCCAGAGGTTGGCCCGGTGGCCTCTTTGTGCTTCTCGATTGAAGCTTGTGAGCCGCTCTCTCTGTATTTCTTAGACTTGTACAAGCCTGCTGCCCCAGTTTGGGGTAAGGCCCGTGGACCCCACGCCTCGAGGACAGCTGTCGCTCCTTTTGAGTGTTGGACCCTGTGGATGGAGCAGATGATGGAGACTCACCCCCCACTGACGAATGTCTGTGTCGTTTGCAGGTCCAGCTTATCCACTATAACCATGAGCTGTACACCAACGCCACTGAAGCTGCCAAGAGTCCCAACGGCCTGGTTGTGGTTTCCATTTTCATGAAAGTAAGTGGGCAACTTTATGGAGGTGCTGCTAGGTGCCATCCTGATCAATTGGGTGCTTACGGCACTGCATGGTGAGTATGACACCAGTCCAGATTAGCTGTGAACTGCCCGTTTATAGACAGCACACTGGGCAGGCTGTTGGGGTCATTCTGGTGGGCAGAAGACCCCTTAAGTGGGCTGTGCCCAAAGGTAATTCCCCAGGCAGGGCTAGGAAGACCACTTCACCCCTGACCTCTGTGAATTTCTACTGGATATCATCAGCATCAGGTCGGGCATCCAGCCATCTGCTCCAACACCCCCAAACTTCCAAAGAGAGACACAGAGAATAGAGGGGTGCAGCCACAGGGGCCTTCCCGCCAGTTGGGTCCATTTGCCTGCTTTCTTTACATATAAAAGCTCTGAGGGGTCAACTGGAGACCAGTTTAGGACGGGCGACGTGTCCCATTGCACCCAGAGACAATGGCAGGAGTGAGCCAGGCGGCCTGTCGGTACCCGGCGCTCTGCTTCTCCTTTACGCTCGGCGCCCTTGTCTTCCTCCATTTCCTCAGCTTCCTCACCTCTCTGATGTGATTCATTTTGTGTCTTTGCTGAAGTGAGGACCGAAGCTCAGGTCTGATACGGCGGGCGACTGTGCCACATGGCAGGAGCACTGCTCTTAAGGTGAAACACATCATGCTGTCCTCACGCCACCCTCAAGTGCCTCTGCTTTCTCTTCGCAGGTGTCGGAGTCTTCAAATCCATTTCTAAACCGCATGCTGAACAGAGACACCATCACGAGAATAACGTATAAAAGTAAGTGGCATTACTTCACCCCCTTCAGAAGCCTGTCACAAGATGATGGAAAAGTCCTGTCACAACGCAAGGTACAAAAGAATGGGGCACTTCACTGACTCAGAGGGCCTAGCGCCCCCCTCAGGCCGGACCCCTGCCTAAAGAAGCTTTAAAGGTGGACTGATGGATGGGGTCAGGCTGGTCATTGCTGCATCTGCCATCTTAATCTCAGGTCGGGCCGATTGGGCTTGTCTGGGGGCCATTTAATTAGGGCCATGCCCACCTAAATGAGTCCGGTGATGGGTACAGCGGGGGGTGCCAGCCAACTCCTCTACAGGAGGTGGGGACTCTTTAGTTATTAGCGGTTTTGACGAAGGCCTTTATCCAGTTACAATTAGTTGCATTTATTTTGGTGTTTTTGGCACACTGTATCAGTAGGGGGATTGGAACCCACGGCCTCGGGGTTTGAGGGGTGAAGTCTTAACCCGTACGCCACACTGCCAGCCTCTCAGCTTCAGTCTGATGTCACCCAGTGGTGGGCGCCCCTCATGTGAAATTACACCTAATTAAGCACAGAGGCCACACGGGGGCTCAGCAGTTGGCTTTACGAGTTTGTGCCAATGAGAACGCCATTAACCCTTTCATTCTGATGTCAAGTAGGCCAGCATGAAAGGAACAAACCCTTGTTGTCACCGCAGGCCACCACTTTCATGCACCAGGCGTTTTGAGTGAAAAGACCCTTCTGGTGCTGGGCACACAGTTGATGGGCCCACCAATGAGGGACCTGGCGTGCACAACAAAGGCACTGTCTGCTCCGCCCCATCAGGAGGGGCTTTGGTGGGCTCCAGACCTCTCCTGACGACTGTCTTTGTGGGGTCCACTTGGGTGTCCTTTGTGGAGGACTGGCCGGCCACTTCAGGGTTTGGCTCCTTCCCAGGCCCCTGAACTGAAGACACTAAGTGGGCAGTGATGTCCCCTGACAACAAACAAACTCGTACGCATCTGACAAAAGAAGAAAACGAGGGACTTTCACCACTCTGGAAAGGCAAATCTCCGGCCCCCCTTAACGCCAGTATCCTGATGTTGGGAGGAGGCCACGTCACCCCTCGCGGGTCCCGGCGTGCAAGCGCCGATAGCCATACGACATGCATGATTCTCTTTGGATTGGCTCAGTGATGCCATGGCTGCTGCACACTAAAAGCGCTGATGACATTTCGTTTCACTGTGGCTTGTGGTGGCTCTGCCTTAGAGCGCCTTTGGGGGGGGCGACACGCCGGGCCCCTTGACGATTCCTGGCTTTGGGCCTTGAAACGACCGCTGTGACAAGAAGTCTAGTCGTTCTCCACCGTTAATTCAATTACGGGCCTCTTTACTTGCATCTCACCCCCCAGGAGCCGCCCCATGGAGATAAAGGGGGCCGTTAACAAAGAGGAGGCATAGTCGATGGCAGCAGTCGCAGCGGGTAATCAAAGGGCGAGCGGAATTGAGATCTCCGTGGAAGCACAAGCAGCGCTTTAGGGCACAATGGGCCGTTAAATCACAAAGAACAAGTTGAGTGGTAGATACTAGCGATGGGCACTTGGGCAGAAATTGGAGTCTGCTGCCAGTGATGGGAAAGATCAGGGAGTGCAGGGGCAACAAAGTGACAGAATCCTAATGGAAAAGAGAGAGGGACATGTGAAAGACTCGGGGGCTTCGGCGCTATATGATGTTTACCAATAGAGCCGCAGATGAAAGGCACTATATAACACAGTAGGGTAACCTGAGGTGTAATGGGGATTGTGCCGAGACCACTAGGGTCCCCCCACTGAACACTTGAGTCGGTGGTCCCGCTTCTGTCACACGGTGTGACGTGACGACTCTGCTGAGTCGATGGCCCCGCCCCTTTCACGCGGTGTGACGTGACGCCTCTGCTGAGTCGGTGGCCCAGCCCCTGTCACACGGTGTGACATGATGCCTCTGCTGAGTCGGTGGCCCAGCCCGTCACACAGTGTGACGTGACACCTCTGCTGAGTCGGTGGCCCCACCCCTGTCACACGGTGTGACGTGATGCCTCTGCTGAGTCGGTGGCCCAGCCCATCACACGGTGTGACGTGACGCCTCTGCTGAGTCGGTGGCCCCACCCCTGTCACACGGTGTGACGTGATGCCTCTGCTGAGTCGGCCCAGCCCGTCACACAGTGTGACGTGACGCCTTTGCTGAGTCGGTGGCCCCACCCCTGTCACACGGTGTGACGTGATGCCTCTGCTGAGTCGGTGGCCCCGCCCCTGTCACGCGGTGTGACGTGACGCCTCTGCTCTTCACTGTCTTTTCTTCTCTTGTCAGATGACGCCTATTTACTGCAGGGCCTAAATATTGAGGAGTTGTATCCAGAAACCTCGAGCTTCATCACCTACGACGGCTCGATGACTACCCCGCCGTGCTTTGAGACGTCCACCTGGATCCTGATGAACAAGCCTGTGTACATCACCAGAATGCAGGTGAGCGTGAAGAAGCCCAAAGACTTTCCCAGGGCACCACTTCCCTGTTGGATGCGTATGTGCGCTTACACCATGGACAGGTTGAGGGTCTTGCTTTTGAGTCCCACGGTGCCCATTTGCCCAGACCGTTTATTGAAGGACTGAGGATTGTGGAGTGGGTTAGTGGGTTCAGTGTCCCGGATGGCCAGCCCCCATGAGACGGTCTTGTCACTCCCTTTGCCCCCGATAATCTTTGTGCCCTGTGCAGAGTGCGCTGGCACCGTCCCCATGGACTTTGTTTGGTGAGGCTCCTCGTTCCCTCTCTTTGCCACAGTACAACCGTGATGAGCTCTCTCTTTTGATAGGCTGGCACTGAAGCCGTTCATTGGAATATAGAATGCCAGCATATTAGCACTGCTGCCATGGAATCGGTGCCCAGCTGGTGCCAGAGTCCACACTGGTAAAATGAGCATCTTAAACTGGTGGACAAAAGGGTTCAACAATCTCAAAGGTGTGGCCAGATGCCCTCTCTCACCCTGTCCATCCAGTGGTGCCCAGCAGCAATGATGGCACACAGAACAACTTTAGGAGCAAAGCAAACTGTGTGGACTTGTAGAAAATCCCATCATTGCAACCTGAAAGGGTCAACAGGGTCTCGGGTGACAGTGAGGGGCGATTCCTGCTTTGAACGCAGTCGGGGATGAGCTCCGTGAACCCCTGACTGACTCCTGACCATATAAAGCAGATGCCTCTTCTCAAACTTGGCACTTTCAATCTGCCAGGCCTTTTATCAGGTTGCCAGTTTGCGTTTTCTCTCAGGACCCCTGCCCACTTTTTCAGTGAGGCTGCCCTTTTGGACGGTGCTGATGTTGCACTGCTGCTCTGATTGGCACCTGTCCTCGTGTGAACTCGTGGGTGCCTCCTTGACTTGGCACAGGCGTTTGATTTTTGCATTTCAGACCCTAAAGCCTGGCACTATCTCCGGCTTTATTTATTTTTTTCTTATTTGAAGACCAAACATTACAAGAGTTCACTTCATAAATACGCCAACAAGCCGAGAGCTCGGCCTTCTGTGTGTCCGCATTGTCCTGCCTGTGGTGGCAGAGTTCAAGTCCTGGTGGGCCAGCTAAACAGGCGGACCCCCGCGCTCCTAATCGCACTCGATGTTCTGACATGTGGTGCACTTCCAGTGGCCCTCGGGGTCAGTAAATCTTCTACTGTTTTTTTGTATTTGGTTTTGCGTATTGAATTATCTTTAAATACGCCAATCACAGCTCATCATACTTGGCATCAAATAAGGACGTGGCAGTAACTTGGCAGGACCCTTGCCAGCGAGCTTCTCACACACGGGCAGGACACTTCTGATACATTGGCTCATAAAGAAGTCGATGGGCCACTTCGGATTTTCCGTTTAGACTTCACAGGCCTTCAGGCCAGAGTTGCTGCTCAAGCGTGTCAGAGGCGTGTGTGCCCGCATGTTTATTACTAACACGCCACGCTTAATCAACATGACTGTAATGCCGCCTCGCTGCCCACATTCCATTTTTTCCGGTTCATTAGGTCCAGCATTGGGTGGGTGGTGTAAAGTGAGCTGACGGAGAGACGTCAGAGTGTTGGGGTCCCCCGCCCAGAGGAGCTGAGGCGCAGCAGGTGACGATGACTTCCCATTCACACAGAAGTGGACTTTGCCCGGTGGGAGCCTCAAAGCGGTCCCTGTGGCAGATTCTCGTTTGGGGCGTGTTCCTTCAGTGTGACAGACTTGACGGGTCCTTTGTCCCCGCTGTTGTCTGTTCACTGCACAGAGCAGTGTAAAATTCCACACATTTTAACACGTGGAATTGATTTTTGTGATTAGGTCGCTTTTATTGAGTGTCGCCATCTTGTTGTTTAATGTTCAGTTTCTACTCCTGTGGAGTCATGGCAGGTGACATCGCTGTTGTGACGATGTAAAGTTAGGTCAGCGTCATAGATGAATGAATGAATGAATAATCGCAAGTCCTCATAGTGGAGGCTCTGAGATTCTGAAAGTCCAGCGGCAGGTCAGGTGTTTCATAAATGACGTAGCCACAAAGCATGATGGGAAAACTCTGTCAGTGTAACCAGAAGGGGCCAGTCAGGCGATCCGGGGGGGGGGGGGAACGCGTTCAGTTCTGTTCCTCTCTGTCACTTTTAGGGCTGACATGGCCTTCCGTGCCCTTCACTTTCTGCCCACTCACGTCTCGTCTTATTTGTGCCGCAGATGCATTCCTTACGACTTCTAAGTCAGAACCAGCCGTCTCAGATCTTCCTCAGCATGAGTGACAACTTCCGACCCTCCCAGCCTCTCAACAACCGTTGCATCCGAACCAACATCAACTTCAGTCTCCAAGGAAAAGACTGCCCGAACAACAGAGTGCAGAAGCTTCAGTACCGAGGTAAGCCGGGCGGGCAGGGCAGGGCATGGCAGAGAGCTACGAGGAGCGGTGCCACCTCAGCCTGCCCAGTTAGCCTGTCTGTCACACATGCTGTCTCGTTTATGTCCCCCGCCTCCCCGGGTTCACTCATTTCATTTAGCACTTGTTTTCTACCTGCCTGACCTCTCCCCTCTCCCTTCTGTCATTAACACGGTGGCAGCGAGAGAAGCAGACGTTGCCGAAGGAATGCTTACCACTCTCCCCGAGCAGATGTCACATTGCGATGATTTGTGGTGACATTTTGTAATGCTTGGCTGTGAATTGTTACTAGAAGAGTTTAAGTTTAGTGTCCCGGACCCCCCAATGGCTGCCTGCACTTCTCGATTGTTTCCTTCACTGGTGCCCAGCGTCGTCGTGTCTTTTCCCTCCTGTGTGCATGAGGGCCATTTCCAAGTTGCCAAACCCTTTTCTTCTCCCCTTCCACCGAGTTGCCATTTGTTGCCCTCTCCACAGGCCTCACCACAGGCAGCCCACACCCAGATACCAGGCGTTCTGCCAGCGCTGTCCCAAAATGGAGCAAAGGCTTCTCAGTACCTAAAAAATGGGGAGTCGGAAGACTGCAAGCAAACCCTCTGGTCCCAATACAAAGAAGGTCCAGGCTAAAACGGGTTTGGCCAGAAAGGGGCACAGTGAGACCCCCAGAACATCAAACAGAAATCAGAGCTGTCGCTGTGTCTGATAGACTCTCTGAAAACGGGACCACTTGTGCTCTTGACCTACCTGGAAGGGGGTCTCCCTTTGAACTGCCCTTCCCAGGATTGCTCCTGCAGTCGAGGCTGGGGGGCCGCCGTCCTGTTAGAGTCCTTTGAGGCCTGCCTTTGAGATGTTGGGACACACAGAAGATAAATGGTTGTTGTCTGCAGGGCCAGCACACCAACCAAGTAGGTGGCCCAGGGCAGATAACAAAAATACTAACGGCACATATAAGTAAAAGTGAGGATGATGACAATGAAGTCTGAAGGAGAGAGGACACCGCTGAGCCAGGGATAAGACCCCAGCGGGCTCCAAGGCCAGGCCTCTCTGTGGTCACCCGCTAGGTGCGGCCCCGGGCCCGAGGCAGCATCTCGCTACTTTCTGTAAGATTTGAAAGTTGATTTGGGATGAGCGAGAGCAGCAGGCCGTTGTTCTCAACTCCAAAGCGACTGTGGGGTGCGTCAGGCCTGAGTGGAACCCGCGTCCCCTCATCCTCCGCCGGTCAGAAGAGAGTAGAAGGTCCTGTCAGATCCATCCATCCATTTTCCAACCCGCTGAATACGAACACAAGGTCACGGGGGTCTGCCGGAGCCAATCCCAGCCAACACAGGGCACAAGGCAGGAACCAATCCCGGGCAGGGTGCCAACCCACCGCAGGACACACACAAACACACCCACACACACTAGGGCCCATTTAGAATCGCCAATCCACCTAACTGGCATGTCTTTGATCTGTGGGAGGAAACCCACGCAGACACTGGGAGAACATGCAAACTCCACGCAGGGAGGACCCGGAAGGCGAACCCAGGTCTCCCAACTGCGAGGCAGCAGCTCTACCCACTGTGCCACCGTCCCGCCCCGTCCTGTCAGATGGCACCAGCAAATACAGAAAATGTAAAATGTGCCACTTTGTCTGTCAGCTGTTGCCCCGAATTTTCATTTCTTTTTCTCTTTTTGGCTCGAAGCGTTAAATAAATCATTCACAGAATAAATGACAAAGCCATACCTTTGCTCCAAAAAGCCTGCAGCTTAACAAAAGAGCCACCGTCTGATTGAATGGCGTCTGGCCCTTCTGCTCTCGCTCGCCATTAAATTTGTGATTTGAAATTCCATTGCAGTACCTGAAATTTCCAACTAATTGATGAAATAATCCGTTTGTTCAAAGGTCTCGTGATATCTATTAAACGCAGAAGGCTCGCTGACCTTTACACAGCGCCGCGCGCCGCTCTGCCATCTGGAACGCACACACCGACTGCTTCTCCGCTTGGACGGCTCAGGAGTGTGACGGGGACGCTGGCACTTGGCCTGGCATGGATGATCCTCACCAGAGGACCACTAGGGGGCGTTAAGCTGCACACTTGAGGACGTGGCGTAATGGAGCTCTCAAGATGGAGAGGTGCCATCCGGGAAACGTGGCAGTCCAGGAGCAGCAGGGGGCACACTGAGGAGGATGGCCTTAGAGGAAATGACTCCAGGCAGGCAGGTGGTTAGGGTGAGCATTGGGACCTGGGGGGGGGGGCCTGGGAGGAAAGGAGGAACATCCCACCGAGACGGCCTGAGCAAGTAGACATGCCTGGAGATGGGCACCCTTAGCCCAAAGATGGCACTCAGTGTCTGAGCAGAATCACTTTATTGTGCAATGTGCATACAGACTCAACTCGGGTGAACCGAGCGCCCAGCGCATGGCATCTCACTTTTATTACGAGTTCTTATCCGGGGCTTACCTCATTGGCTCGTCCGACTCCCAGCATTCCATGGCCTTGGCCCCGCCTCTTATTAGCTCCACCAGTATGCCCAGCCTGATGGGCGGGAATCCCCACCCCCTTCTTTCCAGTCCTCTTGCCTGTCGGCCCCTCTCAGCATACCTGACCTTGACTTGAGAAGAAAACCCTTACTGGACCAACGTGCCCGCCATTCTCTTTGAATGACTTTCCTACAGAGACCACCCAGAAAGGCCCCTGTAGTGGTGGACAGTGTTTTCATATTACAACACGCTGGCATTCTTGGTATTAGATGTCACCTGTGAAATGACAAAGAGCATGAGTCATCATCATCATCGTCATCATCACCATTAGTATGGGGACTCTTCACTTTTATTCTGCTCGCTCTGCCTGTCCCCCTTTGGATGGCCAGTAGCCACTGGGCAACAGGCTGAAGGGAACATGGAGACCCCCCTTCTCCCCCCAGGAGTAGAATTCTTGTCATTCAAATACGAGGCCCCCAGTCCTTCCTCTCGGCTTTGGGTTTGAAATCCAGGCAGTGATGCTGAAAGATGCTTTACATTAACAATATGGGGGGCTTTCTGCCAAGGCAGTAACAGTCCAGCTTTATCAGACAGCTCCCCACCCTTCAGATGGGGGGGCACCAGCTCTTCACAAGGGGGCAGATGGGGGGGCACCAGCTCTTCACAAGGGGGCAGATGGGGGGTACCAGCCCTTCACAGAGGGGCAGATGGGGGGGCACCAGTCCTTTACAAGGGGGACAAGCACAAAGAGCAGCACTTCCAAAAGACCCTCTTAGTGCTACCCAGGGTGGCCCCTCCAGGCAGAGCGTGTTAACGTCACATAGAGGGTGACAGGGGCTGTGTTTATAGTGCCTTTCATGCCCATTTTCCTGGCTCTTCATCAACTGGGTATGCTGGAGTTGGCCCACCACAGAGTCAGTATGCCCCTTACCCCCCCATTTCGGCAGCTCTGTTCTCATCCCTTGTGTTTTGTCTGAGGGCGCGGCGAGACCCCCGTGCAGCGTTGGCTGTCTTAACGGCTTGTCGTTTCTTTTTGTCTCCCCTGCAGTGAACGAGTGGCTCCTAAAGTGACAGCTCTTGGTTATGGTGGGCTATGGACACACTGCTAGTCATAATCGAGACGACGTCAATGGCCTTCCCAGTGGGATTTGGATTTGTTACGGTATATTGAGCTATCTTGTACCATAAATACAGAGAGCTCGAGATCTATGTGTGTGTGTGTGTGTGTGTGTACAGGGTATATCCATATCTGTATCCTCACACACACACACACGGACACAGCACATAAAACACAATCAAGAGATAAACGACTGTAACTTTGCACTCCCGGCAGACGGACCCTCACCTCCTGCTGTACTTTTCAGTGACGAATGAGCCGCAGGGCCGCCCGCCCGCCCGTTACCTTTTGATACCTTTCAACGGGACCCCCTTCTTTCGTTGCCTCACCGCTGACGCAGACCCCAGCAGCGCGACTTTTTACATTTGTACATACGGACGCCTCGCCAAACTGACGCGCCTGGGGGTGTGTTCGGGGTGCCAAGTGGCGCCTTCATCGCTCCATTCACTTCATCAGACAACAAGGGCATGCGGACCTCGAAGAGCCAGGAACTCCCACCCATCTGTTTATCGAAGACCCCGCCGGACATCTGTGTTGAACGTGAGTGTCGGCCTTGTAAATATTCCGAGAGGAGTGACGTGTCCCCCGCTTGGCGCACTTTGGACTCTGCTGCTGCCGCTGCTGCTGCCTTTCCGTTTCTTTTCGGTTTCTCGTTTACGACGCTCACACGCCGTGTTTGATTCATCTTACCAGCCCAATAAATGTGTTTGGAAAGTTCATTTGTTAAAAACGCCTGCCCACCTCTGCTTACTGCCAACCACACGAAGGTGAACGAGTGACACGTGGGACGCCACAGAAAGGTGAGTGTGCTGTAGTCGTGTAGAGTGGCTGTGACCTCGCCCGGGGTTTGGGCCGAATGCCAGTCCACTGGAGGGCACATGGGAGATACACAGTATGTGACACTGGCGCTCTCATTTAGTCCTAGTTATTTTTTTTTGCCACTTTGACCCTGATAGATAAATGAAAGCCTGGCACAATGCTGCTCGGCTCCGCCTTTCCATGACACGTGACCGGAGTGAGACTTGGTACCCGCCCGCCCCCTCTTGTTTCATTAAGCTCCACTCCTGGGCATTTTCATGCACCTCTTGTCAGGTCTCGCTTTAATTTGGTGGATGTGCCGTGACAGATGGCACTTTAATGGTTCAGGGTTACGGTTCCCTTGGCAAAGTGCAAACGTGGCACGTCTGTAATTCTTGCCCAGGCTCCTTTTTGTCGCTTTTTCCTTCTTTTTTTTCCCCTTTTCCTTATAAGATCAGTACCCAGAAGGCCAGCATGCCCAGTCCTTGAAGGTGGGCACCATGCTGACCCCACGAGACAGGCAACAAAAGGAATGGGCACACAGACCTGGCAGAGGGCTTTGTGTGTAACATTTTGAGGCCCCCGTGGAGAATATCCTTCCGTTCACAGGGTCACAGTTGGGCAGCGCTGGGCACAAGGTAGGCCGCAGAACATGCCAAGGGCAGGATCATGAAGCCCATCTCTCTGGGGTGCCAAGCAGTCTGCAGGTAATGCACATGAAGGTCACGTGACTCAGGAGGGCGGAGTCGGTTCAGTTCACCTCTGACCTCTAGCGGGCTCCCCTTGACGAGGGACGGGCCCAGGATGAGAGCCCGCTGGTAGTGGTGGTGGTGGTGGCACATCCTTGACTGTTGTACTTCATCCTCATCATCACTCCTTAATGGCACCACCCACCTACAAAAACGGGCAGCTGGCACAGAACACAAAACCCGCGGCATCAGGCGATGATTCTGGTCTGTTCAGCAGGGGGCACTTGTGCATTCAGTATGCCCTGGCAGACCCTCGCTGCACTTGCCCGTCTGAACCTCCTGCAGTTTTATTTTGGAGCTGTGCCGCCTTTCTGCTAGACATCGGCGTGGCACTGCTGTGCGGTTTGCATGGCGCTCAGTTATTTAATAACGACGATACGATGCTAAAGTGCACTTCTGTGGCTCCTTTCTACTGTGCCCGCCGTAGGTCATGTCTGCCACTGCCAACTGGGGAGTGCCAAGGTGACCAGGCGGGTGCACTGATAAAAGGATGGAGAACTGAAGGACATTGGGCCCTTGGCTTTGTATGGCGCCTTTCACGGGGCGCAGGCTCAGGGCACTGTGGTAAGTGAAATAAACCTGCCCACCTCGTGAGCTGCCAAGGTCAGCAAGTCTGGGAGGGGGGCAGTCTCCTGGCATTAGCTTTCACACTGTGGTGGGATTGTGCCAACGGGGGGTTCGGGGGGCGCTGTCGTCCACTTGGCTCATCAAGGTGGGGAGACACAAATGTGGTGCCAAGGAGGCAACTCTTGGTCAAATGTGCTCCGGCAGGGGGCCGCTGCCAGCCTGATGGGCACCTCTTGTGTATTGTTGGTCTGCCAGTTTTAGCTTTCTGAGAAGTGTGCCCTTGGGCCGCGTCACAGAGCAGAGTGTACACATCTTTACAAGAAAGCACACAGTGCCCGTCCCATTCTGTGCCACCTTCACCAAGCTCCACTTCTCCTGTCTGTCCTGTGCCACTGGCCGTCAGCGAGCGTGTGATTGGTGGAGCGCTTCTGCCCGAGTGGCACCACATTTCTTCCTCTAATTGCCCGTTAATGTGACAGCAGGCCATCGGAGACTCAAATGTCAATAAATCCATTTCCAATTAGGCCTGAACATGACGGGACACTTAGGCCATCAAGACGGATGGACTGGCCACCGCCGATGACTCCACGGTGACACTGGCAGTCAAGCTGGCAAATTTCAAAGAGGGGCTCACACAGAACTCAAGGCCAACACAGACCACCACGTGGCGGGCACTCGGCCCCTCGCTTATCCAGCTGTCCCAATGTCCCCTCCTGACTCCAGCAGCACTCGGCGTGAGTCACCTGAAGTCTTTGTCCCCAACCTGTCACCAGAGCTTTCGAGCGGTGCCAGTCACCTGGGGCATCCCAGGAGCCGCTCAGAGCTGTGCCCCGGTGACAGGACCGCGCTGGGGGGGCTCAGCACTCGCTCACCACAAACACACAAAAATGTGGGTACTCGGACCCTCTGTAACAGGTGACCTGTGAGGTGGCATTGGGTGCCAGGGAGGCACGGCAGGGGTCTGCTGGGCTACATTAGGCACCAGTTTCTAAAGCAGCTGAGCCCACCAAGAAGGACAGTGCCTGCTGCTTTCATCACCCATTTGCTGTTGTGCACCTTCAGACCCCCAAGGTCCACTCAGTTGGATCTCAGCTTCTTCCCTTTGGTGGGTTTCCTCCTCCTCTTCCTCCCGCCATCCAGAGGAGTGTCCAGGACGCCCAGGTGGGCTGCCGTGCCAGCAGATGAGGGCTTTTGTGTGCCAGGCTGCTCTATTTCCCTGATTTAATGCCTGATAGGGGGGGGGGGGCTCCCAGCATGTCTGCCCACCAGTGAGTGCCAGCCTGGCCCACCTTGGTAGTCTGAGCACATCGGTCACATATGTGACCCCCTAAACAGGAACAGCCAGTGGTGTGGGGGTCTGCTTGTGGTGGGCACCCTGGGGAGAACTGGCAGGCAGCACAGGAAGGAGGACCAGCGTGTGTGAGCCCACACTTGTGACCCCAGCAAAACAAACACGCCAACGCCGTGGCACAAAGAGCAGACTACTGGCCAGAAGGGGGCGACGCCCAAGGCTGACCTGGCACTTTTAGGGCACTAGAGCAGGTTTAAGGCTGGTGCCCCTGGAGCACAACCTAACAAAGGTGGAAAGGCCTGGGCATCTTTGGCATAGCCTTGGTTTTGGTTTCAGCTGTGCTCACCTTCATGCCCTTTCTCACTGAAATGAATTCCTGCTGGAGTTAAAGGGAGACTCTGGACTTGTTGGCACCCCGAAGCTGCTAAGGTGCCACATGGTAGGTATTGACCAGGAGGCCTGGCGTGGCACCCGTGGACTGGGATTCTCTTCTTCTTTTGGCCTACACAAGAGCGCCCCCTGGAGTCCACTGTCATTTACTTAAAGGCGTCTCTGAATTGCCAGGGCAATGCCAGGCTGCCCAAAGCTGTGCCCTGGGTCACTCGAGTCTGTCATGTCTGTTATGAGGAGGTGACCAGGACCCAGGGATGGGCCAAAGTGGCACAATGAAGGCATGCAAATGAGGAAAGAATGAGGCTGCCCTGCACCCCTGGGTATCATGGGTGATGACATCTCTAAAGGGTAATTCATGGTGGCACGCATTTGGGCTGCTCCTGACCCTCACCCAGCGGGTGGGTGGGCACGTTGTTTGTTCCCTGGCTTTTCCCTTTTTGTGCCACTCATCATTTCTGCACCTGGCAGCCTGAGGTGGGCACCAGTGATGATGCTTGTCAAATGTGCCCTCCTCCTTCACGATTGGGTCACTGTGCCTGCTGGCGTATGCGGTGACAGAGGGGCCTTTATGAGTATTTAAAGGAGAGCCCCTCGGAGTGCCAACGTCGCACTGTGGCACTTTGCTGAATTTGGAATGAAGCGAGCAGGTCAGTGGGACAGGGATGGGGACAGACTGGGAGGGAAAGGTGGCAGCCAGAGGGGGTGCCAGCACTGAACTTGGAGATCCCCCCCCCATCATTTGATTTAATGACTTTGCCTGGAACTGAAGGTTGGGGGTCCACATCACAGCCACTGGCAGCCCCCTGAGCCACTTTACAGTACAAAGCACCGAGTTGAGATGCCCACATCAGAGGGCTCAATTGGCAGCTCACCAGTAAAGAAGAAAACAGCCGATTGGTGAGCAAAGATGGGCAGCCGAGGCCCCCGCTTGATTAACCGTCAGGGTCTCCTGCCCGTCTGGGTGCAACTCGCGGACCACTGGCTGATCTGCATGGTGGGCAGCGGTGAGAGGCCTCGTGTGAGACACATCGGCACTCCCTGGCAGTGCCACCTCACACTTGATATTAAAATGACCCCCAGGGGACAACGGGCACTCCAGTCCGGAGTGGGATGCCTTGATGGTCTCCGTGTTGTGCCCATTTCATAGGATTCTGTGAGGAGCGCAGTCAAAGCACTGCGATAGCTGGCATGGCGAGCCGCCAAGTGTTCAAGGAGTAGACTGCAGGTCCCAATGAGAGAGAGCATGAGGTGCCACCCTGCCCACATTCCCTCCTGGCAGCCTCAGGTGGCAGGAAATGGGCGAGGTCAGCCAAGAGTGGACAGGAGCCTTAGGAAGATGCCAGGCCCGGCCGTGTCACTGATCAAAGTCAAGGAGAGCGGGCACTCCTCTGCATTGGCGGCCGCCCGAGTGATTTTCGAGGTATAAAGAAGCTGTGCCTACCGGAATGAGACGGTGGTCCTGACGACACGGCCAGGCCACCCGTTTATGCTGATTCGGATGGGTCACCTGATTAGGTGGCAGGCAGACTGCGGGACGGGCACAGCCAATCGACGGCGCTTGCCTGGCAGGGGGGCTCCGACTTCACCCCAAGTTACACAAGGCACTAGCAGACAGACAGAGAGAGCTCGAGTGGCGCCTCCTGGCAGCACATGGCAGAATCAGCAGGTGACATTTGGGGTTGGTGCCTCAGGTCGTTTACGGGCACAAGGGATGTCGGCCTACCCCCTCCCTTTACACACACACACCTGGCACTTCAGCCTCTTAGCTTTAAAAATTAAAAACACAAAAGGGCATCGGTGGCTCCTGTCAAGTGCCAGGCACATCGCGTTCGTCAGTCTTCATTCTTCCTGGCATTTCTTTTTTGTGCCAATTGTCTCGTAATTCGCTTCACTACAAAAGAAAAACGACAAAGACGAGCGCACACCTGCAGGAACAAAAGCAGGGCGGCCAGCAGGCAAAGAGCTGGACTGGCACCTGATGTAGCACCTGGGTAATCTTGAGATGGCAGGGTCCGCCCGTCTGTCACCGCATGATGTCCCCCTCGTATTCTGCGAGGACAGATGTCTGTTGTTCTTGAACCTTTTATGGTGGGTAGTAAATGTGCCACCTGGCTGCCCTGCTCGCTTGGTGTCTTTTGAAGGTCCCTTAATAGCAGCATGCTCACCTCATTTGATTAAAAGGAAGGTGGGGGGGCGACTTGAGGTGCAGGAGGAGGGAACTGGCACAGGTGGTACCTGTTTATATGCATTCCAAAGATGTGTGCATGCCTGCCTGGCCTTGTGATGGACTGGCACCTGCCTACAGCTGTGGAAGACGTGGGCTAAGCCAACAGCCGGTGAATCCTTGAGAAGCATTGGGGGATGCCCACCTCCTGCCCTCTCTCTTAGGGCACTGGTGGCACTCAGAACATAGAATAAAGTGGGACCAGCAGGCCAGGCCATGGTGTAAATGACACCCGCAGCTGACTTGGGCACAATGCTACAGAGATGGTAGTGAATGAATGTGATGCCAGGCAGTGCCAGGTTCTAGAGCTTGTCAGGGGAAGCTGTCTCATGAGGAACCTCCCTACACCTGTGTGGCCCAGGGCACCAAATGGGCACTGTTTTCTGTGTGAAGGCCTTACTGGATAAGCCAGTGGCTCCTGCATTTGTTTTTAAAGTGACAGTGTGACCGAGCAGGGGATCAATGAGACAGTGGGCAAAAGTAGTGACCCCCCCCATTTGGGGAGAGGGGGTCCCCACATGGACAGACCCTCTGAAGATGAGCAGCTGTCATTTTCTTTTTGTCACCTGTATGTGCACAGTGTGCCCAAGGGGGCGGGGCCTCCCGAGTCTCCTGCTGTCCAAGGTAGGTGATGGTGGCTTCGGTGGTCCCATCCTCTGCTTTGCCCTCTGCCTTGCCAGTGTGCTATGACACACAGAAAGATCGCTGGGCACTCTTGTCATTTTGGAAGGGACAGGCTGTCCGATAGCAGAGGTGGATGGCGGTGGCAGACGGGCACACCCTGCCTGACATTTCAGTGGATTCCCTTCACCAGCCATGGCAGACCCTCACGCTCCTGCTCCTCCGACTCGGGCGCCTTCTCACGTGTTTAATTTATTAGCTGGATGTTGGCATCTTCCATTTCATCTTTGGAGAAGGAGGTTTGTAAAAGGGGGGCACAAGACAGAGAAGGGAGACGAGCGATTCACCCGTCACTCCTGCAAATGCCCGAGGCAGAGGGGGCATCAGAAGATCAAGCATCTCCTGCATTAAACCCCTTAGTGGTGTGACAGGTTGTGAATGGTGGAGTGGCCCGCTGTCACCCGTTGACAAGCAGCCCAATGCTTTGGACCTCGACTGTGGTCAAACGGGGGCCGACTGGCGAAGTGGCATGAGCGGGCACCATGAAAGTCAAAGTTTAAAATGAAGTGCGACTGCTGCCAGGTAAAGTGACTGGCGCTGTGGTTTATATAGCGCCCTTCCACAGCTGGCGAATGCCCTGCTCACAGAGACCCAACTTGTTACCCCGAGGGGTCCTGACGCCGTTTCCATAATTCGCGTGTGGACCCCCACGCTGTTGAAGCGACTTGCATGAAAGCTCAGAGAGACGCTGGGGGGGTCGACTGCATGCTAGGACTTTAACTGGCGCCGGACCACCAGCAGCCCCCCACTTGGTTTGCGCTCCTCACCAGAGTTCTTCTCATGCGCGGCAGACGAGAGTCGAGGGGACCTGTGGGAGATACCAGGGGGTCGCCAAGTCATCACCAGGAGCCCCACAATGCCAGCCAGAAGGACAAATGGCACCAACCGTAATAAACTGGCACTTGGCCCCATGCTCCTTTGTAGTTCAAATGCCCATCTAGGTGTAAACCCTGCCTGGCATTTAATGCCACTGGCATCACAGGAGGTGAATTGGGATCAGCGCTGGGCTACTGCCGGGTGATAAGACGTCACCTTCTTCTGAGTGGCGCCCCCTACAACCACAGAGACACGGGCACTTAGGGTCTCACTCACACGTCTCCCCCCAGGCTCGTGGCACACGCCGGAGTGGGCAGCTCTCAAGTCACCTTAAACATTCTGCCCCCCCCCCATTCTACTGGTGGTCCTCCGCTGGTCCGCACGCCTTGTTGACTCCTCAAACTGAAGTCACACTCTGGGCCACCTTCATCCACTTCTGCACTGAGCAGGGTCTGGATGGCAGTCAGTCAGCCAGCCACTTGTCAGCAGTCGTGTTGGCACCTCAAACAGAAGTGGACGTGGCCCTCACACCTACAACGCGCTGCAACCCACTCCAGAGCTGGCACACGTATGGATGGCATCAGACAGCCCTTCCAAGAAGCAAAAATCTCAAGAGCAGTGACAAGGATTGTGCACAGGTGGCAGAGAGAAGATGCCCAGGTGGCCATTTTCTCTGCATCTGCCGAGTGGTCGTTGGTTGCCTCAGTGTGCCAACTCCAGAGACGTGTGAAGGGCCTGGCGAATGTAATGGAGGGCAGCGCTGGTGAGGTAAACCACCAGGGGTTCTTAGTCTTGGGGTAGAAGAATGAATCAGCTGTTTAAAGCAGGGGGACACAGCCAACAGCAAAACCAAAAGAGGGGGCGGTAGTGCCCAAAACGAGGCTGTGGGGCACCCCGGACGTGCATGTGGTAGGAGTGCCAGCCATGAGCCCACCTGTGAGTGATGTTCTCCAGTCTGAATGCCATGGGAGAAATCTGAAGCAACAGTGCCCTCTACAGGCTGCCAGCCAGCATGACAGACAAATGAAGCCGACAGGGAGGCCCTCTAGAGAGATGGGGACGAGCGGCTGGGCACCGGCACTGCACAGGCCACCATGGGGGGTCCAGCAGGGGGCTGGCGGGAGTGGAAGCTTGATGTTCTATATAGTGCCTTGCCCCAGTGATGGGCACAGTCACGGGATGCTCAGAATCGGGCAGTTCAGCTCCTCAGCCACACTTGAACCGCTGGAGCGTGTTGGCATAATGATGGACAGGCAGGGGGATGAGCTGCCTGCTCGAATGACACTGGAGTGGCACTTGTAGTCTCTGCCCACATGGCACACTTCGAGATGGTGAAAGGTTCAACATGGCAGCCACCAGACTGCTGCAGTCACACGTGAGGTCGCCTAGCAGGTCTGTTGGGGTCCCTCTATGCCAGCAGGCTGGTACTGCTGCTGAGTGATTGACTGCTGGTGCCCCGTGTGGCCCTCTGCCAGACTTTCATGTGCTCCACTTGACTCGAGTGGCACACGTGGGTCAGGGATGCCACTCTGATTTTGAACTCGCGTCTGACTGTATGACCTGTGAAAGGCGCTATATGAGGATTCCCTGTTCTTCATCACACATTATGAATGCCAAGGCTGCCCCAATGCCTGCAGCTCGTAGAGATTCGCCAGACCTTCGTGGTGCCCATTTCTCACTTTATCAGATTCATTCCTCAACCTACTGAGGGCAGTTGGCTACTCTGCCCACCTCACAAAACGCTTGAGGCGAGACTGGCAGTGAATGGCGCTATATGAAATGGATTGGCCACTGTGCTTACAACTAGGGGATGGAAGGCAAAAAAAAAAAAGTTTGGTTGCCATGGAAACAGGCTGCCAGTCAAGGAGGTGCCCAGCTGCCTCTCCGCCAGCCTTCTCTTTTTGTTTATTTGAGGTCAAAGCAGGAGGAACAAACGCTAAGCCCACTCGGCGGGCACTCACACACCTGAGGAGAGGTGCCCACTAACCACAGGGCAGCACCCAGGTTCTAACCCTGTGCCCTCTGTGTGCGCCCACTTTGCACAGCTAAGGCTCTGCCCCATCTGCAGTCCTAAACTGGACCTCCCGCTCCGAGACTCGACTTTCATCCTCATCCTCATTGTGGGTGGACAAAAAAAAAAAAAAGAGGGCACCTCAGCAATCAGACAACAAACCAAGGAGGGCTGGCCAACTGGCACTCAACTGCAGGTAGGCATCCACATGGGTGCCCTGTGCCACCAGAGTGTTAGCCGAGAGTTAGTGCCCAGAACGAGTCCTTAAGACTCCATGGTGGGCAGAACATGGAGGGCCGTGGCATGGGAGAGCACTCGGTAGATCAAATATCCAGAAGGGCAGCACAACCGTAAGACGGGGCACCTCATGCCAAGGTCAGCCCATGACGGCACCAGGACTTCACAAAACAAACTCGGCATAAAGCGAGTCGACGAGCAACGGTGCCAAGTCGAGAGAAGCACGCAGCCCAAGATGGGCAGCAGAACAAAACGGTGGCTTGAAATACAGAAGACTGCCACCCGAGGCGAGGGCCATCAACGGTGACGATTCACGGCGAGCGACCGTTGTGTCAGCAGGTGGCACACGTGATCGGAGCGAGTCCAAGGTGACACTGTTGTCACCTAGGACATGATGAAGGAGCGTCTGCCAGGCTTGCTTAATGCACCTTATCCTTTACAGCGCTCCATAATTACTGCTAATAGCCAACAGGCTGCGCAGCTCTGGCACGATGCCCGCGGGATTCCTTTCAAAGCAGGACCCGCTAGAGTATCAGGCTGCTGCCGCCTTTCATTATCCTGCCTTCCCCTCAGCTCGAGAGGCCTCATCAGCCCCATGGGACCCACAGGGTGCCCGATGGGACTGTGACCTTAACTGGCAACACATGGGCACATCATGGCATGGACCCAGAAGGAGCAGTTTGCCATTCCATTCAAGCCCTGTGATGGATCGATCATCGCAGGACATTGCAGTTGGCTGAATTGAGGATGTCAAGGTGGCATAGCGGGTAGACCACTCGCACCTCCATAAACAAAGTGGAGATGTGCCCAGTGATGGGCTGGCACCCTGTCCAAAACCCAGTGCTGCCAGAAGAGACTCCAGCCTTGAGGTGGATTAAACCGGTTTGAGAATCCAAGGGGGCAACTGTGGCATGAGAAAGATGGAGTGCCGCGGCGAGAGGGTACAGTGAGCAAAGAAGAGTTAACTGCTGACCGTCCAGTGCCCCTCTGCGGCTGTGCGTGCCAGGGTTTGGTTTAAGAAGTGGCCATGAAAACCGCGCCACACAGCAGGCCGTCTGACGGGTTCATCTAAAGTCGGCATCATAAACGTAACGCGCGAGTGCCAGCACTCCACTGGCCCTTTTTGTGTTCTCTGCGCTGGACTCGCACCCCATGCTGCCCGCTCACTTCTTGCCTGCCACACACACGTGTAACGGGTGCAGAGAGGAGGCGCTCCACAAAACAAGAAGCCAGGTGGGATACGCCTGGCACCCCCCAGTAAATGCTCAGTGCCCCAGGACCCACAATGCATGCTGTGGTCGCCAGTGCCATCTTAACCATCCCAGCAGGCGCTCTGCTGCCACTATAAAGGCAGGAGGGACACGTGGGGCGAGGCCGAGCTCACTGTGGGAGGCTGGCATGCGGCTGCCATAGCAAGTTGTCCTTCATTAAGGGCACATGCCTTTCGGGTTTTCGTGATATCGGATGGTGGCAGAGGCCTTCTGTTGGTCTTTTGGGTTTAAAACGGGTGCCGTGTGTGAGGATGTACCCTAGGGAGGCGGGCTGCTCCTTCCTAACGGGTGACGGTGGCGACGCTCGCTGGGTTCCCTTTGTCAGAGCTGCTCAGCACACGAGTGCAGACACATTTCCCTGTCATCAGACCCCCAGATTGCCATGCTGGCATTAGGACCATTAAAGAGATAAGAGAGGCCGCTAATGGCGCTGTGTATTATTACAGACTGGCATCATAACCATAAAGCAGAATTTCCAACTCTCTAACTGCCATTTCTTATCTTTTAATGATATTGCTTTAGTGTGATGGATGAGGTGGTGGGCGCGTCTGCGTCTGGTGGGCCGCCAGTTAAGCTGAGCTGCGCCTTTGATTAAAACACAACAAGCGACTGGTAAAGAACTCGGCTGAAGGGCCTTTAGGTAAAGTTCAAGGGGTGGCACTGAATGTCATGACCCACAGAAGATGTGGAAGGACACGCGACCAACGGACGAACACAGGGTGTCTGACACGCCCGAGGACCAGAGGAGATGCCACCACTGTCCAGCTTGAGCCGACATCATTCAAGGAACTGAAGAAAAGACAAGTGACTGACGGCCCACTGTGTTCGACGGCCCTGAAGCCCACCCAGCCACCTGCTGCCTTGTTGGATATCCATCAACACACCTGAGGAGATGATCATTAGGTTTTCATGTCATTTAGTGTTTGGCAATGGTGCCCACATTGAAGCACACACGTCATGTTACGTCACACCCTACCATACTGGCTCTTTTCCAGTAGATGCCCGTTTTTGTTTGACCTTCACAGCAGCGTTCTTAGGAAAGACAAATGATTTTCACCGACAGATGGACGTCTTGTGTATCTCAGTGTCTAACCAGCAGCTTCCAGGGACAGTTCTGGGTCACATGACGTCAACAGCAAATAAATGCGCTTGGAAAGTTCCGGTCCAATGCGGCGTGAAGTCGAAGTCACTCCTTCTCCTCTACGGACCTGGATGTCCACAAGAAGTCTCTGCCTCTCCAAGTCAGAGTGACATTTCTGATACGCCTAATGAATGAGAAATGGAAAAGGAAAGCAAACGTTATCATCATCATCATGACGTGTGACGACGCGCCGGGGGACACTGCAGGGTTTGCCTTTTCTTCTTTGGACTTCTCATTGGACCAATGAATGGAGAAGTCAAACACTCTGAGGTGACACCTGAAGGGCAAGGGGCTCACAACTCAACTACTGGATTTGTAGATGTTCACGTAACTCAAAGTCAGGCGTCCGAGACAAACGACAGTAAAACCGCATCTCCTTAACAAAATGGTGAGGAGGCTCACTGTGGACAGACAGACAATCGGGCGCCGTCTGGTCACCGTGAACTGTAATGACCGTCCCGAACGGGCGTCCTACCTTAAGGAGTGACTGCGGTGATGGGAAGGCTGCCAAGATGGCACTAGCAATTTCCGGACTGACACGATTGAACTGCTGGATCTGTCTCTTCCACACCTGGAGAAGCCCCTTTCCATTCCGCTCCACCTTGTACCCTCCTGCCCACTCGCCATCCAAGTAGAAATTGAAACTTGCCTGGTCACGTTGTCTCCTGTAAAAAAACAATGTTTGAAGTTAAAACTGTGACGTGTAAATCACTCGGCGTTATTTATTTATTTATTAGTCGACAATCTGACAGATGGCTCTTAGCATACGAAGATGGAGGTCATCTAAAAGTCAAAGTGGCCCATCGCTGTAAATCACCAGCATAGCATACAAGTGACCCGTCACATTAGTATGTACGTATGTATCTGCTCCAAGTGCTTCATAACACGTACAGATGTATCGGAGCACACCACAGACACATCGATGTGCGCACACAGAAGGAGACATCGAGCCCTGGAACGACAGTCCAGTAATGTGTGTGAGCGAGAATGAGCCGCTCAGACAGGCAGACGACACACCGACACCCTGCTAGGGCCAAGAGTGGCACCGTGCCACCAACAGAGACCAACCTTTGATTTGTGTGTGGGGCGCCGACGTGCCCGTTCTTCAGGCTAAGCCATCCATTTGTTACCCACCACAATCCCCGTTAATCTATCGAGATGTAAGCCACTGGCGGCTGAGGAAGACGTCATCACACATCCAGCCTCGCAGCACGCTGGCCCAAACGCAGAGGACTCCCATCACGGTCACAGTTGGAGTATCCGCTTCATGCATTGTCACCACTTTGTCGGTCCATACGATGGCTTCCAAGGTCAACGCCAGCACACATGTAGTAGAATACGAGACCACTGCTGGGTAAGCCACATACAGAAGGATCTCCAACTTACTTAAAAGGAGTTTCAGCGACGGCCTTGGACATCATAGCCACGTAATCAGAAAACGCCTTCCAGGAGTCCGAGAAGTGAACCTGAACGTCTGTGAGCAGCTGCACGTCCACCAATGCCTGTAGAAAGCAAACCTCCCGTCAGATTGGTGGGCACACGTCAGCCATCGCACTGCACACACAGCACATTACAGAAGAACAAAAGTGCAAACTTCTATCAAGTGTGCTGATGAGCAAAACAGCGACGTGTCAAAGCAACATTCTAGAAAATACGGGCAGGTCAGGGTCAGTGAGGACACGGCATTATGGGACGAGACCTGCTGACCTTCCAGCGTCTTTAGAGTAATGAAGTCAAGTCAACAATCGTGAAAGTGACAAAGACGACTCGACACAACGACGCCATTCAGGATCATGAGAGTGTAACAGATGAACTCCTTTACACTTCCTACCCATAAACACTCGCACCGTTTCTTTAACGTACCTCCTCCACATCAACCCTGGAGACCTCAGGAAGAACATCGTCCCCTGGTTTCCTCTTCCTCCTTTTACTGCCAGCATCGCCGTCACCCAACACCTCCTCACGAAACTTCCGTTGGCTCTGAGATTTCTGTGACCTGCACATTTAAAAGCAGACTAGAGGGGTCAAAGGTTAGGGTTTAAAATGTAAAGGGGGAGACCCTCCATGCCAGTGTTACCAGTTAATATGGGAAGGTGGCGTTGTCGGTGGCCATTTACTGGATATGTGGAGTCCTGAAAGATCAAACCATTCAAGAATTGCAAACCTTCAATGGCCCGTCTGTGTGGAGGTCCGGCGTCCTCTCTTTGGGACCTGGTCACACGGTGTGGCTCGACTTAGAGGTGCCACGTCCACTGTAACTTATCGAGGAGCAGCGGGACTTTGACAGAGCGGTTTATACGAGTGCCTGGGCACTGCCAATTCATTCTTGAAGTGAGGCCAAGCCGAGGTGGGTCTTTGCTATTGACGCAGACAAAGGCTTGAAAGAGCGGATGGTTGAGATGGCGCTTCACCCTGCCTGATCGGACATCAAGGGCGGGTACGGCTACAGTGGAGTGGCATGTGCCCATCAGAGTCACTAGGTGCTTACAAAATGATAATATTGGTCTTCCATGGGACATCTTGGTTGGCTAAGGTTTATAGTGATGTCATCTTGAACGCCACCCCTGAAACTCAGAGGACTTGGTGAACAGCGGCCTCCAGATGTGGACTGGGGGGACAGGCCACAAAACACATCCACCTGGGAATACGGATTATGGGGGGGGCGATCGAGCTGGCGGTCTGCACTCTTTGAGAGAGGGACTCCTCGTTAATCTCGAGGGCGAATGTTAGCCGCTCATCAACGCTGATAATCAGGCCAAGTGAGAAATACACGGAAAACAAAGCCGTCAAACCCTAAAAGGTATTTAATAAGCAGCGGCCTTTGCTGGAGTTCAGACTGCTGGCGACGTCTCGACATCCATCATCGGCTCCCTCAGACTCTCTTGATTACTTTCGGCCTCATTTTCCAGAAGCCTCTCATTTGCGGACTTTATTTGATCGCACTGATCGGTTTGTGACGGCTCTTCTTTTATAGCCAACACCTCGAAAGCCACTGGTTTTGTGTTGGCCCGGCCAGTCCAGTGAGACCCCGAGAGACCTACCTGAACAGTGAGCACTGCTGCCCACCCGTGTACCGTGCTGTGGCTCGTCGCTGCTCTCGCTAGGCCAGGGCCGTTTGTTGTGTGGACTGAAGTAGATTAGAAGAGTGACACTGAGAGGAAGAGGAAGAGGAAGAACCAAACCGGCCTTCTGTCCCCTTGGTGTTTTCGTTATCTCTCAGTGTTATTTTCCTGTCATTTAACAAACCATTGCATTGCTTTGTGTTAATTACGTAACAAGTCCTTACTCTACACGGGTGTTTCAAATTAAAGGTGGCATCAGTCACGGTGCCAGGAAGAATACGCACACGATGACAAACTTGAAGTGAACTGTGAGATGGGCACAACAACAACATGAAGGCTCACAAGAGGAGCAGCAGGTGGAAGAACACAAACGTCACGTGCTGCTGCCGTGTGACTTGTGTGACGCTCAGCCCAACTTCAGCCTTTGTGCTCTCCGTTCTCAAGTCCTAGTGTTCACACTTCAGGTGTCTCAGACGGACAGACTGCTGCTACGCATCAAGCCAAGAAAAGGCAAGCGGCCGGGTAGACGTGAAATGGAAAAGGAGAAAAGCAAAGGGACACACGTCATGACAGACCGAGTTTTAAAGTGTCATCTGCTCCAGCATTAGGCTTATCTTGTGACAAGACATTTAAGGAGTTTGTAAACACAAACAAACAAACAAACTCCCCCCACATTTCCTTTGGCCTGCGTTACATGCAAAGACAGCGTTGAAACTCGAGTGTAGTTTTGTACAATGAAAGCCACCAACATTCCCTAAAAACTTAAAACTACCCAATGCTTTTGATAGTGGGCTTCAAATCCAGTTATTGAAGGCAAATAAAAGTAGCAAATATTACAAAAATAAATAAATAACACCCCCACAAAATATGGCACCCCACCCGTATCATGCTGCATGTTCAGTGCCAAAGCTGGGATGCTTTACACTCCTGTAACGGTGCCCGAGTGTCAGCTGGGCACAACACCAAGACTGACGGATGCCACACTTGTAACAAAGTTCAGGGCGTGTGCCCAAAGCCTACCTGAAGTACTTCTCCAAGTTCACCACAACCACCGTCAGGGTCTTCTTTCCAAACTGCTGTAATATTTTCCGTGTCCAGCATTTCAAAGATTGCCTGCCACTGGTAGAAATGCCCTGGCGTTCCTAAAAGTTATAAGCAAGAGAACACGTATGCCAAGGTGACTACGCTGTGCTAGATGTTACGTTATTAGAGGAATGTGGCCATGGAGTGCTGTAGTCGGTCATTCCTACATTTCCATTCACATCACTCAGTAAGATTTCAAGCCCACCATTTGCCATAAGTGAAGGTGACAAATGGACACAAACGCTTCAATGTTGTTTTTTCCTTAATAAACTTCTAACCTGACTTGCTATTTTAGTTGTTTTCCAAATCCAATTAAAAATGTAACAGCAACATATCTAGAAGAAAATCTTACCGTTTGTAGGCATCTGATTATACGCAGTGAAATATTAAAGAGAGATAACAACATAAAGCTCTCCTAAACAACATGGCCTCAGATTAGAAGCCTTCATCATCTCAATGAGCTTGTGCAGGCCCACCGGACAGGAGGAGGAGGTAAAAAGCACACAAACGCCGCCAAGCTTACGGCTGCAACTCCTCGCTGCCTCAAGTGACACCAAGCAGATGGTGAAAGGCACATCAGCAGCTTCTGGAGCTCATCTGTGTATTTGGGATTAGAAGTGAAAAGAACAAAACCACACAAACGCCAGGAGGACACGCACGGTGGAAGTCCCAGGTCTGCTGTAACAAGTAAAACTGTTGCCGATGACCACATGGAGTCATCTGACGGTGCAGACGCCCAGCACTTCAAACATCTACACGTCTGCTGCTCATCCCCACAAGAGCCTCAAAGCCGGCACGATAGCGGACTTCATGCTACAGTCGTTAATTAAGGAATGGTCTTCATGAAATGATATCAAATGCCACAGAAATGTACCAGTGATGAAAGAAACGGTGACGAGTTTCAGCTGGTGCACACGACTACAGGTGCCAAGTCAGATTTGGGCACAAGCTGGGCGTCTCAGCGGCTATACGACAGTTCAAATGAACAAGCTGTGCAGTGGTGGTCTGTGTTTAGGTCCCCTCGTATACTCTTACTTCTCTGTCTCTCAGTGTAATGTGATTTGAGTTCTTACGTTTTACTGCCACCACATAACATGTATGAACGGCCAACGCCCGAGTCCTAAACAATATGGTATGATGGCTGATAATCGGCATCGGCGAGGGCCTCAATGCAGTTTCTCGTTCACTGATCCTTGTGTGAGGTTTAAGTGGGCCGTTTGTAGCAGAAATCTGGAGACGGGGTGCCCACCCACCAATCACGTCTTCTGCGTTCAGCTGTGTGCGGGGCCACAACACACAATCTTTCTCCTTTTTTAAAACTCTCCTCTGCTTTGTTATAAGTAACGGGCACAGGGCTACTTGTGCCACCTGCAGCTCCAGTTTCAGATCTGAGCAAAAGGAACATTCGACTTACCGCACTCTTGGCACATCACCTCACACGATACTGAGGTAGTCATTTCAGCTACTAGCCAGCCTGGCATGAACAACGACCAGAAATCAGATTATAGGTTTTGTTTTCAATCCAATTTATGCTTTTAGAGAAAAAAAAACAAAAACCATTAAGTGAGAGCTTCCTGCTTCTGCTCAAACCTGAAAACCATTAGAGGAGAACCCGAGTACTTTACCAATATGGCGAAATGCACCAAAATCCTTTATTTCTCATTTATTGATCCATTTAACTCCAGCAAGCTTACCCAGTTCAGGGTCACGGAGAGCCGAGCCGCACTCAGTAGCGCGGGGTTCAAGGTGGGGACCATCTCAGGACGGGACGTCGGTTCACTTCTACCACAACGCTCGGTCCCTGATAAATAGACAGACCGATGGATCGATCTCTGGATCTCCGTATCTTCATCCCCAACTGGGACAAACTCGGAGGTCTGTAAACATGCAACGTCCACGCAGGGCCCAAGGCAGAATTCAGACCAAGGCCTGTGAGGTCACACACAGCAGCAGCAACTAATGAGCCACCAGGAGACCCCTTCATGTCCTCCATCACAACTGCACGCTTCTTTTCCTCCTCTTATGTCTCCCTCACCGTGTGCTTTGTGTGCCCGTTAGCAGTTTAAAGACGTGTAAGGTAAGTAAGGCTGGTAGACAACTGTGACTCACGAGAGAAACACCACGGCCCCCTTCTGAGGACGGACCCTGCAACAGCACAGCAAAGGGCGACTTGCTGCCGGACGTTCAGACTGGCAAGTCAATTAGGAATCTGCCAGCTGCTCCAGTGCTGCTCGTTTACAAACATCAGCACGTTTATGGGAAGGTAGGAAGCTCTGAGCTGGACTCCTTGGACAGCAGACTGGCGTTATTGGGGCACAGACGGCACAATCCTGCTCACATTTACACAAAACGTCTGCCTTGCTGTGGTAGAGAGAAGTTGCTCATTTCTTTCAGACGTATTTGATTCCATTTCTTTTCGTTCAGTACAAGGTCAGTGTAAATGATGCGTAGCCACACACACACGTGTCCATAGCCGATCGTCCCGTCTGAGCGAGGTCACGGGCGTGCAGGCCGGAGCCCACGTGTAGTTGGTTTGTTAAATTCAGAACAGCAGCCTGAGTTTCTTTAGCTCGTAATAACAAACAACGAGAGGGAGACACAAATCTCTGTAGGGTCACAGGAGCTGGAAATTGAAGTGCTGCTGGCGAGTTATGTCCACGTGTTTCTAAGCAAGTTCTGCTTCAGGTCCCCCGACATCAGCCGCCGATACTCCGTTGCAGCAACACTCTGAAGTGCTTTGGGATCACCTTCAAATTAGAGGTCATGCGGCTCTAAACTTTGTTATTAAGAACTTTAGTGGAGGTTTGGGATTAGAAAGAGGGCAGAAAGATCAGTTAATAAATGAAGACTCCCAAGCAGCGGAGGAAGTGCAAGCAGTCGAGTTTTTGCTTTTCAAAGACTCTTTTCAAGTCCACTCACCCTTAAAGCCAAAATTTGCATAGCAAAATTACTTCAATGTTTTATAAATGTATCTCTGCATTCCTAACACACTTGAGAGGGTGTCAATTTTAATTAGTTAAATACAAGTATACTGTCACAGGAGTGTGAAAATTTCCAGAATAATCAATTAAGACGTTGCATGTGCCAGTGGAAGGCGGCTCTTCGATGGCCTCACCATACAAATGTGATTTTATTCAGACCCCTTCCACACAGGGTACCATCCTAATGCATTGTGGGAGTACGGACACATTAACAGGACAACTAGATCCTTTTGTTATTATTAGGTAGAGCACACGGACAACTTCTGATCTAAAGTCAAATGTTTTAGTCAGCAGGACACACCGCCCACATGAACCAAACATTCGTATAAAACGGCACCGTTAACGACACTCCTCCGTTTCTCAGATTTGATTAATGTTGGGATGCACATGTAAAGCAGGCGAGTGTCCAAGACAGCCTGAAGGCACCCCGTGTATCATCCTTGGATCTTCTCAGCGAGGTCTTCAGTGCTGTACACCGGCCCGACATTGCTCTTTGGTCTCTCTCATCTACAGGAACACTGCGATTATGCAATTAACCCCTAGGAGACACACGAAATTGAGATCACCCAAGGCCGCTGCACCATTCAAAGGGTCACTTTGTCAAACACATTTAAGTGCAATAGTGACAGAGGATGTCACAGTGAAGCAGCAGGTCTTCACACTTCCATGGTAACAACAGGGACATCAGAGAAAAATACATCGAAAATTCCCTCCACCGTCTGCTTCAAGTCCTGACCTGATGGTAAATCATTTTTTCCCATTCGTCTCTCTTAAAGACGCCTTACAAGGACGGACATTCACAGCACACAATGAAATTAAAGTTTTTGTAAAACGACGGCAGAGTAAACAACCTCAAGGCTTTTTTATGAAATGAGGTGCAAAGTACAATGTGTCTGTAAGATGAACTTCAAAAGCTACGCTGATAACCAAGCAAACGCATTTCTAATAAAAGTCAGCAATTCAAAATCAATGTAAAAAAAAGAAAAGAAACCTAAACCTCCTGAGCAGGCCGCGCCAGCTAAGAATTCCTTTGTGCTGTTCTAGAAAGTTCCCACCTAATGAGGTCTCTTTAGCTGCCCTTCTTCCCACCCAGCAGGCCAGGCAATGCCATGTTTGGTACCCACAATGAATCACACAGGTGCTTATTTCAAGTGCATGCTGGTAACATAAGCTACTACTGAAGCCTACAGAGGCCTTTCAGCAAAAGTCATTTGACTTGGATGAGGTGGCGTTTTATGAGTCGGTTCGTGTTACTCGGCCGTCTTCATTAGCACAGTGGAAGAGGCCATTAGAGGGCTCCGCGACCAGCAGATTTACACACACACACAATTGTAAACCGCACTGCAGACATTACACAAACGAAGACATACTTGGATTACGCCACTGTACGCTAAACACACGGTTATTAAAGTGTCCCCATTTTAACATGACGCTCAACGTCAGCGCTGGGTGCAAGCTGCCCTCTTAGGGTTGGCACGTTTCACAATGTTTTCAATATGCTACTCTGACACATAATTACAGTAAGCACAGTATGGAGGACATGTGTGACACTGACAAAAAGAAAAGACGATGTGCGGGGATAGAATTTGATCAAATATCTGACTAAAAACAAGTTAATGGTCGGTTTCTTACCTGCCACAGCACTAGTCCACATTTTCAGTCTATAGCTCATATTTTCTAGGGTGACAGTGCCAAAAAGTCACCAGCTCAACTACGGAGATTACTGCTGAAGATAACTGGAGTATATTTGACATGGTCATATGTCAAGAGTATACAAAGCTGGGGCGACTGGGTATGTACAAGAAAAATGAGCAATTTAACGTATATGAACAAAATCGGTTTTATATTTGAACCTGCTGTGTTTATAGGATTTTAAAGGCACAGCTTGGCAAGCATTCTGCAAACACTAAAACAGAACAGCATTACAGATTGTGTACCTCTGTGGAGCACAGGATCATGGAAATAAAATCCTCCACTGGCACAAGAACCACCACATTGGCCTCACTGGCATACTGTGTTTCTCCACCCTGAAGAAGAGATAAAGGAGAAACTAGTTAAACAAACAATTGCGGCATAACATGGAAAACACTGTTTTCTAAATGTGTACATCTTGACAAAAGAACCTAGGAAGTACCAGATGATCAGCTTGCACGATTCCCCTCTTAATAAAAGGGTCTGTCCAGTTGCTACATCTCTGTTATCCAAAAGATCACAAACATTAGCACTGCTTTTCCAAATCCCATATCCAATGTCATGTAACAGAGGTATAGCGACCCAACAGACACCCTGCGCTGCAAACGCAGATGCTGAATAACAACAGAGAGTAACTGCCAGAAGGACAGATAGCAGCTTATCACCTCAACTTGTGCCTGTGGGTCTACGCATGTCTGTCCAGTCGCTATGTCTGTCTGTCTGTCTTTCTCATTACAACAGAGGAGGTACCACAAACATCTGAGCAATGCTTTTTATTACTACAAATGTTTAATATGCGCCATTTGTTAGAATGACAAGTGTAAAGCATTTTACTACTGCATGCGTTCCAAAATTCATTCCAATAAATGGTGCACTTCAAACGTTAACCCTGAGGGTGAGTTGATTAGATTTCAAGTTTTCTTAGAAGGGAAGCACAACTGGTTATGTAGAAAGACTTTAAGGTCACTGCTGTGATTCTTATGTAGAAAGTTACATTCTGTCACCGTCCTTGAGAACAGGAGGACTTCCTCTCTAGCTCAGAGGTCTTCATCAAAAGTGATATTTTCAATATTAAAACAAAATGAAAACATTTCATATCCATGGAAAAGTTTTTCACAATGCTTAACTGCTCTGAACACTTGCATCAATATCACATATTATTCTGACGCGGACGCTCCAGAGGGCATCAGATCACCGCCTAGCTGCACGGTGACTCAGCTCACGAGTCGACAGCCCAACATCCTTCCCAAACATTGTGTTCTACCAGTCAGAACGGATGGGACCTTTAATGATGGCAGGTCACCTAGGTCCTGATGCAGCAAAGCCTCTCCACACCATAACCTCAACCACCTTGTCCTTTGAGACGTTCCTCACTTCAGAATGCATTATCTTTTTTTATTTTTTCTTTAAATATATAAAGTCCAAACTTCTGAAGATCACCAATCCTGTTAACAGCACGAAGAGAAGCCACTCCTTATCACTCCCTCTCTAGATCACGTCATTTCTTAAATGATATCATAAACACATCATGCTAACTAAACATAATGAAGTTCCGCAGCCAACCTTTGAAGTGTCACACTCCCTCTGCATGCACTGCTTGAACGTTTAAAGTTCACGCCAGGATAATGCGGCTGGGGATGTTCTCTTGAGACTCCTTTAGGACGCCGTCACAGCAGCTTCACTCAGCTGGGGCTCTCTGTTGCACTGAATTAACGCTCAGCAGTTGGCGGCTTATCTTTGCAGCTACGCAAGTCAATCTCTGAGCACTAGGCACAGCTGCACCCTGCTCCGAGGCGGTCCTCGCCTGCCCCCATCGAGCCCGTATGGCCGACAGAACCCTCTCTGGCGTGCTTTTAAAAGCACTAGGACTCAGTTTGCATACAATCACTTATTGTCTGCGTGAAGCCTTTGCACAGGAGGCCTTAGTCGGGGGGGGGGACAGATGGGGAATTCCTCAAACACAAATCAAAGTGACATCTGGAAAATTCTACAGGCACGAGTGACAGAGATGAAAAACTCAATTCACACATAGAAAGGAAAAGAAAAGAAACACATGGACTCACACCAAGTACACCACTGGATGACAATGACGACATGACAGGACGCCTCCCGAGAACGTGTGCGGACACCAGTCACATTTATGCCGAGCATGGCTGGCCTACTTCTGGGCCCAACTGTCAACCAAAGTATTCAAGCAGACCTTAGAGTTTAATTTGGCTTTTTCAGAACTGAAAGCCATGTGCTCGATTACCTTGCATGCTAAGCAAAAGAAACTAGCAAATGTGGTCAGCGTGGGCTCAGCTGGGTGAACCGCCTGCTACATGTCTCCCTGGGGCAGATGCCAAGGCCTCAGTGAAGGAGACGTACAAACAACTAGTGTGGCAAACTTTGACGATTTCCTGAAGAAGCACACTGTCTGCACATTTGTGCTCTACTTATTATTCTTTACTTAATCACCTCTGAAACCAAAGTGTCAGCATTTCCTGGTTCAGCAGGTGTTAGTTGCTACTGGGAGATACAGAAAACCAGCATTAATCTCTCTGAACGTCACAAAGACTAACAAAGGACAGCCTAACACTTGCTGAGGAAGAAAAGGTGTGTTGTTGAGGTCTTACTGCAGCAGGGGGAGCGAGCCATGAAACAGCTCATCATTTCAGAAGTCTGTCTTTGACCTACAAAATACCAGACCCACCTAGCACTTCTGCACGGTCTGCGTTAGGGCGATACTAGTAATCGATAAATCAGAAACTCTTAATAGCAGGCTGACACGGAAAGAGCACAGGTCTACACGTGTAATGGGGCAGACATAACCAACTGCCATGTGGGCTCCTTTAGCTTGCATTCAGCTGCCCTGTGCCTGCGCTTTACCAAAAAACTGACATCTATTAGCAGACAGTGCCACCCAGTGGAGATATCAAGGAGCAGGACTGTGTGTGCACGGATTGAAAGAAGAAGACGACGACGACAAGACTTTCCATAAAGAAACTTCACAGAAATGGAATGTAGAAGAGACACGGCAATCCATCCCAGCTGATTAAGATATATAGAATTAAAGTGAAAGTGAATTGCTCTGATAAAGTGAAATGTACATTGACATGTCAAGAACTCCATGTTAGAAAACACTTATTAAAGTTAGCAGTGAAGCAGGAATGAGACTCATTTGTATAAAAGAAATCGGACACACAAGCAGAGGCCTTTCAGTCCATCAGACTCATTTGTGTAGTGAATCCCCATGTCGTCCCGATATCTCATCTAGAGGAGATTTAAAAGCCATCAGGGCTTTAGAAGGGAAGCAGCAAAACGCCAACACCCCATACCCCCAAGTAACAGTGCAGCGTCCATGGCCTAAACAGACAAGGTTCTGGTCCACCATACATACCTCCGTCAAGTGTGTTCTCCTCTTCCAGGTGACGCTGCACGGTACAGCTTGACTTTCAACAACATAGTTGTAATTTAAGGACTGTAAAAGAGTAAGCAATTGGCCTCCGCCTTCAACCTGCAGCAAAGCTGAAAATAAAATGAACAATAAATCATGTCACACAATGCCAGTTATTCGACTGAATTCTTAAATATAGCGTCACATTTAATCAGGTCACTGAAGCAGATATCCAAGTCATCACTTCTTATTGCTTGCCCTGCAACAAAAGAAAACACAGCATCAAGCCATTGTGCCCTCTATGCCCAGAGGGGGCTGGGTGGTCTCATGCTCTGGAACCCGTCTGGAGTTTTTTTTGTTCTTTCTGTCCTCCCTGGCCATCGGACCTTACTCTTATTCTATGTTAATTAGTGTTGTCTTACTTTAATTCTTACTTCGTCTTTTATTTTCTCTTTTCTTCATCATGTAAAGCACTTTGAGCTCCATTATTATATGAAAATGTGCTCTAGAAATAAATGTTGTTGTTGAAGCTGTCCATCCCATCAAGTGTCTGGTCCACAAAGCCAACCTGTAAGTGTATTTGAGAAGGCCGAGTTAACGATTTGGTGAGAACAGGACTGGCCCTTAGTGTACAGCATTAGGCTATGGTGCTTTGTTCAGCATTTTAGTGACAACATGGCTGAAAGGACAGCAGATGACCATCATACCAACTGTGTGTCCTAGTCTGGGTCAATATTTAGTGATGGAGCTGATTAGAGAGAATGATTGACATTTTGTGGTCTTCACAAAGAGGGACAGAGATGCATTTATCGTATGTTCCTGGGGCAGCTCACAAACAAGTGCAGGAGCAATTTATGGAAACACAGCAGTGAAGTCCATTTATAGTGGAGCTTACATGGCCTCCCAGTTTTAAAACGGGTCTGTGACAAAAGCTGAACGGCATGAAGACAAGCTAAAGATGTCAACTGCTTAGTTTACTTCTACAGTGTTCAGAATCCTTATTCTAGTAGATGAATCTCTGCCAGTGTTGTAGGAGTCTGAAGACTAGCTTGATGTAGACTTCTCCAGCCTCATGTGGACAGTGACATTTCCCTGTTACACTTTGGATCTCCGATAAGCTGATCAAGATTTCTTATGTGGTTCTCATCAGGGGAAGCTGCTCCACTACAGGGATGACCAGCCATGTCTTTAAAGTGCTCTACCCGTTGCTTGCCTGGGCACTAACAGTGTCAGACAACTCCATATGCACAGCGAAGTCAGCCACAAAAACACCGCCATTTCACCTGAAACTGAAGCAGCATACGTTGAAGCCCCATGTCGTTGCTGGACATTTTCTCACTCGGATACATGAAAGTGCTGGATATGAGAGGATATGTGGAGCTACAAGTTACAGTACTGCGCACCAGTACCATCATGAATGCCAACCCAGATTTCCTTCACACAGGGCCCATCTAAACAAATCAGCCCGTTATCTTTGTCATTGAACTACTAGTCATATTAGAATTCATTCTGCATTACATAACTTCCCTCAAACTGTTACATAAATCCCAACATATTTCACTTTAAAATGCCATCACCTTTGCAAATCTAGCGGATATCCGCCCCCGCTTGCTGACTGTAAGGTCAGAGCAGTACCACACTTGCCTGGATCAATTGCGACTAACAAATTCTTTATACATTCTTCTGGCTTCATTGCCCTGACAGCTTCAGCCAGAGCTTTTTTTTTTGCTCTCTCTTGTTCAATCTGATGTTTCTTAGTTTCTCTCTCTGCCCGCTGCTTTTCTCGCTCCTTTTTCTTCTGCAAGGCTAGAAGCCTCTTTTCTTCAACTTCTTCTTGGTTACATTTAACAAGACGCTTTTTTATAGGGGACGAGAGCCCCGATTTTAGGCCAGTGAAAGCAGGCTTGCCAGCCGAAGTGCTGCTCAGACCTGGGCCTAATATTAAACTTAGAGTTCCGGCCTCATCGTCAGACTCTGATATATCCCAAACGGACGCCTGGTGAAGCGTATGTGTTTGCCTCACTGCACCAATTTCTTGCTCGTTATTCTTATTAAGTGACTGCGCAAAATTCTCAGATTGATTTTGTAATTCAGTGTTCTCACTCTGCGGATGAGTGTCTAGGGGGCAGCACATGTCAGCATCTTTTGAAGGAACAGTTGCACCAAACCTCTCTTTCAGCCTCTCTGAAAGAGGCACATAGACATCCTCCTCATCACTTTCACTACTTATCATAGTGACGTCTTCTTTAGGGTTCAAGGGGTCCCGAAGTGTTCCAACAGGGAAACAGCAAGAGCTCTCAGAGTCCGAGCTATCTAGTATAAGCAGTTCTGGACCATCATTTTTATTTGCTGCTGCTAGCTGCTTCTGCAGAAAGGTGAAAACGGGCAAGTCGTCGTTGTCACCATCTGGACCGGGTGCACTGCATTGTGGCCGATACTGCTCACTGTTCATTCCAGGGCAGACGTTTGGCAAAGCACCTAGAAGGAAGACATTAAAAGGAAGGATTACTGCTAAGAACTCACAACACACACAAACGTCTCGTTTTTCATTCTGGATTCATGAGAAATGGACAGTCTGACAAAACGCATTTCCCAGCAGGACCCTGGCATTGAAAATGAGCCAAAGTAATGCAACCAGTGCCTCAGCTATTACAAGATCCAAAAGAAAGATAAATGATGTTTTGTTATTTGCTAAAGGTGCACATGTCCAAAAAAAAAAAAAGAAAAGACTTTGTTAACACTTACTGTACGTCAAAAATGTTCATAGAATGAAATCCTTTCGGGTTACACCTACAGGTATATGAAACGCAGCAAAACAGGAAAAGAAGACAACAAAAGTACACATTCCTGGGAGAACACCAAGGGTCACAAGGCATTACAGCAGTAAACAATGGGCAGAAAATGTGGCTGAACTCCTGCCCACCACAGCTAAAGTGCATGTACAGTACATATGACAAAGCAAAATGGACAAAAGGCTACTAAGGGAGGACAACCTCACACCTACAACAGCTGGCGGCTACAAAGAGCTTATGTGTGTGTGTGTGTGTGTCTCTATACACGCACTGATTCATGCCTCCCGTCCAATGATGCCAGGGCAGGATCAGCCACCTACAACTCAATGGTAAAGTGGACAGATGGGTAGTGCCAGGGAGCACAGCTGTTTCACAGCTCTGGGGTCCTAAGTTAGGAATTTGCATGTTCGCCCCGGCTCAGTGTGGTTTTGCGCACATCTCTGACACAATTTTCTTTATCTGGTGCCTCTGTATTGGCCTGGTGTGCCCAAGTGTAGGAATAACAGAGGAAACATATTCAGACCTAATTTGGCCACCCAACAATTCTCAATTCCAGAATTGGAAATGGCAAGGACTAGGCAGGAGCCAGCTATGGAGGGCATGCCAACCTCGACAGGGTACTCAGATATACACAGACACTTAAACTGGGACAGTTTGGAGGCACACACGATAATAATAATAATAATAATATGCATCACATAATTGTGGGCTTTAAAAAACAGCTAAAGACTTTTCTATTTAGTAAAGCATATTAACAAGAAGGCTATAATTATTGTAGTTTTATCTGTTTTTATCTTGCCTTTGTTTAATCTTTCTATGTCGCACTTTGAGATTTTCTGCTAATGTAAAGTACTCCTATAAATAAAATGCATTATTTTTATTATTATTATAAAAATGCATCACTATGAGGAAGACAGAAGTGTGACGTCGTCCATAGGCCTTTAGTCGCCGACCCAGAGAGCAATGTGACAGCCCCCCCCCCCCCCCCCAAACTGATTCTGCCTGCTGGACCCCCAAACCAGCCTCAAGGGGCACCGACAGACCCTTAATTTACTTTAACAACATGAAATCACTCATTAGATTTGGTGGTGCAGAGGTCAGTGTCCTGTCACCATTGCCACTTGCTGTCCCCTTGGTCATGCCCAAGTCTCTTCGGGTCCTGCGACTTTAGTCCCACATTGGCTCCATTCTGCCTTGGGTACCAGGAATCACTGGCTCTGATAAAGACGAGTTATGACGGATATTTCAGGGAAATGATTGGAATACGTTTGAAGTAAGTTTTCTTAGTAGATGTAATAACTTTTCCAAATAATAAAGTGTAGCATTTCAGAGTTTTAACAGACAGTAATATTTCACGTGCCCTTAAACTATACGGTCCATGAATAACGCCGCTTAGAATATCAACTGAAAACGGGATAAACAAAACAAACAAATAAGTTCACTTGGCGCCCTTCTTGGGTTTCTTTTCCCAGCTGAAACCTCAGTTCGTGTTCCCGATGGCCGCTCACAGCCACTCGACTTGCTCCTTGGAGCCCAAACACCGCCGCTCAGTCCTGTAAACGGAGCGCCCGGCTCAGCCTAGTCAGGCTATGAACCTACGTGTTCATGTCAACTCCGTTTCATTGACGGCCACTAAGGAAGCCCGACTGTTACCGGAACAACAAATCGTTACGCCATAAGACCCCCGCCGCCCCCCGACACTCACCTTTAATCAGCCGCCTTCACTTTAAAAATCGCGGGCAGCCCGACGAATTAAAAAAAAAACACACAGCGGAAGTTGAGAGCTCTGCGTGCACGCGGCAAAAGGTGAAAGGTCGAGGGGCGGAGCGGAGCGGTGACGTCAAAATGGCCGCTCTGTTGTCCTTGCTGTTCCGCGCTCGAGGAGGTGAGTCTTTGATTTGCGGACGCTATCTAAAGGCTTTTACATTTGCTGTAGTTTAAACATCTCCAGGTTTGTTAAATACACCATTCTGAACGGTACAGTGGGCATTTACATAAAGTGTTCTGGATGGAGAACAAGTTCAGGTAAGGCATGTCGTGAATGGATCTGCTTAGAATACAGAACTGAGGCGATGTTGCTAATTCTGTGACTTTTATTTCTTCTGGATATTTAGTATTGCATAGTAACATACATGCCGGAGTAATGTACTCGAACTGAGTGTTTGACATCCCGGGTTCATTCATTCATTCGTTTAGTTTGCAGTTCTCCACATCGCTCAGTTTGTCCTTCGTACCTCCCGAGGATGTGTGTGTGTGTGCGTGTGCGTGTGCGTGTGTGTGTGTGCGTGTGTGTGTGTCGCCTTAACATGGGCTCCGTGTACAGGGCCGTCTTAACACATGGATGGGCACGCTGAGCAGTTGCCCCACGCTAATCTCTGTATGTTGTGTAGGTCGGGGGTCCCAGTGCACTGCTTTGCCCCGGGGGCCTGTAATGCTGTTAAGACGGCCCTGTCCGTGTGTGAGTGGCCGGCGCTTGGTCTGCTTCTTCCCTCACGCCTGTGGCTGCCGTGGACCCCGCAGTCCTAAAGGAGCAGACTGGGCAGCACAGCTCGTGGTCGCGACGCCTTTGGACTTCTGTGACTGTCTGCTGGCAGGAGTACTGGCATGTGCTACCAGGCCACTGCAGAAGACCCCAATGCAGCCCCACGTCTGGGGTTCAAGTATCCGAAGTGGCCACACGTCACTCCTCCTTTCAGATCACTGCAGCAGAAGCGCACGTTTTGTTCAAATCCTTGATGTAGTAAACGGGTCAGCACCTCAGAATATGGAGACAATTGTGAGGTCCGCTGCTCCTTCTTGACCACTCGGGGTGCTGACGAATGGCATCTGGTGGTACCACCTCTAAATGGCATCAAATCTCAATCCTGACTCCCTGTCATTGTGTAAGAAGTGCCAGAGGACTCTCTTGTTTTGTGAATTTCTGTTGACTTGTCGATGGCTTTGATGCCCGGAGCTCTTCACTTGTGGTGGTCTTCACTTGTGGTGGTCAGTCCTGTGCCCTTGTCCTGTACCCTTGTCCTGTAACACTTCTTTTCAAACAGTCCTCCCATACTCCTGTTGATTTGATTGTGCTGACCTGTCTTGTAAGTCAGAAGCATCTGCTAAAGCAAATCTACACTAAGAGTTATGTGTAACAGGTCATCTTATTAAATGTGACTTGTTTGTAACAATTAAAAAAAAGAAGGCAGTGCCCTCTAAATCTGGCGTACTGTTGGCAGGGGTGCAGCGAGTGGTTTTGAAGAGGGTAAGTCCCATAATGATAATCTCGATCAGCGGGAATTTGCAGCCGTTGTCCTTTCGAAAGAGAACTATGTGCTTTACTTTGCCACAATGGAGAGGGGGATTTTGGTACCTTAAACTATCATCTGCAGTCACATGATTTATGGTGCCAAAAATGACATAAAGACAAGGCTTTCTGGATCCGTGCGAGACATTTCAATCTTAATGTCCCGACGGCCAGACGTGTCTTCTCACTGACTCGGTATCCCTCCCTGGATTACAGGAGGTGATGGACCTTTTACAACATTTCATTCTGACCGGGGTGCCCAAACGTATGGCACATTGATTGCAGAGATGGGATTTGAGCTGGTGGCAAGCACTCGGCTGACCGGAGGAAGTAAGAAACTGACCGAGAGAATCATGGCAGCTGACCTTGGCCACCACCAGTCCTCTAATAATAATTCATTACAATTATATAGCGCCTTTCTCAGTACTCAAAGTGCTATCCGCACAGGGAGGAACCAGGAAGCAAACTCACAATCCTCCACAGTCTCCTTACTGCAAAGCAGCAGCACTACCACTGCGCCACCTGGGGGCAAAAGGGCAACTGTGTAGTTTGACCCTGAGTGGCTGCAGGGTTGCGTATTCTTCCTTTGTTTGTTTGCTACTTTGTCTTCTCTCTCAGTTCACCTTTCATTTATGTTTGTAATAAAAGGCTTCATTCTTGTTCCTAAGCAGCGGGATCCCTCAGTTTTTAAAGGATGTCTGCCTGGGTGTTTCTTTGTTTAATGTTAACTTGGTCCCGTAGGACTCTCCGTGGCTGTACTGTTTGCACTGTGAAGAGCTGGTGGCACGTGCCAGGGCTGTGACCCTAAACTGAATTTCAAGGTAGTCGTGTGCAGTGGAAAGATGATCAATAAAGATGATTTGATGTCCGTCTGTGTGTTTTATAACCTTCGTTTCCTTTGTATGTTTGCAGGCCTATTGACTTCACTTCAGCCGGTTTCCATCTCAGCAAGGTGTGCATCAAAAAAGTCCGGTGGGAGCTCAAAGAACCATGGGGGGAAAAGTCCTGGCAAACGATACGGATTCAAAAAAAGTGATGGTATAATAAGGCTCCATTGTTTTTGTTCCTTGATGCATCTCAGTGTTGAGAGTCGTTGGCATACAGCTGGTTCAGGTGCTGTTGCAGTGAATGTTGGTTTTAAAGCTGTGACTAGCGTACCTGAAATACCCGCCGTTGCCCAGGAGGAAAATAAACTGGGTTTTAATTGTTTGAGAAAAATATCATTAAATTAGTGAGTCTTCATTGTTTGTTAATGTGCTTGTCTTGCAGTCTTGTATGTATGTCATCATCCAGTTGATGCTCTGAACCGGCCAACTCGATTTAATTTGAAAAGCAACAGGCAGGCGATGGCGGCGGCCCTCAAACACACAGAATGCTGGCAGTCACCTCCAGTTCGCCCTCTGGTGGTCGTTCTGAGTGTCAACTGGATGATAAGGTGCATACAAGACCGCAAGATCACCCCCCCCCCCCCCCCACCCTACCCAGAAGGGGGTGTGTTAGGGTTGATTTCGCCCCCCAGTGTTTTTAGTCGACCAATGAGAAACACCAAGTTTCACGGAAATCGAGTGATGCTGGAACGAACACACACACACGTGCGCTTTTATATATACAGTAGATAGATTACTACAGTTGTTGAAATGTTGTACCAGTGATACTTCTCCAGAGTGGGCACTTAATGTTCAGTGAAAACGCCAATCTATCAAACTACGGCCAGCGTGCTGCCTCACTACTGCGGCTCCTTGGTGCCAGTTTTGGCTCTGTTCAGATTGTAGGTAAGGCCTCCCTGTGGGTGCTCTCCAGATCTGCAAGTGTGGCTTGTTGGCAGATCCAAGTTATTGGGCCTTGTCACGTATGTGTGGCCAATGCCTGATAAACTGTTCAGGGTTCATTTGTGCTTTGTGCCCAGGCCTTTCTTCTTTGTGTTGTTCTGTTGGGATAAGAGGATTTTTAAAATGACCCAAAAATAAAGGGTAGAAGTCTATATTTCACATGTGACGCACAGTAAGGTCAGTAAAAGCCATTGCCCTGCCAGTTGTCCTATCATTATTTTGTGTGTTTATAGGTTTAATGACAGATTTTGGATTTTACCATATTCAAGGCTGCATCATAATATCAGGAAATAAAGTGCCCTGTAAGCGAGTGGCATATGCCATGTTTGTCTACACTTCTTTCTTGCATTAAGTCTCGTTTGTCCACTCACTGCATATTAACCATCCACCTATTATCCAACCCACTATATCCTAACTACAGGGTCTCAGGGGTCTGCTGGAGCCAATCCCAGCCAACACAGGGCACAAGGCAGGAAACAAACCCCGGGCAGGGCGCCAGCCCACCGCAGGGCACACACACTTGGCACAATTTAGAATTGCCCATGCACCCAACCTTCATGTCTTTGGACTGTGGGAGGAAACCCACGCAGACACGGGGAGAACATGCAAACTCCATGCAGGGAGGACCCGGGAAGCAAACCCAGATGGGTGTCCTAACTGCGAGACGGCAGCGCTACCCACTGCGCCACCATGACGCCCTTTCACTACAAATTAGCTTAAGAAAATAAAGGTGGTGCAAAATGTTGTCCTAGAAAGGTGAACATTCCCGCCTTGCGTGTCCAGTAGGAAGGCTTTGGCCTGATGTGTAATCGTTGTCTTCTCTGAATTACAGGTAACTTTGTTCATGCTGGTAACATCTTGGCGACACAGCGTCTGCTGCGCTGGCACCCAGGAGCTAACGTAAGTTCATTTCCTTTTATGACATCTATAAATCAATAGTACATGCACGTACTGCACGTCACCCGTTTTTGGGAAGTTAACGTGACTGACCACCACCACCACTAAGCGCTGCTCACCAGTCGCACTTTTCGGTTTGTTATTCCAGTGGTTGCCTGGCCCAGGTCATTCTGTTTACTTCCTGAGTACATGAGAGCTCATCTCTGAGGCTCCCTCCCCTCATTTCGGGTGTCCCAGCAGCACAGACTCTCTTGGCTTTGGCTCCTAACTGTTCACTTTACGTGTATTCTGCCCATTGCAGTGTTTTTGAAGTTGCTCAGTCGACAGGAGGTGTTGTAGGCCTTATCCTTTATCTGTCATCTCATTGAAGTATCTGATTTTTCATAAAATAAGTGTGTGTATCCTGATCAGTCCTAACTCCTAAGTGATTCCTGACTGTAAACATGACAGGAGGAGGCTTTGCCTAAAATGGAGGTGTGCTAGCAGACAAGTATAAAATAAATGTACAGCTTTAATTTTGAAGCTGGAGTCGTGTTAGCCGTGGTCAGTCATTACGTTTAGCACAAAGTGTGGTTTCTGGGCAGCACTGCGCTATTTAGCATTGAAAGAAATAAATAAGTTGGTGGGGAGAGCGTTACTTGAAGGGTTACCCAATCAAACAGGACGTCCTGAGCATGAAGACTTCACTGACCGTCCTGAGATATTTAGCGCTCTGTCTGTCTGTCTGCTTTAGGTTGGAATGGGCCGGAACAACACTTTGTATGCCTTAGAAGATGGAGTCGTTCGATACACCAAAGAAGTCTATGTCCCCCCGCCTCGCAGCTCGGAGGTCTTCAAGGTGATTTGCAGATTACCCCGAGGGGCTGTGCTGTACAAGACGTTTGTCAGTGTCATCCCAAACCCACAGCAAGGCCACTTTAGACTGGTTGACATGCACTAGGAGTGCGTCGAGTGGGATCTGCGACCGAAGAACCTGCACAGTTTTGGACGAGGATTTTGAGCAGAACGCTGGCTTTCTGACGTAGGAGGTAACCGCGTATTTCAACGTGCTTGGAGAATCGTGACGTCTCCATCAATGTCACCACAACCTCCGCAGCTTCAGCTGTACCCCGTATGGTTGAATCCTTCCATGAAACGAGTAAATCAATAAAAGCCGTGATGTCCCAATGAGCAGACACTCTACGGAGCCGCACTGCTGCCGCCGCCCGCTTCGTTATTCTGTGCCCTGGGGATTCACGGTCGTCACTACTGTGGGTGGTCTCTGATTTAGTGCCCCTGCCCTGCTGTCTGGTGTTGGACTTTAACGATCTGTTTGGCATTGCACTGCACTCTGCACACGTCACAGCAGTGACGCTATGAACGAGGGCGTCTGCATGTTTCAGGAGTCTTGTAGGCAAAAACATTCCAAGTAATTTTCAAAATTATAGTCCCAGTAATCGTGAAACCCCTTAAATGGAGTTGTAGTCTAGATGATGAAGACTGGGGTTCAGTTTGAAAAATCCAGTTAGTGGTGCAAATGTGGTTGCCATAGTGATCCATTGCCATTTCTCAAAGTCCACTTCATGCATAGGAACGAAAAAAACACAAAGGTCAGGATCAGCTGTGCGACTGGAAACCTCGGCCTTCAGTGATCCGAACAAAAACCCGTCGAAGGAGGCTCTTCAGGTTTGTTAAGAAATCAACTTGAGGTCTCCCTGTACGGACGGGCACCGCGAGTCTGGTGAAAGGTGGGCAGGTCTGCCTGCTGGTCATTCCTAGGGCGCCTGGCACATTGAGGTCCACTACCAGCTGCCATAACGTTTGTTACCTTTGCCTTTATCTATTAGCGTTTCCAAAAGTGTTTGAAAGTCCACTTTAAGGGTCCAGATGGTTGCTGTGAGTGTAAATGTCTGTCTTCACTCGGCCCCCCATTTGATGTTTAATGTTGTAGTCTGCTAATACTTCATCTGTATTTGTTTACAGCTTTGGCAGACACTTTGTGTGCCCATAGTGCCCCTCGGCTTAACTCCCATTACATCCATGAGCACGTGGCAGGTACAAGAAGTGCCAGGCTTCACGTGGGCAGATGAGGTGAGCCAGTGAGTTACAACCCCCAGTCCAGTGGTGGGAGTGCTCAGCCAGTCTTGGCACTGGGGGTGATGGAGGTCTTACAGCTGAACCCACTCCACAGGAGACCCCATCGGTGAAACGTGGCAGGAGGGCCGTGTGTGAGCAGTGCCAGGGCTCAATGTCCTAGGCGCCCAGAGCCTGGCAGATTAAACCAGACGGGTGTTGCCTCGAGTGGAATTCCCTTCCAGCGTTAATGTGAACGGGAGAAGCCTGCCAGGCTAATATTATGGGATACAAAGGCCTGTCTACCCTAAGGTCTGTGTGTCCAGGCCCCCTGAGCCGCAGGAGTAATGGCCGAGGAGCCTTAAATAACGAGTGTGTGCGAGAAGCGGGCTTTACAGGAACGCACTCGAGAGACGAGCTTCACAGGCGCCGAGGGTACATGGAGGGCACGAGATGGCACATGCTTGTTAATTAATCTGTTAGCTACTGCGGCCACTTGACACACAGAATACTGAACAACTCGTTTATTTGATAGAAAAGTCAACACTTTATAGTAGGAACTTGAGTTTTGAAATTAAAATCTACAATTTAGACAAAGCTAATCACATTTCTAAGGTTCCAACTGCAATATGAAATCTGCTAAAAGGAGTCCTGTGATGGAGGAACCAGAGCAGTTCCAAGGTAAAGTGGCCTTCCAGGCAGTGCTCGGGCATTGGGCCGCTGGTGGCACTCGACTCGCTTGTTCACATCTCTCCGTCTCCCCCGATACCCCCTCAGTCCACTGAGCGGCGCAGTGACCCCCTGCCGGACCACTCTGTTGTGTTGGAGGCTCTCGAGTCTCACGGTCTCAGCCTGCTGCACTTCCACCTGAAGGCGACGTCATCAATGAGAACAGAGCTGTGCCGACGGGACTCGTCACTACACTCAGAAGGTCAATCTCATGTCCTTCACCTCGCGCCCTTTGAGCCCAAACGAGCGTCAGACAGATGATCGTGCGCTGTGGTCGGTCTTCTCAGTCCTGGCCATCGAGTATGGGAGAGACCGATGTGTTCATCGTCTGGCGTGCCAGTCTTTAAGACAGTCAGCAGGGCTAATCACACAGGTGGCTTTGTCAAGAGAGGTGCCCAGTCTCTGCCACTGTGGTAACACGTCAGGCCTGCTCCTTTTCTTTTGTGCCATGTTTGCCACACATTTTCTGGCTCGTGACCTTGGATTCATTAGGGCTGCTCTCCACTCCACTGGTTGTCAGCTGGGCAGTGCCAGGCCAAGACTGTATCCACTACAAGGCAGTGACTACTTGCTTGGCAGCTGTGCCCACCTCCTAACCCAGGACACAGTGGCCAGGCATGGAGTGTGGCGTTCATTAGCATTCCAGTTCCGGCACATTCTCATCATCTCTGCTTGCAGTAGCAATGGTGGAAGTCGACCTGTCGGTCAGTCAGGCTCAGCCACGGCCAATCACAACTGGACTTCAGCGCGTTGTGTGTAACGGACCACATGCTGAAAGGTGGCGTCCACACAGGAGAGGTTGAGACATCCTAATGCGCTTGGCGTTGGCGCACTGCTCCTCCGCTCCGTACCAAAGGATCACGACTGCAGTTTACAGTCCGCAGGGTTCGGCTGTCCGGTTCTGGGCACCAGGAGTGGTCAGTTAGGGTGTAAAAGTCCTCATTTTGATTAAAAGAAAAAGTTTAAAAAATTGTCAAGTAGAAGTCCGTCCAGGCAGGCTCAGCCTCCCTGGCACACAAGTGGCTTCAGCGTCACCAGGCCCAGGGCACGTCTCATCTCACCGGGTCATTCTGGGCCCCAGAAGCAGAGGGACTCCTGGAGGTGCCATGTGTGGCGTCACCGGCCTGGTGCTCGTCCTCGGCTGCGACAGAACTCCGGATTGACTCTTCGTAGGAGGGTGGCTGCTGAAAGACACAAATGTTAATAGGGTCCTTATTGTCACATGGACAGAGGGCAGTGAACTTCTTACTGTCACGTGCAGATCAACGGGGTTGTGGAAACGACAGGTGCCCATCCAGTCAATGAGTGATCAGTGGGCACTTCCAGGTCACAGCCACTTGGTCAGGCCACAGATGAACCTCGGAGGGCAGGTCATTGAAGATGGCATTGCAGACAGATCTTCATTTCCATAAGACACAGATGACCTCATAAAGTCGGCTGAATGGCCCTTCAGGAATGTGGGCATCAGCCAGCCCGTGGCACCCTCGGGGTCATCGGTCTGTCTGAGTGGCAGTGTACGTCTAAGAGTGAGGCAACGTGACAGTCGTCCGTCTGGGGGCACACTACCTGACACCTGTACAGTCACCAGTGGGGACATGGGCGCTAGCGGGCTGCCAGCACAGACCTCTGAGCTTTAAGGCGGGAGCAGCCCTCACCTCTGGGTCACCGTGCTGCCTAAGGAGCCATGAGCGGGCCCTGTGCCAGCGGGCAGACCTGAGGATGCCGTTATGTTGAAATGATCAATCCCCTGAGTGTGCCCCACTTCACCAACATCACGGATACGGCCATCAAGTGAACGTGGGCGTGGCACGTACCTCTGGCACAGCACTAGAGTGGCACCAGCCGTCCAAATCAACAGACCCGACTTGGGTGCTAATTGGCATGTTTCTTTCTTTTTGGTGCCCTAGGTAGGCGTCGTGGCCCTGCAGTGAAAAGGCCTCTGCGTTTTCTGAATCGCTGCTCCAGCGTGCCAGGTGACTCACAGCAAGCTGCAGACCCCACCCCAAACACTCTGCCCACGCTTCACGTTGAGCTCAAAATGAGAGGGGCAGTCGCCATAAGGGTGGTGGGACCGGGTCTCAAACACTCTGGACAAGTCAGGGGAGAAGGGAAATACCCTCCCACACACGTGCCCACCATCAAGGGCACAGCCAACCTCAACTTCAGAAAAGGTCTGCAAAAAGGGGCACTCACATCGGCTGAGGAGGGGGCCACAAGGCCAAAGCGGTCCGCGATCATCTTGTGAATGTGCTGCTGACGGTCCTTCTTGCGTACGCTCTCGTAGGATGGCAGGCGTGGCAGAGGGGGCTCCAGCGGGGGCAGGTGGTAGCTTTCAGGGGGTCCGATTAAGAAGAGCTGGCCTCCCTGTGAGAGACAAGAGGGAGCAGAGACAGGCGGTTAGCATCTGAACATTGGGGGGTGAGGATTTGTGAAGGGCACTACATCGTAGGGAGACTGATGCCATCTGATCATGTGGCGGATTCTATGCAATATTAGTAAAGGATCTGAAAGGCGCCATATAACAGGTGGGCATCCTCATGGTGCAGAAACCCAGATGTGACTGATGCCATCTAATCATGAAGGTGGAGAAGAAGGGCACTACAGACAGATGGGTAAGGCGCTATATAGTAGACTGATGCTATCTAATTCTAATAGGTATGAAAGATGGAGGCTACGACATAATAATGACAGGCCCTCTCTAAAGACCCCCTATAAAGACCCCCAATGACAGCTGTGACTGGAGGCCCGCCTTCTCACCTGCACTTCGGGGTTGTCAAACGCCATGGGGGGGCTCTGGAGGTCCACACGTGAGCTCATCAGGTTTTGGCTGCTGCTGAAGTAACTTGGTGGGGCCTCCTGACAAGAGAAGACGAGAGAGAGAAGACATTATGGGATGGCCACATAACCCTTGGCCCCTTGGGTGGCATTCTGAAGTCTGCCCAAGTGTGGCCGGTGCCGGTCCTCCTTGTATTTATAGTGCCTTTCGACCTCGGGGACGGCGTCTCGGACTGAATGGCTTCTCTTGGCCTGCCCACCGTGGACCCTGGGGGCGGGCAGAGGGGTATGTCACCAGTGGTTGGGCTCCTGGCCAGCCTATCGGGTGCCTTGGTGTCACTTGTGGCTCAAGTCCCCATATTCCTGCCCTCTAATTCCCTCTTGGCCCCCACCCCTAGCAGTTCTCCCGTCTCATGTGCCCCCCGTTGCCCACTGGCTGGTACTGGTGCCCCTCTCACTGCCTTCTTTGCTCTAGAGACTCAACAGCAGCCCCTCACAGCGGTGGGAGGTGATGTGGGGGTGGGGCCGCTGGTTTACAACAACATTTGCTTTGCCCAGTGAACCGCAGAATCTGGTTACCCAGGAAACCCAAAAGAGTGTGAATCATTAAACAGTGCCAGCCCACGGCCACATTTGGGCGTGTGATCAAGGTGACCGTCAAGGTGGCCATCTCATTGTGCCGAGCCAGTGCAGGGGAACAGCTGACCTCCGGACAGACGAGGGCGCTCTCGGCACGACCACAGCGCTCGCCTCAGGGTCCATCCTGCCAGGCCTACCCCTCTAAGCCTGCTGTTAGAATGTAAAGCAGTGGGACAGCGCCCGCCACTGGTGCCCACCTCCAACTACTCGAGGGTCCCCCTTAGCACATGGAGATGCCTGCCGGGTGGGGCTTGTCTTCAGTTGCTTCATTTTGACAAGTAAGAAGGCCACCTATTGGTCAGCACTCGTGTTTGCTCCGCCTCCCTCTCTTTGGCCCCACCCCAGAGGCTTATCAGTCAAACAACAAAACACATCGGTTATGGAGAGCAGCGGCCACCCCAGATGAGATGGCACTGCCCTCTGCACAGACAAGTGTTCTGGGAGGGCCACCCATCATAAATCGCATTTGCCAAGAACTCGGGCATGCTGAGTCTAAAGACTGGAGGGTGAATCACGAGGCAGGATGGCAATAGCGGCGGGTTGATGTTGGCACTCTCACTGTAAGCCATACCAGGGCACAAACATACTGTGGCAGCACACTTCGGAAGACAAATAAAAGACAGGTGGGCAGCAGAGCACATAGGTGTGTTTACAGCTCATACTGTGGACAATACAGTGTGCCAGCCATATGGGCAAATGAAAATATTTATACAAAAAAGTCCAAAGATGCAGCGCTGCTCGGCTGACGGGCCAGGGTGGTAACGCCAGTCTGTTGCCATGGCAGTGTTACAGCAAGTGGGGGGTTCTGACAGATTTGTGCCTGTTCGGTGGTGCGATGCCCTGGCACCCTGTCCAGGGTGTTTTCTGCCTTGGCACCACAGGCTGGGCTCTAACTCACCATGCAGGCTTGAGAACATGAACCAGTGTGTAGTGTAGGCCTGTCTAGGTGGGACGTGAAGACCCTCACGACGGCCCACTTACGGTTGTCGTGTCTCTTTAAAGCAGGCACCTGTCTCTAGCCGGGGGGGCGGGCATCAACAGGCAGAGGCTGGCGACATGAAAACGAGTCGAGAGGCCACACGGGCTGGGCACCTACCGGGTACTGCTGGCTGGCCATCCGGCCCCCAGTATGTCTGGCTTTACAGCAGAGCGGGTCCTTCTGGTACATGATGATGAGCAGCACCATGATGATGATGAAGAAGATCATACAGGAGCCTGGAAAGACAAAACCAGGAGCGTCAGGTGGGGTTCTTGGATTTTGGGGTCTCCTCCTTCTGACCCCCCTCCCCATTTTCTGTTACAAAGAGCTGCACACACAGCAGGACCCCAAAATGGTGGCATTAGGTGCAGCCCTCTCCCCTCGCGCCCCCATTGATTTCACCTCGCATGTTCTGCCCAACACTGAATGCCCTTTGACCCACCATTGTGACACAAGGTGCCAGCCATGGTGTCATTCACAAGCCAGAGTGACTTGGGCTCATTCTGTTTGCATGCTTAAGCAGGCTGCCAACTGTCCACAGGTGCCCCCGGCGTATGCCCAGGTGTCCACTAGCATAGTCTGATGCGGCTTACATGGTGGACAGTGTGACAAACAGCAGCTGCCATCCTCCATTTCAGGGTGACAGCATGAGCCAAGCCTGGATGGGACGCCTGCTGGGTATGGAGCCAGTGTGCCAGGCTCAACGTGAGTGGCGTGACTGTGTGGGTGGAGCTTTAATGCTCTCCTGCTGCCTTTTCCAGATCAAGTCCACATCCCGCGTTACGCCAGTTAGCATCTCGTAGACTGAACTGGGTGGTCCGTCTTGTGATTAATGGCGTCCCAGCCTATGCCCAGTGCTGCCCACAACCCTCAAGTAGGTGATGTGGATTTGGGATAAAGTGAAATGCACACCACTCTGGACATGAATGAGGGAATGGACAACTTGAGTGCCATTCAGAAACCTGTGCCAGCACTTGCCACTCGTGATGCCAAATTAAAACAAAGACCAACAGACAGGCCTCACAGCCAGCCACTTGTGATCAGGCCCTGGAGGCCCCAAGGGGTCCTGTTTAACACAGACATCTGTGCCCGTCTTTAACTGAATTTGTCACCGAAGCTGCACTCACCTTGCAGAAACAGAAAAGCCAGAAATAAACCTGCGTGGCACGTCCTGGTGTGCCCATCCATTCAGTGCCACTGGCTTGCTCTTGTGGGACACAGCTATGCTGAGAATGCAGAACAGACCAAGTGAACGGCCAAGCCAGGTGGCACTCGACTGGCACTCTTAGGACTGAGTGAGTCCATTAATCAGAACAGTCGACCTCAAAAAGTGCCAAACCAGCAAAAGGGTGGGCCCCAGTGCCAGGCCAGCTCCCACTGGCAGTATCACCCCTCCACATTCCACAGGCTGATAGGAAATGCCAGGCCTGCTACTGCCTCAGTTTTCTTTTTTATTACCACGCATTTAAAGAATACAAAAGCTTTACCCACGCAGGGCGGGCACAGTCAGTGCCACCAGGTGGGTTCTCTGGCCTGATTTTAGAGCACCCGGCTGTCTACGTGGTGGCACTGGAGGAGACCCCCAGGGGTTTGTTATACTAACACTCAGGCAGGACTGGCACCTGGTTAAGAGCTCAGTACCAACGGGCAAACACGACCACCGAGGGGGTGGGTGAGCGGCGCCACTCAATAAAAAGAGACAACAAAGGGGGGGGGGGCAGTCCCGAAACCCCCCCTCCCCCCAGCCATCCGCCGACTACGCCCAGTAACCCCCCTCTGCACTGGCACCTGTGCCCCCTCTACTTACTTGTCGCTATCACCACCGTGAGCTCGTTGACCCCCAGAGCGGACATGACGGCCACTGTCGGTGTCACGGAGGGTGCTGGCGGAGCGGCGGACATGAGCAGGTCAGTGACGCAGCAGCCACAAGGTGATCTTCAGCCCGCGTGTCCTCATCCGCGCCGCTAGGCTCATTAACTGCTTAGTCCGGGCGACAGAGGAGGGCTTCGCTGACGGGGGTCCGCAGGTGAAGGGCTCCTGTATGGCCGTCCAGGTGTTTTCACGGACGTCACTCTTTCCACTTTTCTATCGCGCGGCCCCACCGGAGGGGAGGAAATTCCAGGTGACTTGACGATCGGCGCTCCGCCGCTCCTGCCGGTCAAAGTTCTCTCCAGCCGAGCGCGTCAAAAAAAAGAGAGAGATGGAGTGATCCTCGGGGTCAGCTGCGGGTGGGGGGATTGTGGGCGCTTGAATGTCGCCGAGCCCGCCTGTCCCCCCGCAGTCGCCTGGCGCGGACCACAGCACACGAGACGGACGAGGCACTTGGTGTGAGTCGTTCACTGCGCGCCCCCCTCGCTCGCAAGAAGTTCACCTGCCAGCCAGGCGGTGGGTGGGGGCACAACAAGGAGAGCCGAGCGCAGACCCCTGAACACGCCCGACCGCGCCGACTGCCCCGTCCGAAGAGTCCTGCGTCTCCATGGCGACCCGCGAACGCGGAAGTGAGGTCGTGACTCTCCGAAGAAAGAGCGGCCGCGATCACGTGCCTGCTGAAGGGGGAACACGTGCGTGTCGTGACCGGTGGCATCCCGTCTGGGGCTCTCGCCTGCCCCCCCACCCTCGACCCCCACTGAAAGCAGAGGCGGAAGTCGTGCTCGCAAACACACACACTCACACACACACACTCACACACGCACTTTGTCACGCGTGTATCCACGCCATGGAACCCCCGAGGAGGCGGTCCGCCGTGCTGGCCGTCCGAGGACTCACGTGACTGGACCGGCCCACCACGTTCGGCGTGACCAGGTGCGCCCCCTTGTGTTTGCATCACTGAATTCAGAGCCTTTGGCCGCTCGAGACGGGGACGCGGACAGACGGCACGACAGTCTCCTGCTGGCAGGTGGGCGATGTCCTCTTCCACTCTGTGTGGATTCTTAGCGCTGTTTTGAAGAGAGGAGGCATTTGGTGGCCCCCTCTCCGTCCAAGGACTAGGACCACCCCGCCTGACTAGATGTTCTAAGCCCACCTTTGCCGTTCATGGCCCTGAGCCTACCTGACCCGTCAAGAGCTGCCCCAGCCGAGGGCCCACCTGCTGGCTACTCTGGGGTTAATCGGCACGTGGAAACAACGGCAACACTGACACTGGGAAAACTGGCAGAGGCCACGCAGAAAAGGAGTGCACTGTTGTAGACGGAGTATGGCATCTTTAGAAAGGGGCAGCATGGTGGCAGAGCCAGACGTTGGTCTGAAGTGCCAGTAAGAAAATCAGCAGACAGATATTTAGAAGGCTGGGGGTGAAGAGGGCAGCGTGTATGGCACCCCTCCATGTGACGATGTGCGGACCCTGGCATGGACTGCTGCCTTGGATTAAGTGGGTTTGTTAGGTGATTTTGTGGTCTCAGGGGGCTCACTGGATCTTCAGTCAGGGTCTGTCGTCTCTTACTCCTCTTTCTAGTATGGCACTGGGGCAGTAAAAGAAAGGCGCTATATAAAATGAACATCCTTGTCCAGCAGATTGGTCTTGTGTTCCGCCTCCAGCCTCATTCCAGTCCCGTTTTCCAAAACAGAAAGCACCTGCATGGCACCTGTGTTAGTATGCACTGGCAGCTGGCATGCCCGTCTGCCAGCGGGTTGGCCTCTTCGTTGGTTAATGTTTGAGTGCCATTTCAAAGCCTGTCCAGCCATGTGCAGTTGGCAGGCTCTCCTAACAGTTCAGGTGTCATGCTGGGCTGGTTGGCACCTTTGCCATGTTCCATGATGCTGTTCATGTATTTCCATTTCCAGAGTGGGCATATCCCATATAGATCTGGAAATGGTGGGCCAGAAAATTCTAAAGGAGCTTCAAGACAAAGCCTCTTTATTTCATAATAATGATGGTGCCATTCCATCATCCTGAGACGCATTACAGCTTGGGCGAGGCTGGCATCCACCATCCCAGAGAGTTAGGGTAACACTGGGGCTTACAGCGCAGGACTGTGGCCACCAGGGGGCAACACAGGCAGACACTGGAATATGAAACTTATTAGAGGAGAAACATGTGGGTATGACAGGGTGAGGAGGCAGGTTGTTCGTGCCAGGCTGTGCCACAAAACCAGCGTGTCTGGATGGACTGGTGATCAACAGCGCCCCCTACTGTGCCCCCATGCTGCATTACCGGCCACTGCTGTTTTGCAATATCAAGGGCCTAGCGGGCACATTTGAGGTGATGTCTGATGGCAGCCCAGAGAGATCTGAACCCTTGTCCTTGCTGTGCCCGGGTCAGCCTCGTAGCAGATAGGCCATTTGTACCACAAGTGCCCGCTTGATGGTTGTTGCCGCTAATGACATTTTCTTCCTCCAGCGAGCTTTCACAGGTTATGCCAATCCGCCACCCTCTCATTTCTTCTTTTTTATAGTGCCTCTCACAGTTGGTGCCATCACCTAGCTCTTCCTGAAATGTTCCTTCTTGGGCCTGCCCTGACCTCTAATGTGCCAAGGTAGGTGGCGGCATAGTCATGAGCCGGCTCTTGGGGCAAGTGGGTCCTCTGACATGCTGGAGTGCGGTCAGGGTTTGTACCACCCTAGGATGGACAGCCACATGACACCCCCTTGGGCGGCCCCTGGCAGGAGGGCAGTAACGGTGCTCAGCTTTACAAATCCTCACTAAGATGGCATTAGCAGGCGGCGCTAAATTTAAAGGCAGCCGCACCTGCACGCCGACTAAGTGGATCGGATTATGGGATGTGCAGGATGAGGAGGAGTGATGGGCACTTTCATTTAGAGGTCATCCCCCAGAACCAAGCCGAGAGGGCGTCTTAGCAATGGGATGGGCAGACGCCTGGGCCCGCAGGTGAGCGTGAGTGTGCGGGGCAGCCATGTGGTGCCCAGTGACTGACCCTCCTCAGAATAAGCAGATGGCTTTTGCTCGTGCCTCCTTCCTGCCAGTGCAGACCCCCATAACCCTATGCTGGAGTGGGCAGGCATGGCAAAGCACAAACACGTGAAGGGAGGAGACGTAGGGCCGTCGTGTCACACCGTGTCTCTTCCAGCTCCCTCTGCTGGTGCGTCCTTATGGAAGTGGCAGTCCACAGCCAAATGTCGAGGGTAATGCCCATGGCCTGCCACCGACTGTGGGCAGCTTTTCAGGTGGATTATCATTCTGCTCACACCTCTTATTTTGTTCTCTTGGACTTTCTCACATCCTGGCACAGCAAATGACGCTCGGCACCAGATCTCAGCTCTGAGCCCAATGCCCACCTCACTTTGTGGCAGCGGATCAAACGGCCTGTGGGACCTCCCTTTTGGGCAGGACACCCACTCACCTTGTAAAGGCCAAAGCCAGCAGATGTGAGTGTGACACAAGATGATGGCTTGTGGCAGAGCTCACTGGGGTGACACTGGGCCCACGTGGAGCCCACTGGTCAATCTGGCAGCAGGACTTCAGATGGTAACTGAAAAGCAGAATCCCACATGGAGGACATGCAAAGTCTACAGAGGAATCTCCATTGTGGCACGGCGAGGTGTCAGGATGGCAAGGCTACTTATGCATAATGTCAAAGACTGGTGCCAAGTGAGAAGCTGGTGATGCCAGCTGTTAGTATTTCTTAAATCCGTCAGTCTACACGGCAGATCCGTCCACAAGGTGAGTTCACTGGGGGTCGCAGCCTATCCCTCCAAATAGTGCAACTTTCTAGTGTAACCACCGCTTTAAAAGCAACAGCATAAACAAAATGGATGAATTGTGAGCCTGAAGTATTAGCGGCTCGCGGTGACAGCAGCGTCCAATCAGTGATGGAGATCCGCAGACACGGAGCTCAGACTGAGGGGCTTCATGTCGGGCCGGCGAGACCCCGCGCAACAAAAGCAGGCTTCAGTCTGATCACGACGGCTTCAGGCCACGCCCACCGAGACCAGGCCTCAATCCCCGCCCTCGTACACCATAAAGGGGAGGGGAGGCCAGAACGGTGACGCCCAGTTCCCCGCCCCCGCCGTAATTATCATAATGTCACGCCGCTCCCTTACATCTCGTACCGAGTTTCGCAAATGTCTTGCAGGCACCTTGTCGCTTAGTTTGTTTCGTGAAGGTTGCCGTCGTTGTGATTTTCGTCGTCATTTCCAACAAAACTCCCAGCCTTTCGCCCCCCCCTCCCTATTTATGTTTTTTTACAGCAGACGACGAAGAAGAAGGCAGCGCGTAGAAAGTATTTGAAGTAGAAGGAGCATTGTGCGCATGCTCAGTGTCTCCTTACTTTTGTAAACGACTCTCGCAGCCGGGAAAATCAGGGCGCGGGCACGACGGCACGCGCGTTCATTCCACACGAGGACGAGCCTCGCAGCGACGGCGCGCCTCCGGACTGGGAACTGAAAATGGTGGCGAGTGTCAGGGTACAGAAACTGGTCCGCCGCTACAAACTGGCCATCGCCGCCGCGTTAGCCATCCTCCTCATCCAAGGCTTGGTGGTATGGAGTCTCCGGAGTCTGGAAGAAGGGGAGCAGGGCGAGGTGAGTGCCGGGAGAGCCCGCCGTAAGACGCGGCGCCGGTGTTGAGGTGTCGCTGGCCGCTTGCTTCTTCTCCAGAATGTCATTTTGGTTTTGTTTTTTTTGTTTTTGCTCGTTTTGGGGGTGCCGCGGCCGACCACCGGGGGTGCCTCGAGCCGTGTAGGGGGCCCTCGGCCGTGCATCGCGCGCTGTCCTGGTTTTCTTTAATTGCATTTCGTTTGTGTTGAGGTGGCGGCGGAGGCCTTTGCGGGGTGAAGTTTGCGAGTGAGCCGCACCGACGTGTCTTGAGCTCGGCACGCGCGTCGTCGACGGAGTTTGCCGCTTGTCAAGTTACAGGGGGGCTGGGGGGTCGGGTCGAGTGGGCGGGCGGGCTGCGCGTCTCCTCCACCCGCCCCGGCGCCTTTTCTCTCGCCCGCCTGCTCGCTCGGTCGCTGCCGGCGTGTTTTCCTTGTGCTGCTCATCCATCAGTCGTGGAAGTCACGCGCTTCGGAGCCTCCCTGGCGCGCCCACAAACGCCGAGGGGGTCGTAGTTGAGGGAAGTTCGTGCGGAGAGAACCGAAGTCGAAGCCCCCCGGGGGTGCCTCCTCGAACGCAGCACTTCCGTATAGCGCCTTTCTGGAGCCGATTCTGACGTGGCTCGGTGTAGGGGGTCCTGCTCGGCCCGACTCCCCGCAGAGCGCCAGCTGCTTTGTTAACCCGCTGTGAGACGTGCGGTGGGCGGCACTGGCTTCTCGTCCCCAAAGTGTCACTGCGCTCACACACGCAGGTGTGAAGGGTCTCTTTGTCACAGACGAGCCCTGGCAGCGCCGGTAGGACCTCTTGGTACTGTTTGGTGGGGCCCCGCTTTGCTGGGGGTCTTCATCATCCTCTTCGAGTCCTTACTCCGGTGGGTTTGGCTGACTGTCCGTCATCCTGCTGCAAGGCGTGTTTCTTCACCTTGGCAGTGCCAGGCTTGCTCCGTTCATTAGCTTTGTGCCAGCTCTCTTCTTAAGATTCTCGGCCCTTCGGGTTTTTTTTTTTGTTTGCGTTGCCAGCACTCGCCTCACGTTGAGCTTCAAATGACGAGGACAGCCTGGCAGCGAGCGGCCACCCAAAGCCCCTGTTGAATCTCGGGGGGCTGTAAAGGGGGTTTATTGTTTCTGACCCCTTTGATCTCCAGGGCTTTTTGTGTCTGTCTTGGGTACACACGGGCACACCCTAAAGCTGCTCTGCTTACTGCCAGGGGCCCAGAAGACTTGGCAGTTTAAAGAGGTGACATCATCAGGACGTCTTGGAGGGGTCATAACACTCGTATGGCAGACCTGCCACTTCAGTGCCCGCCAGGCGGCCGAGGACAGACACAGGGGGCATGGCACTCTTGTGAGGGCCCTTTTTGTTTTTCAGCAGCTGTTGTTGTTTAGTGAGGCGCACGTACTTAAGGTGGCATGTAATGGCAGACTGCCCACCCTGATATCACTCCTTGTCACTTTGTGAACTGGTGACCAGTCGAGTGACTTGAATGTTTCTGCTGCCTGCAGGTCCGTCCCACTCCTAAGCTGTTGTAATGAGGAGCGTGGCATGCGGTGGTCTTGAGTGCCCACCCTGTGCCCTTGTGTCTTAACTTTCTGTAGTGACCGCTCAGTGAAGGTGACACTGCTCTGTCGGGCTCGTCACACTTTATGATGTGTGTTTAAATGTGACATGTGGACCAGCTAGAGCCGACCAGGTCATGTCAGTCGTTGACAGTTAGGGTCCCAGTGGGGTCAGGGCAGTCTGAGGTGGCACAGCAACTGGCAGACCACTTCTGGGAGGTGCAGAATGAAAGCCACCTGTGCTAAAGGTGAGGGCAGCAGGGTGGGCTCATCTTCCACCGGTGCCCACCGTCACCTTTTTTTTAATCGATTCAATGAAAATCAAATCAGCGTGTGAAGTAACCCAAAGCCCACCCTTCTCCTGCCCACTGCCATACCACAGCCGCACGTCGAGACCCTGGGTGCTCCGTGACAGTCAAACTCTTCAGGGGTTGGGGGTCTTCCATCGAAGAGCAGGGAGACGGTTAGCAGCTACGGTGCCCCGACGTGAGACACTGGCACCGCAGCAGAGCGAGGACTGAAAGGTCTGGGCATAGGAGGACAAAACCAACAAACGGACTGGCAAAGTGGGCCGGTGGGAGGTGAAGACCCCTTTGTCAACGCCCATGTCTGGGGACCCCTCAGAATGTTCTTTTCTGTGGACTGTGGGTGTCGTCGGGTTGGTGCTGCTGAGGTGGGTGGCGCTGCCCTAACGTTCCTCGCTCACCGCTGTCTCCCGCTCCCGTTGTCGACCTGCCCGCTGATTTTTAAAGGTTATTCTCTCAGGAGTGTGCAGCCCACCCGGGGGGTCTTTGCCTCCGCAGCTGATTCTGTGCCAGATGTGTCTCGTGCCCCCCTTTACTGCAGAATGTGGGGCTGCTGCTTTATGGTCGTCTTGGCAGTGGAGGGTCCCTCAGACTCCGCCGCACTCCTTACTTGTGCCTCCCTGACCAGTTTTCTGTGACTTTGTGCCAGCTTGCTGAAAGTCGAGTGTTTGAGGCTGCCACTTGTGCCCATCGAGTGGCTCAGTGACTCTTGTAGACTTCTGGTGGCCCTGACTGACCGGTGCCCCGCGTGTCCTCTAACACTTGTGTGTCTGGCCACTGAAAGCCCCTCAGACGCCTCCTTATGGCTCTGTGACTGCCTCGGTGTCACTTGGTGACGCTGACAGGCGTTCCTTTGGTGACAGTGCTCACCTGGAGGTGGGGGGCACTCTGCGTGGGCCAATCACACAACATGCTGCTGTGGTTTTTGCTTTTGTCACTCGGATTTCAATCCTTCTGCCGAATTGGTAGAGGTGACGTGTCCCTAAATGTGACGACTGAATGACTGGGTGTCCCTGGCACTCATTCACACTTGGGCTCGGTGTCACCTGCACTGCCACATTCCTCCATTGGGTGTAAAGGCTGCCGTTCCCTTTTCGATTGTCCCCTCCCAGAAGTGGCTGCTGACGGGCATTGGCCTCACTGTGCCAAGCTGGACGAATGAACAAACGAATATGGGCTGGTTTTGTGTTGAGCTGGCAAGCAGAAGCTGGCAAACTGCTAGTCGGTGTTGGGGGGCAAACCTGGTAACTGGGGGCTCAGCTCCTAGTTGGATGTCTGAGGCAGCACACAAATCTTTAGTGAAGTCAGGGTCAGGTGTGTGGGCTGTAGGCCTGGCACCCACCGACTGGTGGCACAGAGACCTGCCGACCAACATGATGCCACTCTGTGGGGTGGGACGGGACCCTCGTAGCTTCCATGTTTCTGCTTTCGGATGAAAAAATGGCAAAGATGGCACGACGTGTCGAGTCTGCGCCTGTGGCTTCGTCTGGGGGGCACTTGTGGCATGTGAAGTGCAGCCTGGCTGGCAGTTTGATCTCGGATTGGTGCTGTCGGGGTTCGAGCCCCGCTGCCCGCTCTTTGGACCCTTCCTGTGGGGTACCCCGGACTCCTCGTCCACCTGGCAGACTGACTTTTTTTGTTTTCCATTGGGACGTGGAGGTGTTGATGCCCCCTTTGAGTGTGTCAGACCGGTTGGCGTCCTCTGGTGGCCAGTCTGCTTTGACCCACCTTACCCACGAGATGCCCGAGACTTGTGAAGAGGAGTCGCTTGTGTTTGAAGCCTGCAGATTTTTAGACAATGCAAACCCACGGAGTCCTGCCAGCCTTACCAGCCAAACGGCTCCAGGGTCCTCTTCCGGTGGGCTTTGCCCCCCCCCCTTTCATTCTGTCTGCCGTTGGTGGTCTTTGCTGAGGTGTTGCTTTTCCTAGCAAGCTGCTGAGTGTCTCGTTTTTGTTTGGTGGCACCGCTGTCACCCACTAGCTTCCTGTCTTGTATTTTTGGGTGGTCCTCCCGTCCCAGTATCCATTTTCCACATTGCATTCTGGGAGAGGCTCTGGCTGCGTGCTGTCCAGGGGGGTCCGGCGTGCAGCATGGACTGGAGGTCCCCGGAGTCTGAGTCTTTAGCGGGCCACTGAAGTGAAGATGACATGTCTGCCCACCCATCTGTGCCCAGGACGGCCACACGTGGCTCTCTCTCTGCGTCTCCACTCCATAGTGCCACTCCTGACGAGGGGCAGAGGTGCCAGTCGAGAAAAGTGACGCCGGCTCATGTCGCTTGCTGCGTTGTGCTCACAGAATTGAGAGAAAATTGGCACCTTCTCCTGATTGTGGCAAATGAATGTGCCAGCCGTGTTGGCGGTGCCATCTTGGTGGTTCTGTGCTTGTCTCTCGGCTTGTCAGCTGTCACTCGAGTAATGGCGCTCTGTCCCTGATGTGCTCTCACCTGCAGGCTCGTAACATTCCCATAAATGCCCACCTCAAAAGTGACGGAGGGGGCAATAAACACAGTGGCCACCAAGAAGGGTACAGGGGTCCGGGCCTAAAGTGAATGGGGGGAGGGCGGAGGGTCCCCTCTTGGCCCCCAATCTGGAGTCCTCAACAGATACTCTAAGGGGATGCCATCCTCCCAGAACGGGGCTGTGTGCTGTGCCCGGGAGGGTACCATCTGCTGTCCAGGACGAGCCGGGGTGAGGCTGGCAGATATATTACCAGTTCTGACTGCCCTGTCCCGTCCTGGTGGTGCCCTTGTTCAGGGGTCTCCCCCCAGACCCCCATATAAAACCATTCAGGGTAAAGTATTGGCATTTCCAGAGGTCCAGTGTGAGGCCTCAAAAGTGGGCACAGAATGAGGTGTCCACTTGTGATGCGCTACCACAGATGGGGGCACTGCCAGCCTTAGCGGGGATGTTTGACTTTCTCGTCATTGTTTGGCCCCTCATCTGGTCTACACTTCATGCCAGCTGCAGTGGGTCCTGATTGAGTCTTTTCTTTGTGGTGCCTGTGCCACTGAGTCGAGCGGTCGGCCCTGCAGCTGCCAGCCTGATGCTCTGAAGGGCGAGGGGCAGATGCTGAAGGTGGGCTGCAGTCCATGGGTTAGAGGTGCCATTAACAACATGGAGCCCTTCTGACAAGGCTGTGGGCACTCCTGAAGTTCCTTAGGATGACCCAAGTGCCCTCCTGTGTATTTGATGAAGGGGCTTATGCCAGTGTCCCCGGGCATCCGTGATAATCCTGGGTGGTGTGGCTTTTCTTTGAAAGCTAATGGGCCCTCCAGCTGTAGGTGACATGCTGGGCTCGTGTTGGTCTCGGAATGTTTGGCCACGTCAGGTCCGTTCTTCACTTGGCATGACCCGTGTCTCCGCCTGGCACTGCTTTTCACTTCATGTAATTCTTTGCTTTTCGTCCCCAGGGTAAACAGGGACGGTCAAAGCTGCCCGGTCACAATAAAGACATGAAGGACATCGTCAGCTGGGAAAGGAAGAGCGGGCTCTCCATCCGCAAGCGCAGTCGCTGGAAGCCCGGGGTCCAGCAGCCGGGGGGCACCCGTGCCAGCTCCTTGGATGTGGAGCGCCTGAAGAAACAGCCCACAAACCGCTACCGAGCCAAGCAGGGCCATGGTGGCACCGCCGAGGGCATGCCTTACGACCCCTCCAGCAGCCGCAATTTTACAGACCTGAAGGGGGAGAGCCGCTTCCTGGGGTCTCAGCACGGCGAGACGGGGAGCGTCGAGGGGGCCCCTCAGTCCTCCAGTGACTTTGTGCCCAAGTGTAAGATCACGGGCAAGGATGCCCTGTCTGCCTTAAACCGGGCCAGCACCAGGCAGTGCCGCCAGGAGATCGCCAACATTGTCTGCCTTCACCAAGCCGACCAGCTGATGCCCAAGTCGGTGCCCCAGTTCTGCCAGCAGCTGGGTAAGTAAACCGTTGCGTGTGTGAAAAAGAGCGACTGGGAGACCCCTCTGTGCCCTCTCTGTTACGTCTGAATCCCAGCAGGGATGGTCGCTTCACGGGCATCATTTTGTGTTGTTGGGGCCCAGGGTGCAGATGGGGGTCCCAGTCCGGGTGGCCTTTCTAAAGACGCAGGACAGAGTGTCCTAGATGGTGCCACTAGCTGTGCTGGCCCCGTGACTGGCACTGTGGCCTGGTGGGTTTTGGGGGGCTTGGGGTATCCACTCCTACCTTGACTGTACCCCAATGGCAAAGAAACACCAGGAAATGATTGGATTGCAGCCTGATGATGTCACAGAATCAAAGAAAAAATCAAAAGTGGATGACATTCAAAGACCCCGTCCTCGGTGGGTGGGTGGGCACCACTGGCCGTCCAGTCCTCCTCCTCATAGTGCCTGGCTCCAGGGGTCTTACACAGGTAGACCCCGAGTGTCACTCGTGAGGTCACATGCCAGCCCCAGCCCTGGTGACCTACTGCGGGCGAAGCCCCCGTAGTTCATGACCCTGTCACGTGATGCTAGCAGCTCCCCTGGGGTCACTTTCTCTTGTTGTCTGCAGGTCTTTCCAGCCCGGTCATCCAGTGGGACGACGTTGACCTGGACGTCAGCTCGGTGGACAATCCCGTGAGAGTGGCCTTTATGTTGGTGGTCCACGGCCGCGCCGTCCGGCAGCTGAAAAGGCTCATCAAAGCCATCTATCACCGAGACCACTATTACTACATCCACGTCGATAAGGTAACCACGCCTCGCGGTGGGCCACGTGGCCGATTGAGAAGGTGCACCTCGAGGTTTCTGGGGTCCTGATTGACATGCCATTCTAGTGACATCTGGAGAGGACAGAGAGAGAGTAAAAGGGGCTCTGGTGTGGGCTTCTGGGGGGGGTCTCCGTGTCGCATGTGCGGAGCTGCTTGTCACCTGTGACCAGAGTGCCACGAGAGGCATTCACCCGTTCTGCTGTCGATCATCGGAGACGTCACCTCGGTGTCCTCGGTCCTCTTCACACCGTCGTCCTGGTGGTCACGATAAGAATTTGGAGGCCGTGGAAGAATTGGCGCCTCCACGTTTGTTTCAGAAGTTCGAACTCTGAACGTGGACTCGAGTGCCTGTGGGTGTTCATCCCACCACTGCTCTTTAGCGGGGGTCCTCCAGTTGGCAGTCCAGGGCACATTCTTGGGCAGAATGCGAGGTTGTGATTTAGGGTCAGAATGTCGTCTTGTGAGCAGTACCAATGGTTCTGTCCCGGCCTGACGGTGGTCTCTCGCCACCTACACTGGGTGAAGAGGGGCCGAGGGTGTGGGTGCAGCGACCCACTTAAGAGCGGGTGACTTGCCGACCTGCACTGCCCATCTTCTGCGAAGCCTCTTATTGGCAGTTGCTAATGGACTTGACTCCTGACTCACCCGCCACTTACCCAGAAAATGGAAAGTTGATACCCACCTACCCACCCAACGGTGATGAGTGCTGTGAACTAAGATGGACGCCCGGCCTGCCAGCCTCCCTGCCAGCACGCCGACTCCACCTCAATTTAGAATTTCATTGCAGGCGTTGCTCTCTGCCCATCAATTGTGCCACGTTCACCAAGTCTGTGCCCACTCGTGCAGTCCTGTCCCAGCCTAACCAAATGGACAGCGGGGTTGGAGACTCCAGGGAAAGGGTGGTAGTTCGGCCATCTTAAGACTTGATGTAGTTTGTCCTGCCACTGCACATGACACACACATGCCAGTCGTGTGACTGAAGCAGCGTTCATCTGTCACATGTTGGTATAGCGCCTTTCAGATTGGCACCTCCTTACCAGAAGGATCTCCTTATGTTTATTTAGAAAGAAAGAAAATGAAGAGGGCGCCATGTGGACATCCCACAAGAGACCCTCTGGGACGGGGAGATGGGCATGCGGACCGCAGGAGAGGTTTGGGTGTGCCCTGTGGGTGTCCTGCTAGGGCACAACACGTGAGAGATGTGAGCCCGGTAGCCACTAGAGGGCGGATGACTGGGTAGACTCGCTCTTGGGGACGAGCATGGCAGTGTCACAGCAGCATGGGGTTTAAAGCCTGATGCCACCCCAGAGATCATGGCACTCGGATGGTAGGGGAGTTGGAGTGAAGGCCCCTGAAGAGTCGGGTCATTTTACATTTGGACACAGAAGAGCAGCCGTCACTTGGTCCACTGACCACGTAGTACAGGGTGGCATGCCATGGCACATAAGTAGAGAGAGAGCAATAACAAGTGAATATCGCGATGCCTACATCCCATAGCTACTCCAGGTTTGCTCCTGCAGGTGCCCTTCTTAGCTCCACTGGCCCAGTGGGAGTGCGAGTGCAGGCGTGACAGGGTCCTGCCATAGGCGGGTGACGTCCTGCGGCAGCGCTGCCCGGATTGACTCTGGCCCCTGTGAATGTTAAATGTGGGGCTGTTTTTAACTGTTCTCCCCACGGCTGCCACATTATATTTGCTGTGCCAGGTGGTGATGCCTCTTTTCAGTATGCCTGTTGCTGTGGGACCTGGACGGATGGGTGGATGAGCAGGAAGGGCTTTGGTGACATTTCTGAAGAGGGCAGTTTGATTGGGTCTGGGTAAGAAAATGTCTGCCAGGCTGGCACTAGAAGCTCTGACGTGGCGAGTTTTATGTCGTGTCATTTTAACTGCCAACCCGCCTTCATTCTGCAGCGCTCCAATTACTTACACAGAGAAGTCCTGCAGATTGCCAAGCAGTACCCAAATATTAAAGTGACCCCCTGGCGCATGGTGACCATCTGGGGTGGAGCGAGTCTGCTGAAGACTTACCTGCAGAGTATGAAGGACCTGCTGGACGTGAAGGAGTGGAAGTGGGATTACTTCATCAACCTCAGTGCCACCGACTTCCCTACCAGGTACGATGCCAGACATCCCAACACGGTGCCCTGAAAAGTGCGAGGGGGTTTGTAGGTCTCGGGTCACGAGAGAGGGGACACCGCAGAACCACTTGTAGGCCTCCATTTCATTCAAGGACTGACTTATCAGCCAACGCAGACTGAGAAGGGCAAAGGCTTGGCGAGGCGTGTGGGCAACTTGGGCATTCGACAAAAGTGCATGGCAGCAGGACGCTGATTCATGCCAGTCATAAATGTGTTGAGATGACAGGGCAGTAGAAGAGAAGACGTGTGCCCGGGGGAACTGAAGACTCTATTGGAGTGTGTGTGTGTGTGTGTGTGTGTGTGTGTGTCACAGATCGGCAGTCACGGCCGTGACTTCTGGGTTTTGCCCTGTTACATTTTAGTATTGCGGTGAATGCCATGTGCCCCGTTGGCCTTTTCTCAGATATTCCAGTGTGGCAGCATTGGAGTCGTGCCACATGTCATTCATATGTTCAAGCGACATGATCTCATCTCAGAAGTCCCAGGTGACCTAGGACCTCGCCAGTCACACAAGGCTGGCAGGTGCTGTGGTGGTCTCTGCTCTCCTCATTCCATCCTTTGCTGTGCCCGGGCAATTCTCCTTTTCCATTGTTAATCTTTTTTTTTTTCTTTTCTTTTATTCTTTTGGGGGACAAACAGAACAAATGAAGAGCTTGTGGCATTTCTGTCAAAGTACCGAGACAAGAACTACCTCAAGTCTCATGGAAGAGAAAACGCAAGGTAATGCCCGGTGGTCTCATTGATGTCTAACGAGGGGTGGCACACTGGGGTAGTGCACCCGGCCCCCCCCGGTCAGCTCTGGTGTCTCGGTGTCAAGTCTGCATGCCAATCCCATCCCTTTGATCCTCCTGCGTCCAGTTTGTGCCTGACAGCGGGCGGGCGGGTGGGCAGGCAGGCTCCCTGTTGAAGGCCCCACTGCGGGTGACTTGTCCATCTGAAATGTGGTGACCCCAAAGCCCACTTGGCCTACTGAAGGCTAGGAGCTGTGCTGGATCTCCTTGGTGGTTTGATGTCATCTTGACCCATGGGGCTGGCGCTGCCATCGGTGGTGCCAACTCAAGAGTCATTTGTGGCATTTAGAGGCGGTCCTTTTAAAGATGAGTGTACCCCCCCAAACCCCAAGCATTTCTTTTGTGGTGGTCTACTCTGTCAGGCATGTTGGTGAGTGAAGGTGGACCGGACCACCCCTGTGAATGTGCATGATGGGTGACGCCAGTGGTCCTAAGATTTGTAAATGATGGGGGTCTGTCCCAGTGATGGTCTCTGATTGCTCCGCAGGTTCATTAAAAAGCAGGGTCTCGACCGCCTCTTCCACGAGTGTGACACCCACATGTGGCGACTGGGAGAAAGGCGCATCCCCCTGGGCCTGGACATGTCGGGGGGCTCCGACTGGTTTGCTCTCACCAGGCTGTTTGTGGAGTATGTGGTCGAGTCGCAGGACGAGCTGGTGAGCAGCCTGAAGCAGTTCTACACGTACGCGCTGCTGCCCGCCGAGGTGAGAACGCCTGCACGGGTGTCGCCATAAGTGCCACCTGCCTGCCAATTACGTGTGTGTGTGTGTGTCGTATCGCATGTCCTGCTTTTGCCGAGCAGACGATGAAGAGTTTGACGTTGAGTGTGGGCACTCGCCTTGAGTCCTCCCTTGTGGTGGCGTTCCAGAGGTGCCCACCTCCTGGCAGATGCTGTGATACTTCATGATGGTAGATGGCATCTGGAGTGTCCTCCTCTAGCGTGTCTAGCTTCCTGGGAGGTCCTGTTTTAAAGACGTGGGTGCCACCTCAGCTTTGAACGCCTTTGTCCATTTTTCTAACGCAGTCCTTCTTCCACACCGTGCTGGGCAACAGTCACATGTGTGAGACGCTGGTGGACAACAACCTGCGGGTGACCAACTGGAATCGCAAGCTGGGCTGCAAGTGCCAGTACAAGCACATCGTGGACTGGTGTGGCTGCTCGCCCAACGACTTTAAGCCGGCTGATCTCGTCCGCATTCAGGTGAGTGCAGCCTTCTGCTCGTCCTCCGTCAGGGTGGGCCGCTGTTTGTCTTGGGGGCACAGATGAAAATTATGGGATGGACTTTAACATTCAAAACTGGGCTGGGCATGCCATACGGCAAACAAACCACCTAATGTATGCTGCCAGCCTCGGTGCCCCCCAAAGCTGAGACAACTGCCACTCCAGTTGGTGCAGGATGTCCCCTGCCAGCCAGTATATCCATGCCACTGCACTGCCACTGGCATCGTCATCTTCTCTGGCGTATTTAATCTGCGGCCTCCTTCATTTTCTGTGTTTGCCTTCCGTTTAAAGTGAGGAAGAGGATGTCGGGGGGGCTCTTTGTGTCGCCGGGTGCTCGTAATGGGCAGCACTCGCCTTTATATGACGTACTGGTGTCTCTTTGTTGTCACAATGGGGACAGTGACCAGGGGTCAGAATAAGAAGTATAAACATTCTGAGGGGGCACCTGGGCATGAGCCATAGCAGTGCCCAGAAGGAGGTGTGGTCCTACCCAGATGCATTTCCAGGAATTGGCATCGGCAGTAGAAGTGTCTGAAAGAGTGGGCTGTGGGCGATTGAGGTGGACTGTAGACGTCCTGGGGGTCTGGAGGGTCTTTTGGCCTGTACATACCCCACCCGTTTATTTTATTGGTCCAGCTGGAGTTTGTTTTCCTGGCCACCTGACCCCACGTTGTCATCGAAGGTCATTTGTTACTGTGTTGCCAGTCGTTCCTGAGGGGCACTTTGAGGTACCTTCACGTATGACGGTGTGCCAGAGATGGTGGGTGTTAAGTGGGAGGTGAAGGCCCAGGGATGAGGCCTGAGCAGATGTTCGGCTGCCCGTGGAGGTTAACCTTGCGGTGACGGTGACACGTCTGCAACCTCTGCTCTGCACTGTGACAGGGTTCCATTGCGGGTTGAATGTGTGTGCACTCGGCTGAGGACCCTGCGTCAGGTCGTGGGGTCACTTCTGCTGGTACTTCTCTGTGCCCCTCGAGCCCCCGTAGTGTTGGCTGCACAGCCCTTTTGTTACGTGTGCTGTCACCCATTTCACGTTCCTGCTTGGTCTTCGTCACGTTTGCCACCTAAGAGCAGCTTGGCATTTGTAAGGCAGTGTGGGTTACCGTGGCCCCCTTGACCCCTTTGGCGTTGCTCCCTGTGTTCCTGTGGGTTTCTAGCACCCCCTAACCGTCACCCCTCAGTTTGTTTGGTAAGTGCAGGGTAGGCAGTCGAGTGGCAGCCTGACGGGTTGAGGCCCGTGAGGTGATGTGGGCACTCGGTCAACGTGACGCGGCTCGAGTCCTCACGGGGCTCTGCTGGACGTTTGTTCCTGCCTGTCCGGGTGATGATGACGATGGCAGACTCGCTCTCTTTTAGCTGCTGCTTCTTCCTTTTCTGACTACAGCAGTTGACCAGACCCACGTTCTTCGCACGGAAGTTTGAATCGACGGTGAACCAGGAAGCGATTGACATCCTCGATTCCCACCTGTATGGAAACTTCCCTCCCAACACTCCGGCGCTGAAGGCCTACTGGGAGAACGTCTTCGAGAAGGAGGACGGCGTGAACGCCCTCAAGGATGCGACGCTGACGGCTTACTGCTCCTTCTTCAGGCTCGGGGTGCACAAAGCTCGGTCGAGACGGGACGTCCAAGACGTGTGCAGGTATGCCCGCCGCCACCCTCGGGCACTCTAGGCCTTGGTCAGGTCCCTATTAGTAGCACAGCGACCCGGGTTCAAATCCCAGCCCGGCCCCCCTTACGTCTCAAAGACATGCAGCTCGGCTTGATAGACGAGTTTAAAGTTGACCTGCTGTACTTGATTTAGTGCCATGTGATGGAGTGGGGGTCCCCCTCACGTCCAGAATAAGAGACTGCTGTGGAAGGATGGATGGACGACAGGGTTACTGCGCTCATCTTTATGTGGACCCCCTCATTCTGGCCTCTCCCTTCTGAGAAGACCCCCATGAAGTTAGGGTCTGCTGATGGCAGACCACCCGTTTTAAAGGGGCAGCGTTAGCCAGCACCAGGAGAGTGCCGTGATGCTGTATGGCTACAAGGGGGAGGGGGGTCCCAGGCAGCAGCAGCAGCCCACCCCTGAGTGGGGGTCTTCTCCAAGGCTCTTTGTCCAGGGAGTTCTGGGCATGTGTGTGTGTGTTGGGCGAGCCCCTGCTTCGTGGCAGAATGTTGTGTTCAGACCAAGACCAGCTGGCAGTGATGGGTTGGGCATGAGGCACGAAAGGCTGAGGAGGCCTGGGTGAGTGGGTGGCAGGGATGAGGCCGTGAAGGTGGCATCAGATGATGAGGTGATGGTGGTCTCATCCCAGAGAGTGCTAAGGACTGTGGAGAGCAGAAAATAAAGATTTGAGGGGTAACCAGCTAATCTGGGCAAACCTTGAAAATGATTGCTAAACGGGGGGGGTCCCCCTAACTAGAGACTGGCTTTGCTCCAGGGAAGACCCCATTAGCCCCAGCAGTCTCCACAGGGCGTGTTCTGCCATTAGTGGACGTCTCGTGCTGCATTGTGGGTGTGTTGGGGGTCCGCGAGTCTGGTGACGGTCGTCGGTCTGTCTGTCTGTTGCAGGTTTGAGCCCATCGGCTACCCCACTGCTGTACATTTGTACTTCTTCGGCGATCGTTTCCAGGGTTACCTGGTTATGCAGGAAGTTCAGAACGTGAGGACCAATCGGCGGGAGACCTTGGAAGTCTGGGCAATGCTGGATGCCAACCTGAAGTTGGAGAGCAGCTTGAGGGAGTTTGAGCGACTCAAGAACTTGGAGGTAAGACCCCTGGACGCGCCGCGGTGTCACGCTGTTGCCATTGTTAAGGACCAGAGACCAGGGGACGACTCCCTGCCACGTGTGCCTTCTTGTCTCGAGCAGAGCCTGGTGAGGTGGGCCGCTTGGTCCATTTGGGCCCTTAGTTTGGAGACGACGACAGGCTGGCACACTTTGTGTCGTTTCAGTTCACTGAAGTGTTGGAAGCCAGCAGCTCCATGACACGTTCTGTTAACCTCCTTTGGTTCCTTTGCCTTCCTCCTCGTCACTAAGGGGGTTTGCATCAGGCTCATTGGCCTGGGTGGGCTTGTGTGCTTTGCGGTGGTCTGGCATCCCGTCCAGGACTGCTTCCTGCTGCTGCGTTACACCAGAAGGGCTTTAAGTGGCTTTCAGAAGGTGTCATCGCCTTGATGTGCTCGTTCTTCTGGCCAGTAGTGCCCCCTCTACCCTGGTGACATCTGCCATGTATGTGACAATTAAGAAAGGAAGAGCATCTTCTTCTCAAGTGCCCGAGTCTGCAAAAAGCCTTCAGAGATCCAAATGAAGTTGTCACCTGGCCTTGGGCTTTACTCTCGAGTGTCCCTTAACACTCTGCTCGTGTGACACTTGTGTTATGGCGCATGACCCCATTAAGTTGTTGGCTTTTGTCACTGAGGACATTTCCATATCCCATGGATGTACGCCTGAGGCTAGTGTGCCCTTTTAACTTGGTATGATATGGGCACCTATGGCTCTGTGTGCCCCACGTTCCGCTGCCATTCAGCCATCCTGGTCTGCCGTAATCCCCCTCCTCTAATGTTTATGGCACTTTTCTTTAGTATTTGCTTGTTCTCTCACTCTTGCCACCTTCTTCATTGGCATAGCATGCCCCACAGAGGTAGCAAACAGGTGGTAGTTGCATGGTGCCAGGCTGGGTGTGGCACATTGTCATGGAGCAGAACAGTGATGGTCGATGGCTTTTTTTGCTGCCAGTCCAAAGCCATCTGGCACAATACTGAGCCATCACATGGGTCTTGTGAAGTGTGGCATCAGAATGGGCACGTGCTCTTGCTGCCGCTGGCTTAGACTTTGCCGCTGTTGGCGTTGCCCCGTGCTTTCATATTTTCGAAGTCCTAGTGCCGCTACTTCTTGGTGTATTTAATGTGGTGACGCCTCACTTCAGGAGGTGCCCGCCGTGCCCAGGCCTTGGTAGCGTTCAGCCGTCTGACACTTTCTGGAGTCCTGTGGTCACGCCAGCTGTTTGTTTCTTGCTTTACGGGTGGCACTTCTGAACTTTTTTTCTTCTTTTTGTGTAGGTTGGGACAGAATGGGACCCCAAAGAGAGGATTTTCCGGAACTTTGGCAGCGTCCTGGGCCCCCTGGACGAGCCAGTGGCGATCCAGAAGTGGGCCCGGGGCCCCAATCTGACGGCCACCATTGTGTGGATTGACCCCATCCAGGTGGTGGCCACCTCATATGACATCAATGTGGATTCCGAAGCGGAGTTCACGCAGTACAAGCCCCCGCTGCAGCGCCCACTACGGCCTGGCACTTGGACCGTCCGCATGCTGCGCTTCTGGGAGCCCATCGCCGAGACGCACTTCCTGGTGATGCCGCTTGCATTCAGGGGACGTCATCCTCTGCGCAAGGGTGAGTGACACTTTTTAAAGCCATGCTTGCTCCGGTGGGGTCCGCTAGACGCACGGTCAGGATCGGCGGTAGAGAGGACATGGACGGGCACAGGGGGTCTCTTGTGGTGACCTAAGAGAGAAGGATGGGTGTTGGTGCCGCCCACGTGTTCGTTCGAGAGGACCAGTGGGAGTGACGGCACGAGAAGACAATGATGATGACGACGTGTCCCCAACTCGCCAAGAGACCGGACCCCGTGACATTTACACATCACGCGTTGGAGTCTGCCCAGGCCTTGCTGCCCACTCGCACGGCTCCTGGTTTTGTGCACCCGACTAGTGTCGGGGGTCCCTGTTGCTGCTCGGTCCCTCTGCTGGGATGCAAAGCTATTTGTCATTTTAATGAGGTGCAGTTGACACCACAGGCTGACGTGGAGTGCCAGCTTTCAGGTGGTCCCCTCGTGCCAGCTAACGTCCTGAGTTCATAAAGTCCCATTGATGATGATGTGCCAGCTGAGTGTGTTTGGGGAGTATTGTGAGGACCACCTGAAGGGGCGCTAATCGCCAGCAAAATGTGTGTGGTGACCTCTCTGGCTGCCTACCTGTAGCTTCAGCGGAGCTCTGCTAGGCTGGCACACTTTAGAGCTGCCCACACGCACCCATGCAGCACTGCCATGTTACCTCAGAAATCGTTTACATCTCCCTAAATGTGGGGGGGGGGCATGCATGGCACTTCCTGGGCAGTAAGGAGTCTGTCTCTCATTAGTACACATAGCACATGTGACCGCTGCCCGTTGAGGTTTCCCCCCAGGTCCTGAGTGTGCCCGTGTAGTGCCATCGTGACAGACATTTCATGTCCTTCAGGTTCCCCGTTGTCACGCCTGTGTGATTTGACCCTCGTCACGTGAGCCGTCCGCATTCCTGCCTTGTAGGTTTGTTTGTCTGACTTTGACCGTCTGCTGGTATGGTGCCATGGGGCGTCAGGGGCATGAGGGCCGTGCGTCACGAGTTTCACTGCCCGCAGCTTTTAGCTGCAAACCTTGCAGGCGACCTTCAGAGTAAAGGATGGCGTCGCTTAACGTTCCGCTCCAAACGAGGTGCCAGCCTTGTGGCGCCTGGCTGTGTTTTTCCATTGCTGATGCTGAGGAGCTCATGTGCCCGACTCTGGTACTTGTCTGTGCCAAGATGCTACTAAAATACCTGGAGGTGAAAGGAAGCAGGATGCCAACCAAGCATTTGGTTATTGTGCTGCGTGTATATGGGATTCCTGTGGGCAGGTGACAGCAAGTGAGTGGGCGTAAAGAGACGCGTCACGAGTGCGGTGCCCGCAGACTGGGCTCCTTTTATACACATGTGCCACCTCGGGGTGTACCCGTAATCCTCATGTTGAGGACGTGGCGTAAGGCAGCAGCCAGTTCAGAAGTTACTGCAGGCTTAACTGAGCTTCCTTAGGATGCCAATCAGTCAATTCCGATGGCACAACTATGGCTGGGGCTTGACAGAGTCTTGTCCCCGTGTCAATGCCCACTGTAATTCCTGATGGCACCTCAGGACGCTGCTGGGCCACACATGTGACTCCTCTTGGCTGCCATGCGTGTCGTTCGTGCTGTGGCCTCTGAAATGAGGGTGATGCCAGCTCTGTGCGTCCTTCATTGGCTAAGGTGCCACAGACCTCTGGATGGCTTCGACAGAGGGTGGGTGGTCTCGCAGTCGAGCGCCACTCCCCTTGGTATGGTGGGCTTTGAGGGTGTCTTTGAACTGCTGTCTCAGGAAGTCAGGAATTCTGAAGCGGTGAGCATGCTGGAAGACCCCGGTGGTCTTCAGTGCCACTCGTCTCTTCCTCTGTATGTTGTTGGGGTTGGCACAGTAGAGGGAGGGAGGGAGGGAGAGAGAGAGAGAGTTGTCCTGAGGCACTGCTGATGGGGGTCCATTGTGTAGGTAAGTGACGTCACCAACAGCCGTGTAGGTCCTTGGCCATATGGAGGTGATGGCATTTGGAGATTTTAGTACCCAACCATGTGGGCACACTTAGAACAAGCTGGTAAACCAAATGAAGATAAGGAACGGGCACTATGGTGTCAGACCTGATCCAGATCGATGTGGGCAGTGCCCATTTACTGCTGTGGGTGCCTGGCAGCTTTACAGAATGAAGAAGTGATGAAGCAGCAGTAACAGTGGCTGGTAAGTGTCAGCCTGGCGCACCTTTCAGTGGTGAATGGGCACGCTAGTAACATTCCTGCTGTCACTTTCCGTCTGTTAAGCTCCGGGCAACGGGCACTCGGATCTGAAATTATCCACAAGAGTGGAATGGAA